>NC_090886.1:3899380-3951880 GCF_036669925.1 Montipora capricornis | reverse complement strand
CCTGGAATTTTATCATCCTTACCTTTTTAATTGAGGAGTGTTTTATTTTGTTTTGTCTCTTTTTTTTTTTTCTTTTTAGAGCCTGGAGTACCCCAAATTGTAAGTGTTCGTGTTTTATCATCAAAGGAAGTAGAACTTGTTTGGAAACCTGCTCCTGCTGATGTTTCGAGGATAACTAATTATATAATTTACCAGGTTAGGAACTTGCTGTATTAAAAAGTTACTTATCATTTTGAATCTGTGATGTGGATAGTTAATAATGTGTGTGTGTGTGTGTGTGCTATACACTGAGGGTGAAAAGGAAATAACCCTTTCACTTATCTGGACAATTTTAAAGTGCTTTTAAGACCAAAAAAATCAATTCTTATTTTTCTTTGGATTTCAAATTATGTTAACTGAACACTCAATGACTCAAGTTTTAAGCCTTGATTTAAAAAGGACACCTGACAGAGAGCTGGGTTGAGGAGCAATTGAAGTAGAAGACTCTCTACTTTAAGAATGCATGTGTGTGTATGCGTCTGAATTGATATGCAGCATGGAAATTTTGGTCTTTCAGACTTTTAATCTTGTGTACAAAAATTTGGTTTTATCAACAGAGTTGATAATGTAAATTGGCCACGGTACAGAGATTCTAAAAGCTGACGTTTTGAGCGTTAGCCTTTCATCAGAGTGAATCGAGGAATTGTGGGCTACATGTAGTTTTTCTAGTAGAGTAGGAGCTACGCTATTGGTGGTAACATGGCAATATAGTGTAGCTCCTACTCTACCATAAAAACTACACCTAACCCACAATTCCTCGATTCACTCTGACCAGTAGCCCATCCTGGAGCGTGCAACTTCTATACAGTGTCTGTGAAACGGCGTTTTCACAAGTAGGTTTATTTTTAGACTAGCCCTTCCCGCGAATTAGGTCAAAAAACAAAGTCAGTTACGGTTCGGTGACCCTATGACGTCAGCTTAATTTCTTGTAATTGGTCATCGGGCTCCTGTGGGAGTCTCATTAGCAGGAAATTCAATCTAAAAATAACCTTACTTGTGAAAACGCCGTTGCACAAGTATAGTTAAGTTGCACTCCCCGGGTGATGGGCTCCTGCTCTGACGAAGGGTCAACGCTCAAAACATCAGCTTTTAGAATCTCTGTACGGTGGCCAATTTACATTATCAACTCCGTTGATATACCAAATTATTTTTTGTATACTACTTCCCCATCGACGCAGCACCACAGTTTGTTTAGGAACTACCCCCTTCATTCATTTTTGATCTCGTGTTTTGCATATATAAAAAGCTGCATTGACACACTGAAAATTTAAGCTACTGAGTAAATGACGTGACTTTCTCTTAGATTTAACCCTTTGAGGTCCAATCGGTCAGTTTTGAATGTGAGTCATGACGGGTTGTGAAACCCAAAACGTATACTCAAAGTAAACAGCCTTTGAAACTTTTGCCAGTCAGGTGGTAAGCAAACACACTTTCAAAATCTTGATAGAGGAAAAAAGGGAGTGGTTTTTTTTTTTTTATCATAGTAGCACTTAAAGCAGCTGTCTGGAACCCATGACCCATGTCTGGAACCCATGACCTCTGGGATGCAGGGGCAAATGCTGGGAAGTCACACAGTTGGGAGCAGGTCAATTTGTTGGACTCATGTATTTTTCGTGAAAGGCCAAATGAATGAAATGCCTTTATGCATTTGAAGTGCAGTTCTTTCTTTCACGAGCTGCAGTTGTTGTTAGGAAACAATAACCTCACAGAGCAAGGGATTTTGACCAAAGGTTCTACACTCAGACATGTTTGTTATCTAGATACTCCTTCATTATTGGCATCATAAGGCCAAATGACTGAAAAACCCAGGCTTGTTGGTGGCAATAACCACAGAGCAAGGTGTTCCCTTTCCCCCCATCCCCGCATGCATGTAAATTTGCCTGGTTTATTTTTTATTTTTTATTTTTTTATAACATTCAATATTCCTTAATGTTTCTTCTTTTTGTCAGAGTCCCCCAATCAAAGAAAAGACCTCTATTGTTTCTGGGGACAAGACAAGTTATACTGTTCACAATCTCAAGCCCTACACCAAGTACCTTTTCCAAATTGCAGCCAGGAATAGCTTGGGTATTAGCTCAAGGAGTCCGTTTATCAAAGCTTCAACATTACAAGAAAGTAAGTTGGGAAAAAGTATTTGTTTCTTTGGATGTGTAACCTACAGTCTCTGAAAAAATTCCTTGGAGCAGTACGGGACTATACGGATCTGAGACTTTCACAGCTTACTCTCCCCTCACAATGTTGTTGCAGGCGAGTTTCTGATCCTATTTGGGCAAGGTATTGCAAATTGGCTCAACATTTTTGTCCAAGGCTAAAGGAAAAGCAAGTGGTGTGGTCTTCTTCCTCATATTTACAGTACTACCCAAAAAGAATGCAAACGAATTTCGCATTTTTCGCCACTTTGAATTTGCATTCTAAACTTGTCGAATTTTTGAAACGCCTATTGTTTCAGTCAAAAATCGAAAATGCTCGTCACTTTCCCAACAGCCGTGCGAATATTCATTGAAATTTTGTTGTGATATAGCGAACTTTCGTCTTGACATAGCAAAATTTCGAGAGTGCTTATTGAAAGTTTGCATTGAGCATTTGCCTTTTACATTTAAGTTAATGCTTAAAACGCCAGTCAAAGCCCCCAAAAGTGACCATCCCAGGAAAGAGTGGTTGCAAAAAGAGGCAGTTGCTTATGAGAATCGGCTCTCACAAAAGGCCAAAATCATAAACAATAGAGAGCTTGCGAGAGCTTTCAGCAAAAGTCTGTGGAATTTTTAAAGTCTTGTTGATAGTACAGAAGATAGCATTTGGGAATCCCCTTTAAAAACTGGAAATGTCTTTACACTATTCACATCTTCCAAAAGACCCTTAAAAATTACTGAAAAAAGACGAAGATCATCAGTTTCGCCAAAAGTTATTAAATCTAGACTTGGACTTAAACAGTTTTGCTGCAGAAGCCAAGTGTGACAGATCAGATTTATTTCTTTTCCACCACTGTGCTGCATCAACGTCTTCTGTGATTCTGTCAGATCAGAGTTAACTCTGGTCAGATTTTTAATCTCCAGATTGTTGATAACGGGATGGTCATTACTGGGTTGCCAGTATGGCAATCCCAGTCGGAAAGTGGGTGGGATTAGTTTGTTTTATTTGTTTTAGTGTTTTTTTTTCCGTGTCGGTAAAAGTCTTGCCTGTCACTCCCCTGGTAAGTGGTGTCTTTGTGCATAGAGCCTTCTGCGTGTATTTTCTTAGGATCGAGAGGGTAGTGGAAATGCGTAGATTTCTCTGGTGGACACAGGAGAATCATTAACTTAGCCTGCAATGGCGTCGAAAGTCATGTAACGCAAATGGCGTTTTAGTGAATCCTTAAACAAAATATACCCTTATGGAGCTCAATAATGGAAAGTCAGTTGGATAAACTAGGCAGGCGGTGAAAAACCAACACCTGGAATCTCAAAAGCGACGAGTAATGGACTTCGACAACAATCCATCACCCGTCGAGCCGAAATCAAAGTGAGCGGTATTTCTAAAATATATTTTACCAAGTGTGCTGTTGTGTAGAACACTGAAACCAAATGGAAAATTCTCTGGTAACTTATGAGTTCAACAAAGACAGAGAACGAATCGAATACCTTACGTGGATCTGTGATCAACTCTGCACAGTCTTCAGGTAAAAAAAAATAATTGGAAATGTGACAGCCAAGAATTATTTGAAAGAAAGCGTGTCGTGTAATTTGTGCTTCATTATTCAAGGAAAAGGTTCTTCATGGAAACGGTTTGATCCTGAAATGTAGTTTGTTGCAATATTGCGCATATTTGACACGATTGACTTTCTCTTCACGCACGTAATGAAATAGAAAGGGTTTTTGCCTCTAATAGCAAATATGTTGTTTGTTTCAAAAAATTTTTCACTGGAAAAGGTGGCCTTTATGAATTCATGTTTTATGATATGCGAGCTTAACTGGATAGTTTTTGTGGCAATAGTAAAGCATTTTCTTGTCAAAATGAGGTTAGGGTCTTTCTGGTGTGTCAACTTAATTAAATGTTCTTGTTTTGCATAAAGCAAGCTAACAAAATCTGTACCTTGCAGAGTTCACATTTGTGACCCTTCACGCAAAAAGGGGGCTTATGGATTTCACTGAAAACCGTGAATTTTTTTCACGGCCACGGTGCGTGAAATTCATTTTTCACTCTTGGCGTGAAACTAATCACGCCGTGAAATTAAGGGGAAAATTTCACGCCGTGAAATGGGTAGTGAAAAATTAATATTCACGGCGTGAAACAAGGGTAAAATTTCACGCCGTGAAATTGATCAGATTGTTCAGAAATCAGTCACACTATGATAATCTACTGGCACTCAGGACAAAAAGAATGTCTGATCGCAGGGTACGAGAAATCTGTGAAAGCTGATTCATAGCTGATCAACGCCAAGAAGAGGAAGAATTTTCATTCCTGAATATTCACGCCTGGAAAATGTCACATTTTAAAGAAATTTTTGATGACCACCTAATTGTTATAAAGCTCAGGAAAAAGTAAATTCTACCCCCTGAAAGCGACAAAGAATTGCAAAATCGGTTATTTTGCTGGTGACTTTCTCATACATTTTCACTGGTTTGTTGACATGACTGAAACAGATCAAGTGAAATACTAATCTTTTTGGGACGACATGTATATTATTCAGGGGGATTATTATGGAAATGTTTACCGAAATTGTCCGAGTATTGATGTTTGTAATTATCTGTGACTTGCCGCTTTTAGTGCATTTCTCTTGCCGTGCCGTGCAAATTTTTTTTTTTGATGTAACGAAGGCTCAACTAATCGTGCAGTATCCCACTTTCTTTAGGAGCTTACGAAACGAGAACGACGACGGCTACGAGGACTTCATTTAAAAATACGAGTTCACCTTATTCATATCACTACAAAACTATTTCCTGTCGTTTCGCGTTAAAAATGTGTAGTAACTGTCGAGGAATCAAACTGGTATGAGTGGGTTGGAAGTGTACAGAGAGAACTGAAAATTCATCGTCATGTGCTAACGTCCTCCATAGAACCTTGAATTTGGTCATTTCACGTCGTCATTTAGGAGATGACGGCAAAGAAATGTACCAAAATGTAAAACGCACGTGCAGAGCCATTGTTTTTGCTCACCAAACCTATTGTTTTGTAGCGTCGTCGTTGCCGTCGGCCTTGTCGTTTCGTAAGCTCCCTAACATTAGTTCAGCGACTGGCTTTCCTCACACAATCGCTAAAATTTGCGATCATTGCTCCCGACGCACTGTAAACTTTACTACTTAAATGGTCAAGATTCTTATAAATGCTTGCACTTTTCAACTTTGTCGCAAGAGGTCTCTCAGAGTGAAAGCGATACCTGCTTGATGTCAGCTAAATCGCATTTTTTTCTGTTCTGTGCCGGGATGATGAACTAACTTTTCATCTAAACGGTGTAAAGCATTTCGGGATTTGCAGAATCACTGGAAGAATATCTTTCTAATTCTGGTGGGAAGTAAACGGCTTGAACTGTATCAAGTTCCCGCTGAAGGGTTTCGTCAACTCCACGCAAGCCACTTTCACTGAAAGTATGATCATCTTCAAGAGAATCCATTAACAACTACTTTTGTAAAAAACATGCACAATTTGTTTCAAAAAACAATAAAATCTAGCTTATCAAAGTGTGCCCTCTCTTCAACGATATAATTTTAGTTTTTTTCACAATTGAATTTCTCTAATTAAAGAGAGGTTAAATAGAACTTTATTGTTCTCCTGTGCCGCGTGTTTTGTTCTTGAGGCCGGACGTGAGAGGAAGTGATTCTGTTATAAGAACCTCGACAACTCGTTTCCAAGTGTGAGTTGTGTGTCCTGAGTTTACAGTGGCACAGATTTCCCGTCCCTTTAACTCCCATTATCAGTTTTGGAAAGCACTCAGTAGCACTCAGCAGAAAAAAATAAAATAAAGTGGAACGTCTGATCGCGTATAAACCTGGTCTTTCATATACGTATCTCGCATGAAGACGGCAACTTTCAGTCACTGTCTGCAAGATTTGAAAATGTGAAACAGTGGGTTTCAGAAGTGTTGTAACATACGATCAGGCATTCTTTTCTTTACAGAGGGTGCGACTATTTACCTACCTTTTTCGCACGTGCTGTAAGGAAAAGAGGGCCTGACCGCAGATTAGACGTGTTGCGCAAAATGTTACTTTTCCATTGTCTTTCATTCAAAACCAGGTTTCTCTTTTCCCTGCAGGGTTTGACTACACGCGATGTAAGATGCATGCGTTCTTTTTTAGTTTTGAATTCTACAAACGAATTATTTGAGGCTAACTTACCAGAAGCGTATATATATTTGCAGTACAACATTTTAAATGTAAAAAACAGCAACATAATGACAAGTCGAATCAAAAGGCGTTTTGTTAAATTTGTCATGCAAGTTTATCTGTAATTTAATTGCTAAAATGCTGAGCCAAAATTCACGAAAGGTAAATAATACTACACGACTCATTATGTCGCAATTTCACCATAACCTAATCTTTTCCAATAGAGCTTGCGAGTTTATATTCCAATGACTTTTTAAATATTTTGTGCAAGCGAATAAAAACTGTTCGCGAAGAGAATAATTTTTGGCTACGCCAACAAAGCCAGACTCCGTGGTGCCAAACGTGTCTGTTTCTTATTTCAGGAAGGTAATGTAATTTTTTGCTGATCCCATAAACCGGTTATCTAATTTTTATTACAGACAGCGCATGACATGTTGATTTCTGTTATGGTTTTACTGAGCTCATTCTTTTGAATTTCTGGTAAAGATTCAACTACCATGGAGATTCTTTTACAAATACGGTATTCGACGTTTAAAACCAATTCCGGTAAACTGAAGTTGTGTGCTTTTTTGCAGAGAAACGAAATAAGAAACTCTTATCTTATTGTGCATCGATTTGGAAGGGTGTCGGGCAATGTTCAAAGATTTTTAATATCTATGATTTTTCTCTTCTGTTATTTTCGTTTCTTTCGTTTTCCCGAAACCACGATATAAAACAGGAACGTTAACAAAAAAATGGACCCAATCTCAAGTTGGCGATTCCAAAAGACTTCCAATTATGCTTGCAGTAAAACCTTTGCAGGCGGCGTGACATGGTGATGGCATGATGTTTAGGGTAACAGATTGATGTTTACTCAAGAAGTTCACTTTGTTTCACAGCGTGAAATATTTCTCAGACATCATGACCTCTTTTCATGGCGTGAAATATTCTCACGGTGACTGTGGCCTTTTTCACGGCGTGAAATATTCTCACGGTGACTGTGGCCTTTTTCACGGCGTGAAATATTTCACTCACATTCCAATTTCACGGCCAGGACCGTGAAAATAGCCATAGCGTGAAATTTGGATAAGCCCCCTTTTTGCGTGAAGGGTCACATTTGTTAGCGTTAATAGTATTTTCGGTCCGATGCTTCTGTTTTATGAGAGGTATATTGTTTTGGTCTCCCATCCAGATACTAACCCCACCGGAGAGGAATTAACTTCAGTGAACTTTGTTATTACAAAGCTGTCAGATGCTCAGAGGGCATGCTTAAACTTGTGGTGAAAAGAAGTTGTGAGGGAACTTGAAAATTATCAACATGTCAGCCCAGAAGCCAATGTTTCTCACTTCTCTTTTATTTGTTATTCTTCAGAGACTGGAATGCTGTAGTTCAATACCACACAATTCAGTGCCTTCTGATTTTCTGTAACACGTACCACAGGCAACCCAGTGTATGCTTCACGGTGTATGCTTGGCATGATGCCAAAATATCAATCTCACGTGCAGCAGGATGTAGCGTTCAAATCTTGAATGGTGAAGTGATCCTTGTACTTACCTGAACAAAGATCTTTGTCAACAAATTTTTCGTCCAGTTTGTTGTCTTTTTTTTTAAGTGTTGACATACAGAGATGAGACTCTAACAAGAGCTTAAAAAACAATGGTAAAGTCCAGTTGGGTAATCCCAAAGCTGGTCGCGGTAGTTTACAGGAATGGTCGTTTATGAGAGCTTTCAATTAGAGAGTTGAAGCGACATTTGTAACAGGGTTTTTCTCTAGTGGTCGCAACTTGACCTGGTCGATTACTAAGAGCCTCAACTGTAGTTGTTCAATTATTTTTAATCATGCTTATTTCTCGTCTCCACTTGTCTCCCTGGAACCCACCTTCCACATATGGCTATGCAATCAAATCCAAAATGGCATCAGTTGACTCAAATGCAATAAATTTTCTTGACTTGTACTGGTGCCTTAGACATCCAATTTATGACTTGGCAGGAGTTTGTATTTAATAACTTGTGATAAGGCAGTTTAATCATTTGTCTAAGTGGAGATAAAGGACTTGATGCGAGAAGAAAAGTGAACTTGTAAGCGTCAAAGTTAACTTTAAAGTGTGACTTCTTCTAATCAAGCAAAATGATAAAGTATCAATGAGTAAAGGTTAATTTTTTGCAAATCGCTTGTAATGTTCGTCTACGGTTTCATTCAGGTCATGTTTACACTTCTAATTAAGGTGGTGAGAAGAGTATGGTTGTTGATTCCATTCATTCATTAAAATATGAAACGCTTACCGACACTTTACGGAATTTTGTTGCAGGATTATGGTATTGCAATTAGGTTCTTGAATTTTCATTTCAGTATGTACAAACTCTAACCAAAATTTTGTTGTTAGATTAGCGGTTTTTCATGCATGTGTTCAAACTTTCAATGTGGCTTAGTGAAATTTCTTTGGAATTTCAGCCAAAAAAACACACTTCTCCCTCAACGAAGTTTTGGTAAAATTTTGAGAGAACAATAACCAAATTTCATCAAAATTTGTTTGCATTCTTTTTGCACAGTACTGTAGGAGCAGATGATCAAGGACCAAGTGGAGATTTTTTCTCATTGACCCCTCTCCCGACAATGCCTACTAATATTATTCAGGGTGGATTATTCCAAGAAGGAATGCTGGCTTTCCTGAAGTAGTGAACAGGGCATGGAGTTACGGGTTTTGCTGTTTGTCTGTTGTGTAGTCTAGAGAGGTTAAGCTGGGGGCTCAGTGTGCTATTGTTTACTCTCCATGGGCTTTGTTCTTCTATGCATAAATAAAATGAAATGAAAATGTCTTAGCACCCCCCTCCCCCAACATACACACACACACACACATCTGATGAAAAAATCTTACTGACATTTCTGAAAGTTAATTGGTCCTTAAAATGCCTTTCATTGCAGGCCCTGGAATTGTTAGATATATAAATGCTCAAGCTGTTGATCCCAAGTCAGCAAGCATCAAGTTGACGTGGTCCACACCAGAGAATCCTAACGGACCAATCAAAGGTTACGTGGTAAGTTAACATCTTGCCTAGTGCAATTTTTGAACAGAAGGGGATGCTCGTCGGAAATTTTGAATTTAACCCCTAAAGGAGACCATCTGGGCATGGCTCAAGCTTTTTGTGATCCCTAAAAGAGACTAATCTGGGCGTGGCTTAAGGAAATTTTGACCCCTAAAAACAAGTTAAAAAGAAAATTTGACTTCTGTTTCTCATCGCGTAATTCTGTTTCTTCACGGAACCCTAAAGGAGACCTTGGCGGCTTAAAATATTGGCGCTTTGCCCAGAACACCCTAAGCGAGACCAAAATCCAAAATTTACACCCCTAAGCGAGACGCCGGGCATCCCTGTCTGTTTCATATGGGAGTGCCCCCCCCCCCCCCCCCACCCTTCCCGGGCTCGGCACACCCTTTGTGATACATTGAGTTTGTAACATTTTTAATTCATGATTGATTATACACACTTTCCATGTAGGTAAAGTGGACCAAGTCAGGCGTTGGTGTGTACGAACATGTGCCTGACATGCAGACTTTAGAGCTTCCTGGTTCAGCCACAGCACATTTGTTTAAGAACCTGTTCAGCAGTACACCATATTCATTTACTGTGTTTGCAAGAAATGATGCGGGACAGGGAATGCAGCACGTTGATCCTGTAACTGAAAGGACATATCCAGGCAAGTATCGAGAATCAAGAAAGGATTGTACAAATCATGCCTTCTGGCAAAACTGCATTTTTATTTGGTGCCCAAAATAATAAAACTCCTTTGTGTTTGAACTCCTTTCACATAAGCCCACATTGTGTCCTTGACAGATGTAATTCAACCTCGAGAATGTGAAAATGGTCCATTTTATGATTGATGTTTGCATTATTTGCTTTGCATTATTTTAGTTGTTGGTTGTCTTAAAATCTTGGGTTTATTCTGAAAGATAGGGAAAGTTTCAATGGAGTGTCGTAAAACCAAAACCAAAGTAGTTACTTTGGCCAATCAAAAAGGCCAGAGAAAATCCAGTTAACAAATCAAAACTCAAAGTAATTACATGCAGCTGACACAAAGCACGTGAAAATGTGCGTGCACGAGCCATGATTGGTTTGGTTTCACCTCTTATTGGTTGAAAAAGGGGTGCAAGAACTTTGAACCAATCACTGAGTGAAGTAATGCAAGACCAAAGCAATTCGCTAAATACTTTTTTTCACTCAATTGAAAACTGCTCTAAAAGCAAAACCAATTATTCACTGGGACCGGGGACTTAAGGGGTTTTGTTAGTACCAGCATTACACGCTGTTTTTTTTTTTAATTGTATTATGTAAGATGTTCAACACAATTTGGTATGTAAAAAGACATCTTGGATGAAATTTAGCCGAGCTCGCTGTGGCCTTACTTACTGGGGAGGTGGCTGGCCTCCTCCTGTTGGGAGGTGTCTTCCCTCAGGAAGTTTTAATTTTGATTTGGTTCCCTCTAGTGCAATCTGAGGCGACTTTGATACAAAAAGCAACAAGTCTCTTTAATGCAAAATAATTATCTTTGATGACCTTTGCTCAAATAAAGAAACTGAATCTTCCTCCTGGGCGTACTGGAGACCTAGTTAAGACATCTCGTTCCCAATCTTTAGCAACACCTCAAATGCAGGGCTACCAAGCCTTGCGAAAACAAAATGATTGCGAATTCAAGGAAGAAACAGAAAGACAAACGGTAAACAAACGCTCAAAACAAGATTTCATTTGAATAGGTTTACTTCTCATAGAGCTATTAAAACTTGAGGTAGTGATCATTTCAGTTCCACATTATGTTTGATAACAAATAATAGCAAGTGATTCACCTAAGAATCGTCCGTTTCCCATTTCATACAGAACAATCACCCGCCAAAATCCAGCCAGTGATCGCCTCAGATTCAGCCGGCACTGAACAACAACCCAGAATTAAAACTTTCTTTGAGTGTATAATTTTTGTGGTAGTGCACTCGCACTACACACATTGTCATCTGGGCTGTTTTAGTGAGTGAGTGTAAGATTTGTAAGCCTGCAGTGCATGCATGAATTACAAAACTAATTTACAGTTTTCTTGAATTATAACAAAAATTGATGTGAAAAATAGAGAAGCAGATGCTGCATGTGTCATGTGAGAGGGAAAACAAAGCTAAAAAAGCCTTTTCAAATCCTCATTTCTCTAAACAGCAACACCCCAAAAAACTGGGTGAAACATGAAAATAAACAGATCTGTTGGAAGTGTGCGTGAATTTCAACAAATGAGCCTCAAAATTGGCAAGAATTTGTGACACTGATGAATAATAAAGCAGCTTCTATTTCTAACAAGATGGAATTACATGTACCTGGTGATAAATAACATTAGCTAGGAGAGTGAGTTTTTGACTTTGCAGAAACAATGGTCAACCTCAAGAGTTGGATGATTGTGATCTTTGTAATAAATTCACACATTTCCTATTGAACTTTATACCACTTAAAATAAAAAAAAACAAAGTAACAAAACAACAATCTGATGTCTTGCTGTCATTTTGCCGCAGAAGCATCCAGTTGTTAGTACATGTAACCATAGTTAGTACTGTGAAGATTCATCTATCCAGGAATATGATGGGCGAAGCGTAAACTTGAATACTCCGGATATTTTGTGGACTTACTTTTCATAAGCTTTCGAGCTCTCCTGAGCTCTTGGTCACATGACTGGTGTTGTTGGTGGTGTCATCCTCGGAAGTAGGCGGGAAATTCAAAGGTTTTATAGTTAATCGAGGGCCTGTTTACCAAACCTTAAAACTTTCAAAAGCGAGAACAATGTTGTCGCAATAAATGTTGAATTGACCGTGATAGTTCTCAATCTATTGTTTTCACTTTTCGCTGGTTCACAAATTAGTTGTGCATAATTTAGTTGAAAGATTTGGCTGGTTATATTCTCGAAAAAGGGTATACCGCGGTATTTTGTGCACTGTCAAGGCCAAGAATACACACAGAAACATGAAACAAAAGGACTTGTCGAGTTTCATAACCATCTCCATGCATTAACTATGGTGTAACACACAAGGTAACTTGATCACAGGCGGCTGATGAAATCAATGTCACTTTCGATTTTGCGATTTACTTCTACAGCCAAAAGAACAATAGAAAATTGAACATGGCAAAAATCTCCCAAAATGTTTTTCACTGATGGTAACTTTTTATATTTGTGGCACAAAATGTTTGTTTTTTTCATGTCGCAAATTTTGTTGCTGATGGCAATTCTTTTTATTCTCAATCGACACTTCCTTAAAACTGTGTATCAATATTTATTTACTTTTGCGACAATAGTTCTTTTGTATAAAACAGGCTAACTAAATCTGTACCTTGTTTAGTTCGCATTTTTGAGTGTTAAAATAGAATTATCAGTCCTATGTTTCTATCAGCAAGTTGTATATTTTGAGGTCTCCCATCCAGATACTAACCTGGCCAGATAGGGAATTTTTGTCATGGAAAACTATCAGACGCTCAGAGTACATGTAAACTTGCTGTGAAAAAGAAGTTGAACTTTGTGTCAGCCTTGAAGCTAATGATTCTTGATTCCCTTTTATTTTCTTCGACCTTTCGGGATTTTGTGTTTTATTAGTGACTTCATGTCTTCTCAGAGGGCTATTTACCAAAGACATCTACCATAGGACTGTAATGATTTACAATACCAAGTCAATATCATGTACTATTAGAGCTACATATTACGTCCTGGAAAACAAGTCGCAGCTCAGTTGACAGTTTGGAATAAAGCACTTTGTCAAGTTACTGCACTACCACACACACACACAATGTGTACCTATTTTTGAAGTGTGGATTGTGGATTCTTGCACTTATCTGAACAATTTGAGCAATGGTCTCCTGTAAACACCTGACACACTGTTATTGTCTACATTTTAGCCCCTAAAGGCACACAACAACTACAACTTTCATTTGATGGACCCGAAGTTCGCGCTCGTACCCAATTTGCTCAAGAATTTAAAGAAGCATTTGTCCAAGCCGCAAGCAAGAAGGCTGGAATGTTAGAGTAAGTTATTTTTAATGTCAGCGAAGAAAGGTGAGAAGACATAAGCCAGTCTTTTTAGGTTAGGGTGTCTTTTTTTTAGATCTGCAGATGCTGCTTGGATCAAGATGTGTTCTGACTAGTAGCTGAAGTTGGTTCTGGTTGCCCCTGTTTCAGCTTCTTAGCTGCACTTGTGAAACTAATAGCCAACCTGTTTGCCTCCTGCTAGTTTGGACTCTAGTAAAGTTATTCTGTTTTGGGGTATCTTTAATTTTGTTTTCATTGGCCCTGAAGGCCCCTATGGGGTGTGGTTGATTGCATTAGTAACATTAATACTATTATTATTATTACTGGTAGTGGTAGTTGTAGTAGTTGTGGTAGTAGCAGTGGTAGTTGTAGTAGTAGTAGTAGTAGTAGTAGCAGTAGCAGCAGCAGCTAGCAGCAGCAGCTAGCAGCAGCAGTGGTAGCAATGGCAGCAGCAACCACTGCTGCTGCTACTGTCACCCTCACTTTGTTCCCAGGGGTCTTGCATTTTGTTGGTTGGGGAAAAAGAGATAGGAAGCCCTTTTCCTTTTCTGCGAAAACCCCTTGATTATGTGCAAAATTATCACAGTGTTTGTTGAAGGGTACCGGTATTGTCAGGCTATTTCAGCCTTCATGGGGTAACTTGAAAACCAGTGTCTTCAAATGGAGCCCAAAAACAAATAATAATAAATTATTATTTTCTTGGAAGCTTTAGATGGCTGGCTGTGTCACTTACTTTCCACGATATTGGTTGTATTATTTTTTATGAATTATCATGTTTTTGATCCACTATCCACCATCCAAGAGCAAACATGAAAACCCATGCATGATTCAGAATTTTTCCTTATTATTGTTTTTTTGGGAAGTAAAAATTTCTTTAATTCAGTCTTGAGGTAATTTAGAAGTCTGCACTTTCAAACCACATTGGAAGGAGTACAAACTAATTTAAAGCAGGACTAATCAACGAAAGTGTTGGTTTTGATTGAAAGGAGAAAAGTGAAAAAAAAAAAAAAAATCAGAAAACAGTCCAACAAACACATGGTCCACGTGGCATCAAGTCCAAGAATTGATCCTGGAACACGTTGGTTGAGGGAGAAAGCTTTCATTTCTATAGCAATACTCCCTGTTCATTATTAGAAATCTTACCCATCTGCATTACACTAAGTTACAAATTTACACTCAGGCTCATGCTTTCAAACTACTTTTTACATTTGCAACTTAAATTTGTCATTTTAGTACTCGTATAGCTGGCGTGGATCTGAAAGAAATCAATGTTGTTGTGTTTGATCTCCTTCCTCCACATAACGGATCAGGTAATGCATGGACATAATTCTTCAAATTGTCTATGCAGACTTGAGGATTTTTCCTGATTCCATGTTTTTGACGTATTAATTGTATAAGGAGGATAAAAATGTAATAATTTCATTATTGTGGGTATATGCTATGCTCTCCAAAGTTGACTTTGTTAGCGTGCCAAGCAGTTGTGATGCCACCGCGCACCGGTGGCTCAGTTGGTTGAGCATCGGGCTGTCATGCGGGAGGTCGTGAGTTCGACTCCCGCCGGACCAACACTCGGGGTCTTAAGATAACTGAGGAGAATGTGCTGCCTTTGTAATTACATCTGCAAATGGTTAGACTTTCAAGTCTTCTCGCAGATAAGGACTGTAAACCGGAGGTCCCGTCTCATAACCCTTGTTGGAAATTAAATAGTATGGGACGTTAAAGAACCCACTCACTGTTCGATAAGAGTAGGGGACGTAGTTCCCGGTGTTGTGGTCTAACCTAAGCTGGACGTAGTTCCCGGTGTTGTGGTCTAACCTAAGCTGGACGGTGGCATCTTTCACTTCCATAAAAAATTAATTGTAAACTGCGTAACAAGCAGTCTGGCTAAAGTCCCCCACAAAAGTATTGTAAAATTAGTCCTGAAAAGCCCGTGGGGAGAGACTAATAGCAAATCATTGTATGAATCATTGTATATTACTGTACATGTGAAGTTCTTTCTGTGGAAAAACATTCTGATAAGAGTGATGTAGCAAAATATGTATATGTTAAAGACAGAAAAGTAAAAAACTAAAGTTGCATTTGAAACTGGCCTGGCACGTTGTAAAATTTTGTTCCTTGATTAACGTGATAATGCAACTCAGCTTGTTCCAGGACTTCTCAACTAGTCAATTGAAAAAACATCTTTCCACTAAAATTGTTTAATTTTGAGGCAAGCTTAAGCTTCAACAGCGCTATTGAGCCTTTACTTGTAAAGCAAAACCAGAGCAAAGAACTTTTAAAAATTGTAACTATACTCATACATGGTTTTGTTGACTTGGATATAGTTTTTTCTTGTCCAGCTGGTGTCCTTAGCACCTCACCTCTTGATTGACTATAAAAAAAATTGTGATAAAATATTTCTTAAAAACATTATAAAACATTAAAAAGGCTAAAAACAATGTTTTGACGTTATCTTAACATCATTATCAAGTCAGAGATAATAAAGTTTTCTACTTATAAATACTTAAAGCAACAGCGGCCAATCAAAACGTTAAAAATAACTTACTAACTAAACAAAACGCTTTGCATGTATTATCTTTTTGTATTATCTTTGATTTGATAATGATGATAAGTTAACATCAAAATGTCATCAACTAGTCATTTTTAGGTGTTTTTAAGCCTTTTTGATGTTATATGATCACAGTTTTTTTATGGTCAAATGCTTTTCATTTCAGGCAAGTCAATGGAAATAGTGAAAGCAGCTCTCAACAATGGGTTTAAAGTTAACGGCAGGTTACTTAGAGCCGGCAGTTTAAGGTATGTACGATTATTGTCGTTAGAAAAAAAGTGCAGTGCACCTGTACTCAACAGCATGGTGGGCATATTTGATGCCTCAAAGTTTTCCTTTAAGATCAAGTTGTTTGAAGAGGTGTAAGCTCCATTCTGGGATAGTTTGCCATGACAACCTACGAAGCTTAACCTGGAACTAGAGCGAACTGGTCTAATTCGCTCTGACCACAGGCTAACACTTGTGCTTGAAACAGCCAGTGAACTGGAGTTTTTGTTTAGTTGACAGCTCGGAAAACCATTTAAGCAACAGAGGATGTTTTCCGTGTTTCCATAGCCTCTAATAAACACGAGGAGGAGTTGGGAGAATTCGAGACAGTTATGATTGCATGACTGTCAAGAATTCTCCCATCTCCCCCGAGTGTTTAGATGAGGCTATGGAAACACGGAAAACATACTCTATTGCTCAATTGGGAATCAAAGATGCTGATCATGTCACACATCAATTAATTTTCGGGTCAACTTTCGGCTTGGCGTCGGAAATTTGATTGATGGAAGCCAAAATGCAGTTTGGACCTTGGTGCTTGAAGATGAGATTCTGCAGAATTATGAAAATCGCAGTTATGTCTGAGCGACGCAGTCATACCTGTAGAAGTTATAATAAATCAAGTAAAATTTGCAGCAAATACGTGTTGATGGCAAGAGACAACAAGAATATGTGCTTTTGATTTTCAGACTGTTACAAAATGTATAAATGCAAAACTAGTCATCTGAAAATAACATTGAAATGAGTGAAATTAATTATGTTCCATTAATCAGAATTTTTGCTTGATCTGCACATTGTATGAATTTGAGATACGATTTTTCTTTTGGGCAATGAGTTGTAACAGGCGATCCACAAACGATGATATTCTTTTAGTTGGGCCATCGCAGCCTGAGATTATCAGTCTCCCAACTGGCCTTGGTTTGTGGATTTTGGTTAGAGTGTAGAAGATTGGGACCCAAGGCGGGTTAGGGGTTTGCTGAAGCCACTTTCTTGTCGTATCATCAATATGTTTTCTTTGATAGAGTGTTCTTTTTTAGTTCCTTTACTGCATTGTGCTCTAATTTACACAAGTTGTATTTAGGCTTTGTTTTTTGTACCTCGGATATTTCAGTCTTTACTGTTTCCAAGTAGCTTTCAAGAGCAACTGATTGTTGGACTGGCAGCACCCTTTTTACTTTGAAATATGTATTGAAGACGCATTTGTCTTGCGAGAACTTCAAAGTCATGCAATAATTGACGTCTAATGTTGTTCTCGTTTTTCACAGGTGTAAGTATGAATTTAAGCTGTTTAGATATCAAGCTGACTTGGATGTCAGTTAAAACAAATTCTGAGAGGTTTCTTATGTATTTTTCATTAGTTTTCCTCTCTTTGGCAGTCTGTCTTTTTGCAAGAGTGGTTCTAAGCTCTTGGCGCCTGGTTGTTTTTGATTGCCAAAAGGTGTAAGGTTCGTAAGGTCCGACATTGCCTTTTCAAAAAGTTTTAAAGACGGTATTTTATGATGAATCTGCTATTTCGAACTCGCGCTTAGTCTATTTTCTCTTTCCCTTGTGACTTTGAAATAATGGGGTCCAACTGTAAATACAGAATTACAGAAATGTTTACAAAGATGAAAATAAGATGAGATTTTACTGCCCCATCAGTAAAATACGGTTAATGGAACTTGACCATACTAAAAGGGGCTATTCATGTCGCATTAGTTATCTTTGTAGTCGGTCGTTCAAGGTCATAAAATCAATGGTTTTGTTGTAAATAAAATGAGGACATAGAGACTTTGTTCCTAGATCTCAGTTTATAACGTACACCTGCATTGGCCAAATCTGTTAAGGCCTCATTCATAACAGAGCACGTGGAATACCTACCTGGTCATAGTAGAAGCTGTACAACTGGCTACTTTAATAGACAGAGTCTAGCTATAAAAGCCTCAGTTAGCCGTCCAAGGTTCACTTGGCAGTTTGTCTTCTATAGTAAACCAACTAGCTGTTGGCATTTGTTAAAGTTTTTTCCCCTCCCTCCCTCCCTTTGGAGGTGGGTTGGGTTTATCGCCTTGCCTTCATTAAAATTGGGTCACTCCTGCTAGGTGCGGTTAAGTCTGCGCAGCGACTTCCCCCAAGCTTGTTGGCTCATTTGCCTTTGTACATTGCTCGCTAACCAATACTCTTGTCCGATCCAGCACATGCTGTTTACCAATCAGCTTGTAGTGCTGGGGAGATAAGTGAGGTTGTTCTATATCACGCAATCCGGAAGTCGCAAAGGCTAACCTGTCGCAAGGCAGTGTTCCCCTAAAAAAATGCCAATACGTCTGTTGTCTCATTCTATTGCACCTTACGTTATGCGTTATGCGTTAGCTTGCAGATTTTGTAAATAGCCAATTTTCATGTAAACTGTGTTTCTAATCAGTTAGAGTATTATAGTTGCATGTAAACTTGCCGTCCTTTAATTATTAGTGAATGGATATTCGTCAGTAATCAATCCTCTTGTAATCTGTATCGTTAATTTGTTAAACGAAATGTTGTTGTGTAAATTTATTCTTTTAATAGGTGTGTTCTTGTATTTGACTTGCCCCGCCCCGATTAGCTTTTTCTAGCTATTTGCGGGGTAAGCCATGCACTAACTATCATATTTAGCTAAAGAAAGTAGTTGCTGTTACTGGATACTGGCCATTGCCAATTGGACATATTCACAGGGCTATAAAAAGACATTGTCATCTTATATCTTTTGGCCCCTCTTAAAGGTTGTGTTCTAATATTATCTAACACAGGTGATGAAATGTTTTATCCTTGCAGCTTACTTTTTGTTCATAATGGAGAAGAAGATCAAAGAATCCCTGCAGCAGATCAAAGTACCCCTGGAGCAGCAGCTGTAGTGGCTAAGCCTCCAAAAAACACTGCATCAGAAATCAGTTCAAGTAACACTAAGCTCGCCATTGCTCTTCCTTTGGTATTAATAGGTAGGAATTCTGGCGATGTTTTTTTCCCTGGCCGAACAGATTCCAATTGCCTGGGTGATCAACTGTGGATCTGCTGCCACAGGATATTCAATCAAGTTGTACTGTAGACATTTTTAAACTCAAACTTAAAACATTCCTTTTTATTCGAGCTTTTAACTTGTAATACGTCTGTTAATTTTATTCATTTTATGTTTTATAGCTGTAAGCAGTGCCTTTGAATCTTGTAGAAAAAGCCTTTATGTAAATGTAAATGTACTATTATTGTAGTTGGTAAAGGTATGGATACTAAAATAGAACCACATAGGGCTCGCAGTGTAACCTATGCGATCTGAGGGAACTATAAAAAGAAAACTACTGAGTTAAAAAATAAATAAATAAGTAAATAAATTAGCGATAAAATATAAAAAATCTTAGACAATCTAAAGCTCTCTAATATTGAGCTCCTATACTATTCCCACGGGAAAAGTCAATTGTCGGTAGCTTTGAAAGTTCTCACTATGTTGAGAAAACTCGAGATGGTAGCCTTCTGCATCCTTCATAGCCCCTTCTGCCAAAGAGCTTCCTTATTGTCAGATCTACATCCCTTGACCATCCCCCCAGCACGTCAATGATGATGTTACATTGTTCAACGTCATAGCCAGGGTACTGTTTTTTTAAGCTCAAATCACAGTGGCCCATACTTGACCATCTTCTCCTTGGACTTCTTTTCCCAATGCTCCATCCATGGACAGGACATCTCCACAGCCCACACCTTCTTATTCTTGTGGTCCACAAATCGAGCGTCCACTCTGTTAGCCTTGGCAATGGTGTGTTCCGCATAAACTGGAACATCCCAAAACGCTAATGCCTCAGATGACTCGTAGACTGGTTTGGGTACTGCACATGAGTACCAGGGAGGGACTGAATCAATTAGCCTCAGATCCCTAGTCATCTCGAAGAAGAGAACTTTCAGTGCTGCGTTGTGTCTTTCTAGATATTTAGACTGGGCCAGAGCAGAGCACCCTGCTAGCACATGCACAAGAGTTTCAGGAGCTTTGCCACACAGTCTATGTCACCCTGTGCTGCACCTGTTTTGTGGACTGTGTACACCTTAGTGGGCGTAAGCTGCTCGTACAATTCCATTACCCCAGCGATGGTATGGGTAGGAGCACAGGTCCAATCATGCACCCACGTAAAGCATCCACTCTGATTTAACTTTGGCCCTTTAATCTCCATCTCAGGATCGCTCACATACCAACACGACGGTTGAGTGTACTCCAGAGACAGGCTCATACCCAGTTCCTCGGCAAACTTATGCTCTTCCTTCATCAGCGAAGTGAGTCCCTTCTCTACCGCCCTCTCTTCGAACTGTTGCACTGTTCTCATAGAGGGATCCATGTTCTGACATAGCTTCATTGCCGCCTTGAACTTGGTCAACTTGTATTCGCGCTCAACCGAGCGCAAGCCGCACCCTCCTTGCTGTCTCGCCAAAAAATTAATACATTATCGCCGTCGAGCTTAAGGGATGCTTCCCACCATTTTCACAGATGATCTTTCTAGCTTCTCTGTCGATAACTCGCAATTCTGTGATTGGCCAGTGTTGAGTCCACATCAGATAGATTAGGACTGGCATTACGTACTGGTTGCTGGCTCTTCCTCGATTAAAATCTGACAGAGGACTAGACCATATCACCAATAACCTTCTCAGATACACCTTGGCTGCGCACTCAAGGGCCAGCTTTTTATCTTGTGTTACTGTATTTTGAACTCCTAAGAACTTATAACTGGTCCCTGGCTTGAGGCTCTCAACCACTGATGACTGGTCCAGCTTCATCCCCACCGCATCTTGCACTTGGTTGCCCCTCTTGACATGGAGAACATTGCATTTCTTGGGGTTCCAATGTAAGCCCATATCATGCATGGCGCTGCTAGCAGACCTCAAAACTCTGTTCAGCTTGGCCTCAGACGATGCGAACACCGTAAGATCGTCTATATATAACAGGTGGGTTACCTTTGTTCTTATAGGCTTCGAAAGCCTATATCCCTCGGTGGCACCTAGTAGCCAAGCTACTGGGTTTAGACACAAGGTAAAGAGGTGTGGACAGAGGGCGTCGCCTTGAGGTAACCCCTTGATAAACCGGATCGAACTGGAGATCTCAGGTCCCTGCTTCGTGACAGCAACAATCTTGGTATTCCAGCTAGCAGCGAGATGACTAATCGCTCCACATAACCACTTAGGAAAGCGATGAATCCTCATGACTTTAGCCAACCAGGTATGGTCGACCGAATCATAGGCTTTCCTAACATCTACCCTGGCCATGCTAAGGTTTCTCTTACCCCTGTGGCAGTGAAGAGTCACCATCTGTCTATCAATAGATCGTCTGCTGTGCCTCTACAGCCAACTCTGGCACCTCTCTGTTGTCCCTCCATTAGATTGAATTCTTTCAGGTGACTATCCATATGGCTTTGCAGGCAGGATGTAAATTACTTGTTTATGTTATTCAAGCACGTTATAGGCCGCTGGTTTTCACTGCAGAAATCTCCTGGTTTCAGTAGGAGGCTTTTTTTGCCCTCGGAGAACCATCCAGGGTGCTCCTCTTCACTCTCAGAGATTGCCAAGAAGGCCCGTGTGACTCCGTCATGAAGCGCATGCGCACACTTCCACCAATAGTTTACAAGCTTGTCGGGCCCTGGGAGAATCCTAACACCCTGAGATGTCTCAAACTGCCAGGGTTCCTCAGGGGGAGGTGGCACTCTCCTGGTGATAGCATCCTCCATTTCCTGTAACCATGCTGCATCCTTGTTCCCAGACCCTCGTGCCTCCCATAGCTCTCTCCAAAACAAGCTTGCCTCCTCGATATCCTCAAACATTTTCCCCTCTCTGGAATCAATGCTGGAGATCTTCTGGTACCTAGGGCGTGCCTCTTCCACATAGCAACAACAAATTAAACTCTGCATAAACCCGCCTTGCATTCTGAGTAAATTGGCGATTTAGAGATCTTGCCTCGCCCTGCTTTTCCCCCCTAATGTAACAAGCCTTCAGTTTACGCAGCTGTGCCTTCTTCTTCTCCATATAATTAACCAACTCTGAAGACGAGATCTTTTTACACTCTTCCAACAAGAGAGCCCGATTTTTCTTTCCCTTCTTGGTGACTTTTCTATTGCCCCTCAGTCGCTCCCACTCTGCCTTTGCGATGGATATTCTTTTCTGCAACTCAGTAGCTTTCTCTTCAAACTCCCTTCGAGACTTGTCACTGTGACCTTTTCTGCATCTAATAAGTCCCAACTGCTCCTTCCCTGATAAGGACGATAAACCGGAGGCCCTGTCTCACAACCCTTCAATGCTCTTCACCCTGTGAGACGTAGAAGAACCCACACACTATTTTTGAAGAGATAAATAAATCATTTATTAAAAACACAACCCGCAGCTTTACGGCTGAATTACATGTGTCATGTCATGACTCCAAATCATTGATCATGGATAAATATACATTTTATTGCATGCTGTATTAGTCTAGACTTAAACAGAAAAAGCAAAATATTCAATGTCTGTTAAAATTTCTGTGTGAAAAATACTGGGCATGACATCGCAGGACAGTGCCCCTTTATTTTTCTGTGTCCAATCTAGAATGATACTTTCTGCTTTCATACTAACATGTCAATTCAGCACCACAGTCAAGTCCTATTTTAAGACACCTTTCCTGTTGCCTATTTGTAATGATTAAGTGACTGCTGTTGTGGCCAGCATAATTTTCCTCAACTAAACATTGTGTTTTTTTCCTCCAGCACTAGCTTTGCTGTTTGGCATGATATTTTACTACGTGAAATTCCGAACACTTCAGAAGCGCTTCAGTAACGAAGATGACAAATACCCAGAAGATGAGATGGACGAGATTATTTACCGTGATGACATGCAAGGAGGTAATGCTATACAAATTAGACTCTCTTGACTCTGAAGATGACTTCCGCTCAGGTTGTCGAAACGTCAGTCAATGTCATCTCAAACAGTCCTTCTCAGGACTACACTCACCCAGACGATCGTACTTTACTTAATGATATGACTCCTGGGTTCAAACCATTTACAATTTTACAAATTAGAGATAGTTGGTTCAATGTACAGTAATTGTCTTATAAAACTTGTGAATAATTCATAAGTCAGCATTGGTACTTTTGGTGCCAAGTGCCTCAAACTCTCCATTCTGGCCAAGTTTTGGTCAGCTGAAAATCATTCAAACTTCTTGACATGAATTTTGCCCTCTCTTTTTCTGCCATCTTGCAGCTTCATTTTGGTTTTATGCCTTTTCTTAAGTGGGGACCAATTTAGAGCAATTCTGTTGTCATGCAAGTGGGCTCTGGGGGTGTTAAGCATTTATTTGGAAAATCCGATTGGAATGTAACGCTGATAATGGTACAGGATATTCCCAATAGGGCATTTGGCCAGGCCCGAGTCTCTCGTGGCTGGAAGAAAACCAATCAAAATGGCAGCTAAACGTGGAGCTGTAGAGGCCTTTGCTGGTGCATAATGCAATCATAATGTCTTCATGTCCTTTTGTTCCTCTGTAGATTCTCCTGATGTCATTTTCAGTGAT
Source organism: Montipora capricornis (assembly GCF_036669925.1). NCBI lineage: Eukaryota > Metazoa > Cnidaria > Anthozoa > Scleractinia > Acroporidae > Montipora > Montipora capricornis. The sequence goes on along the minus strand of NC_090886.1, from coordinate 3,928,198 downwards.
CAAACTCGAAAGGGAAAGAGGATATACAAAGATTCAGAGAAAGTTCCTCTGGGGGAGAGTGATGAACTAGCCATGATTTGAGGAATCCAGTGAAGGGCATCTTTGCTAATGATAATTACTATTATTATTGTTAAGCAAGGATAATGCTCGAAGTAAACTCTCGCAAATTTGTAAAATTTAGTCATGCATTGTTTTAAGCTGTGTGTGTGTGTGCTTGGTATTTTTTCAATAATTATAAGCAAGTGGATATGTAGACTCGTGAAAGACGAAGCAATTTTAACTTGTAAGTTGAGCTTGAATTCCCAATGTCCTACAATTCTATGATAAACAAAGCAAATTGAATTTTTTTGTAATGGAAGGCATGTAAATTGTTTGGCAAAGGCAATTTGTTAAAAGCTTTTAGAACCTCTCTGCGATGTTTTTCTTTTCTGTATTGTCTTGGAAACTACAACAGGCCAATGTTTGCTCTAGAATAACGTAAAAGACTTTTATTTATACACGGCAGTATTTACAGCTTGCTTGAGGAGCCGTGCTCGTTGGAAAACCCAGTCGAAAGGAGACGACCATTTGGCTTTTTACAAAGTGCGAGGGATTGCATTCAGGAACATGGAAGAAGAATTTAGTTGGTGGTCTGAATGAAGTACAGCTTCCTAACTGGGAAGCTGGAAACTGGGAACATGTTCTGTATATAATATTACTTGTTATAAGGTGGAGGGTATCGCCAAGCATTCTAGATGTACCTTAATCCATAAGGAAGTAAGAAAAACATTCCATCGTTTTTGTTAGTCAACTGCAATATCAATTTTGGTAAGGTATGTAATACCATTGATTAACGTTTTCTAGATTCAGTGTAACCATTAGAGAAAATTAGAATGGGCAGCAATTTGCTGAATTTGATCAAGGCAATAAAAGCTCAGTTTTAAAGAAGTAATTTTTCAGAGGTTCAGCTCAAACTTGTTGAACTGTTTTTGAAGGTTATTCTGCTTGACTGCTAATACAGTCTTCCTGTTTGTGCAGTCCTTTTCGCTGATTTTCCGAACCTCTCTTTTCTTATTTTATACATGGTTATGTTAACATCTACAATCTTGGACATTTCAAATGGAAAATGAAGACCATTCCTTCCCCCTCAATTTCAGTGAAGATAAAATGGCATCATTCGTTTTGAGGAGGGGACCAATTTTTCATTTTATTTTGTCCAAGATTGTAGGTCCATTCAAAAACTGACCCCTAAGAGTGAGTCGTAACGATTTTACTCTGCCTAACACCAAGGTGATTTTACTTGTCAGCGGGTTAATGGGTTATTTTAGTTTCTTTTGTGCTATGTGTATAAGGCATGATGAAGTGTAATTTGCTGAATTAAAACATGTAACCATTTAAAGAACTTGTCATTGGTAGATCACAAGTCTCCAAATAGCCCAGGGAGGTTACTTCCTATTATGGGCTAATGGTGATGTACCACGGGATGGATGAGGTCGCATTTTCACGACTGGGTTGACTATAATGGGGTTGAATTTTCTACTAGAATGGGGTCAGGATTTGGGCGGTAAGAAAATTCTGGTTAGTGCATGGGATTTTAAAATGGAAAGATTTGCAGTAAAACAAAGTTGTTACAGAAACAACTGTAGCACTGTTGATTTGAGCATTAAGTGATTGCATAAATAGAAAGTGACTAAATTGGGGTTGAGATAATTACGTTTACCCCAAAGTGACTACCGGTAGGATGTGGTCCCCTAAGATGTTTCCTTCCCCCCCCCCCCCCCCCCTCGGCCAAATAGCCTCTTAATGTGAAACGTGTCATATGTGATGCTCTTAGCTGAAGAAATTTGTCTTCCACTTTGGAACACCCAAGTTAAAGAATATCTTTAAACTTTGGCCTAAAATAATCTTTCTGTCTGCATTCATTGAAGAATTGACATTAAAATGCAAATTAGAAAACAAGAATGCTCAATAATCATATTTCCTTAAGACACTCTTCCAGCCTTTAATTTCCTATCTGTCAGTATCTTGAATGAGCCTTCAAAGCAATGATTGCATTACCAGAAGAAAAACGAGTCAGGGTCCTTGTTTAAGCAAAATGTGCAGGTGTGAACCACGATTGGTTTTGGTTTCACTTCTTGTTGGTTGAAAAAGTGGTGCAAGAACTTTGAACCAATCACTGAAATCGTGAACCAAAGCAATTCACCAATTACTTTTGACACTCAAATGAACTCTAAAGGATAGCTTTTAATAGCCCAAATTAGGGAAATCTTTGTTTTCATTTTTGCCTCCTGTAAGGCCGATCGTTTACTAATGAATCGGCCAAGATAAAAAGTACTGAATGTTGCATAATGAGCTATCTCTGAAAATTTGAACCCATTGTACCAGATAATTTCTGAGCAATGATGCTGTAGCCTGCGTTGTAGACAGACTAAACCACCAGTGTACTCATATTTAGGTTTCGAATAACATGTCCAGTTGCCCACAGGCTATGATGCTTTGAAAATTCTAAATTTAAGAAGATTGAATGCGGCCATTAGCACTGTTGCCCAAGAATTTATCAATATTTGATGGCTAATAACTTGCTTGTTATCAAGGCTAAAAAGCTTAAAACTGGAGATTAAGTTTAACAAGTTCTTTTACAGTTTAAATTCAAATTGCCATTCTGTGAGCAAACTTGTATGTTAATGAAACTAAATGAAAACAACAAGGTCAGCAAAGATTCCCCTAGAGAAAAAAGAACTTGACAAAGCATTTTTTTAAATTCCATAGAGCCTTGAAATCATGTTTATCAGAGGAAGAATAATTGTTCCATTTATGCAAATGGTCTATGATCTCACTTCATATACTTCTTTTTTTCATACGGTAACTGCAGGATTTGTAACTTTTTCAGGCCAAAATTGATATTCAGACAATACTCTTATGATATATTACATCTACTCATAAACAATTCCTGTACAGCTATGTGTAATTGTAGTTTCTTCTGCAACAGCAAAAAAACATTTAACAGAGCTCAATCTTAAATGGTTTGAACCCAGGAGTCATACCATAATTAAGTGAAGTACGATCGTCTGGGTGAGTGTAGTCCTGGGCCCAGTTGTTGAACAGCTGATTAACACTAATTGCAGATTAGAAATTAACCAAGGAGTTTATATCTCCACTCCAAATATTGTTCAATGCTGATATTCAGCAAAACGTTACATTATAAGAAGTCAATCTTGAAAAAGAAAAATAAGCGAAAGAATCTTTCACCAAAAAGTTGAAAACCTAAAACAAAAGTTTCCGCTGATCCTGGATTAAGTTAATCAGCTTTCGAACAACCGGGTCCTGAGAAGGACTGTTTGAGATGACACTGATGTTTCAAGTCATCTTCAGAGTCTGTTAAAACTCCAGGTTTTGTTTACATAAAGGTGGCTCTCACTTTCAAGAAACTACCATTTTAATAGACGAAACAATAAAAAGTAGAAAGGTAGCTTGCCTTTCATGAATGTTGTTTCTTAGAATGACTGTAAATTATATCATTGGTAGATTGTACATTGTAGTTGAGTAAGAACACCAGTAACTAGTAACTTGCCATGATGGCAGCCAACTTTATGATACAGAGAAAATATTTTGGAGGATACATGTATAAATTCATTTATTGCTGGATGCCATCTTCTAAGAAGAGAAACAATGGATTTTCTAAAATGCGCAAACAAGCGTAGCTTCAATGATCAGCCCCTTCTTTAGATTTCTCTGCAAAAGAGAGACAAAGGCAGCTCTGCAAAAATTACAATTATTAAATTCTATTTTTTTTTTTTGCTATCAAGATTCTGGATAATCAGCATAATTTGTTGTGTCCATGACAAAGAAGTCCTCCAGACGCCATTGAAGGGTCTCAAACGTTGGCCGTTCAATAGGATTTGCCTTCCAACAGTCCACCATAATTTGATAAAGACTTGGAGGGCAATTGGGATGGCATGGCATGCGGTAACCTCTTTCTACTGCAGCCAACACTTCTGCATTTCCCATCCAAGGATATGGCACTTGTCCATAAGTAATAAGTTCTGTGAGCAAGATGCCAAATGCCCAGACATCAGATTTGATTGTGAATTTATTGTACAATGCCGCCTCAGGTGCTGTCCACTTGATGGGGAATTTCGCTCCTGCATGTGCATTATATTCACCCTCGTCAATCAGTCTTGAAAGTCCAAAGTCACAAATCTTAACCACATTGTTTTTCCCAACTAATATATTCCTTGCTGCCAAATCACGATGTATGTAATTGTTAACTTCCAAATATGCCATGCCAGCAGCTATTTGAGCGGCCATGTAAATCAACTGTGGCAAATCAAGAGTCTTTCCCTGTGGACCTTTTAAACAATCCAGCAGACTTCCATTTTCCATCAACTCAGTTACTATGTAGATAGGTTCCTCCTGTGTACACACAGCGTAAAGTTGCACTAAGTTATCGTGGCGAAGTCTTTTCATGATTTGTGCCTCAGATAAGAAAGCCGTTGGTGACATCGTGCTGACCTGTGATCTCAATGTTTTCACAGCCACAGGGGTGGTGTTATTCCAGAGACCCATCCACACCTCACCAAACTGCCCCTGACCAAGTTTCTGTACAAGTCGAATTGATTCCCGTGGAATTTCCCACTGGTCCTTTGTATTGTAGGCCAGGTCCTTGGGTGCGGGAGTCGCTAAAGTGGGACAGGGTTTGTTAAGTTTGATAACCAGTCCATCCGCAGTGGCCTGGTAGTGTTCAACAAGTTCACTCAAAGTTGCAAACTTTGCTCTATGAGCAATATAGTAACCTCCCGTGTCTAAGGATCGGATGCGATAATGTTTGACAATTTCTCCATCCCGCAATGAAAGTGAGAAGTCTCCTGGTTTACTTTCACTTTCTCGGATTAAAAATGATCCACATTCTCCATGCATCACAAGTAGTTTTTCTGCATCCACTCTCTTAATAGGCCCAAAGAACCAACTGAAAGAAAAACAGATCAATTTGGTTTGAGGCAATTTTCTTTAATGCAACAGTGCTGTCACATTGTAAAATCACATTACTATGATTTTCATAATTCTGCGGAATCTCACCTTCAAGCGTTAAGTGCCAAACTGCGTTTTGGCTTCCATCAATCACATTTCCGAACATAGCTGGAAAAATTATTGACTCTGCCTCTGGAAAGTGAATTGGAGTTCTTGTTTAGTTCACAGCTCGAATACCATTATGATACCTTTTTAGAGGTTCTTCAATAAAAAGATTTGTACAGATTCCATCACTTTCCACTTGCATCAATTTCAAATGCATGAATGTACATGTACAGTGGCAACCAAAGATGCTGATAAGTAGGTTATGTCACGCATTAATTGATCTTGGCATCCCTGGTTTTGGGTCAACTCTCAGCTTGCTGTTGGAAGTTTGATTGATGGAAGCCAAAACGCAGTTTGGCCGTTCATGCTTGAAGATGAAATTCCGAAGAATTATGAAAATCGTAGTAAAGAACTGACCCCATGTTGCCGGTGTAGCAGCGCTCTCAACAAATAAAGAGCTCTAAAGAGATTTTTTTTTTTGGCATTTTTACTTTACAAAAGCTGGAACCAAATTATATTACAAGCTCAACTAAAAGAGGTAATCCAGCATTAAGAGAATTTGAGGCTCATTAAGGGCCAGCCAACAGGACAAATTGGCAGGTTATTAACACGACTCCACCTTGGTTGCTTTTGTTATCTCTACAAACTTTCTTTTGCCAGAAAAGCTTCAAACCCTGTTGACCTCCTGTTCAAAGCCTTAGTGAAAGCCCTGCCAGAATGGATTAAGACTTGACAAAATTTTATTAGCATACTGAGTTGGGGCTAAAGCTGTGTCATAGGTTGCAGCCACAAGAGTGACAAGGAACTTAAAACAAAAAATGTTGTCTCTGTAACTCATTAATCCCCAACTAAGATCAACTTATTTTAGGGACCAAACATGTTTTTCCATGCTAAGCAATGTCATTTGCTTCCCATAATCTAAGCTCATGAAGTTTAAAGATGACAACAGGTTAAAAGTTATCTCAAATGTGCATTAAAAAAATAATACTCTAGACTTTATATAACCCTATGATCTTTCCTAAAAAAACTTTGGTATTCCTAATTATCCTGTTTACTTGAAACCATATGTTTCGTAAAAGTAAATAATAGTTTGCTACTCTTTCTTGTAATATGTTTCAAAAATGTCACTCAACTTATACTGAAATGCTGCTTGTAAAAATTAATGAAGAAAAAAATAATTTCACTCTACAGCTTGATTTGCAATATCTTTCGTGTTAAACGAAGTCAAAGTAAACGATGGTACAAAGTTTTTTTTTTTGCCAAAGTAATGTTTTCCTGACATTAAGTTTGAGCCGGTTTTGAGAGTTAAAGTGTTGTTATTCCTAAAAAGACAGAATAACCCTCGATTGTTTTCTTTTATTCTCATGATGCTCATTCAACGGAAATCGGTCGAACATACAGGTATCACCTTTCAATTCTAGCCGTCCAAATAATTGCACATCGCCTGACTATTCAATTAGCATACTTTCCGCGCCCGTCATGCAAATGGTACAAGAGATCGATCCCCTCTGCCGGCCAGAGCTATCTATATGTAAAGGTGACATTGCGTTGATAAAATACTTCATTCCCAAACAAAAATGGCCTTTATTTAAAAAAAGGCGAAGTTTACATTTGTTTACATTTTGAGCACGTTCCATTGAATTTCCAAACGCGCGTTCCGTTTAGAATTTTGAACAATAACCTGGAAACGCACTCTTCTTTTCGCCTGACTTTCTGACTCACACATAAATTGGAATTGGAAGCACGTTGATTAGCTTGTAACTCACAAGCTGACACAAGATGAGTACGACATGACAGAAATTGAGACGTTAAGTAAAGAAAAACCTCTTTGATGACTGCAATAATCCCGGAGGCATTGAAGTATTTTCGGGATTCAGTTTCGATGACTTAACATGCTTTGGTGAATAATGCTAGACTTACGCTTCAGTTAAGAATCAAAAATCACTTTTATGGAGTCAAACCAAAGGAACAATTATTGTGGTACCATTAATTGTAATTAATTTGCTTAGCTCGGCTTTGATGGTTAAACACCACCACCGGGAAAATCACTGCAACGGTGATAATGCACTAGCTAGAGAAAATTATAGAGTACTCACTCTTCGCTTTTAAGAGAAGAAGCCAACGCCACATAGTTGCTGGGGATATATCCAACAGCGTTCGTTAGCAGAGACCTTGCTTGCCACCAATCTCCTCCATCGCTGCTGTTTATCACTTCCAAATGCTCTCCCTTTTTGAAGCTTAGATCTTCGTCCGTTCGGGCATCGTAATCGTATAAAGCTACAAACAAGAGTTTCTCTTCAGCTCGCTGGATTTCATTTTCCGCCGGCAAATCCGGTAAAGGGTCTCGATTCCGTCTGTTTTTGTCATCCGAGTTTATGTTCTCGAAACTATGCACAGTCTGTCCATTCGCCTTCTTACTTTTAACATTTCCGTTCGCTTCGTGCCTTCTTCTTTTGCTATAAACGCAACCCATGCATGCGAGATTCGCTCCACTTAATTTGGACCTTCTGTTAAACGACCTTGAACCTTTAAGCGAATGTGCTAAACAGCCCTAAGTGTTTTCTCACGTGCAATGTAAACTTCGTACTTCCTAACTTTTTTCCGCCGGGTTGATTAACTCAAAATCACCAACAACTCAGACAATACAAGAAGACTCTTTTCGGCAAGGCGGCTCCGATACGTCATCAACGATGATCACCCGAGATCATCTAGTTCTTATCCGAAAAATCCCGAAAATATCCGAAGCATCCTCGTTCCCAGTCTTACTTTTTTTCTTACAATATTGTTTCCAAAATGGCGGAAAGAGGTGGTCGACCTTCGCAGACTCATGTTGAAAAACCAAGTTCATCTGGATCAACGAGTCGAATTGATAGCGTTCAAGTCGATGGACTGGTAAAGGAGAAAATGTTTTATGGCTTTATTTCTTTTAAAAATGATTTTTATGTGAAACTGAATAGAAAAATCATGTCAAATTCGTGTGAATTTATGAAACGTAACAAGCTAAGTTTAAGTTTAAGTTTATTGTAGAATTTCATTATATAATACATTTTTCAATAGGCACTGCTCGCAGTTAGCAATAAGGAGGCGAGGAGAGCAGTGATTAGATGTATATACAAGAGAGAACAAGTAGAGAAAGCTACGGTAATCAATTGTGTTTTACAAACGAACAGGTATACGAATACCTAGTGTACAGAGTATACAGTCAACTAAAATAAAATATATATATATATATATCATCTAAAATCAAACCAATACAAAGTGTAAATATGAAAAGCCAAAGTACTAATATATTTTTGTTATTGAGACAGATAAATCAATATAGTCATTTTCTTCTGAAAGTCTTTGGAGCTAAGTTCATGCAGTTCCTGATGTATTATTTATTAATACTTTTTTTGAGTTTTGGTGAATGAGAAAATCAGTCATAGAGCGTATTTATAACGTTGTATTTGTGGATTTGGTACATTATTTCAGTTGATTCCGAAGTAAGCTTAAATCAAATTTTAACTGCTTGTGATTCCTCGACCAATTTATTCCAAACACGAAAAACACGAAAACGAAGAAAGTAACCCAAAACCCTCAATTTGGCTGACCCTAGGCCTGAAAACCAACTTTAGGCCTAGGGTTGGGCAAATTGAGGGTTTTGGGTTACTTTCGTGGTTTTCGAGTCTAAGGGATCTTAGGCCTTTATAGGGGTCTTTGTTTTCAAGACACCCGCAACCCATCAGTACTCCCCAGGGTTCCCTGCAGGCAGAGGTCTCGTTTCTTTTTGCGTTTGCTGGGCTGACAAGTATGGAAGCAGACACCTCTGTCATGGGTCGAAACTCACTGTGTTGAACATGTGCAGCGGTTACTTGGCGGCCGAATCCTCACTGGGCTCACTTAACAACAGTTAGGCATAGGATTCAGTGGGCTCAATTCACAATCAGCAAATGTATCATACACCTTATTCCAAAATGACCTCCATTTAAATATTCTTTTGTTTTTATTCAAATTAGTCCTTGATGCCTCGTTCTTAAACTTAAAATTCAAAAGAATATTTTATCTTGAACGAGGCAACAAGGGCCTATTTGTATCTGCATAAATCAGCAGCCATTTTGGAATAAGGTGTATAGGGAATGCAGTTTGAAGAATGCCATCCAATGTTGTGGACGGCATTTGGATCAAAATGATAATCTCTTTTCCTGTACTCGTTAGCCCAGTAAATGCAAAAGAAAAGTGACCTCTGCCAGCAGGGAATCCCTAGGGTAATTTCTCAGGCATTTGACATTTTTGAAAGTTAAATCATTTGAATTGCCCTCCCCAGAGATGGTGGGGGAGGTCAAGTTTTCCCCCTCAACATTTCCTTTTCTGAATATAATCTTTGTTTATTAATTTTGGTCAAAGATTTTTGGACCCCCTTCTGCTAACTGGGCATAGATAGTGAGGCAAAGGGTTTGAATAGCAATGTTTTCAGTTTGCATACAATGTCAAGGTTCTGTATTTCTTTATACAATGTGTCTAAATGACTGGCATATTTTAGCACTCATCTTGAAAACTGCCTATAAACAGTGTGTAAGTGTAAGCACTCATTTCGAAAGCACGGGTGATCAGTGTTTTTAAAGTCTAAGCAATCATTTTGGAGCGATTCTGGAACACCCACACACTATTATATTCTTGTCGTGGCATCCTTTGAGGAATGAGGCATATAACAATAGGCTTTATTCTTATGCAAATTAAGTGGACAGGTATTCTAGAATCCAACCCTCATTCTAATTAAAATGGTTGGCATTCAATAATTGTGAAAAGGACTTCTATCAGTTAAACACATTGAAAATTTTAAAGGCATTTGACAGGTTGCGTTGTTGGTCAATTATTGGTAATTGGAGTGCCCCAAGTTGAGAGAACCCCAGAGCAACGAGATCGTCTGTCTTGACACTTTCTCTTCATTATCAAGGTTGTATTGAAGATAATCAAGCATTGTCAGGATGAAGGCTCAGCTGGTGAGCTTGTTCAAGGTGTGTTACTTGGACTGATTCAAAACAACAAACTGGAGATCACAAACTGTTTTCCCTTTCCTTCAACAAGAGCAGGCGAAGATGACGAGGAGGATGATGGTAAGAAAGAGTTGCCTGCCTTAAATACTGTGATACTGATGATTTTACTTATTAGGGAGCTTAAGCAACGACAACGGCGATGGCAACGAGAACGTCACGAATTTGCATATTTAGTGGGTAAAAACAATAGCTTCGCACGCCCTGCACGTGCGTTTTTCACTTTTGTCCATTTCGTTGCCGTCGTCAGCAAAACAACAACGTGAAATAGTTAAGTTTTTGGTTTCATGAAGAACGTCAGCACTTGAGAATGAATAAACATTTTCTCTCCTAAAATGGAGTGCCGTTCCAACTGGTGTCATCTTTGATCAATTACCACACCCTTGTCATATTAATAACGTTGAAATAGTCACGAAGCGATTAAAATAAAGCAAATTTATATTTTGAGATGACGTTCTCGTTGCCGTCGCCGTTGTCGTTGCTTAAGCTCCCTATTATGTGGGCTGCTTCAAGGAAGAAAGGGTTATTTTTCTAGTCTTAATTAACAAATCGAATGTGGTTCGGCGTTATCAACAACAATATTCGTCATCATTTGGACCACTGTTAAGACAAATATCGACGTCAATAAGAGTAGAGGCAATGCTGAACCATGTTTGATTTGTTTTTTACTACAATATTCAACGCCAAAGAAAATTTTTATTTCAGAGCGTGACCAAGATCATGACAGAAAGAAAGAGAAAGGGTTGTCTATAACTTTCTTGCAATATGATTGGTTTACATACATTCTTAATTGACTGCTCCCCATGTGGGGGCTTTTCAGGACCATTGAAAGACAGTGAACGAAGTAACAACTGTTAAGAACCCCAACTGGCCGGAGGCAAACCAGTTGGCTATTTACAAGAGCAGCTGGGAAGTTGAACCAGGGACTACCAGGAACAAATTCAACAAGTGGTCAGAGCGGGTCTTGAACCCGGGATCACTGGATCTCAAGGCAAGCGCCCTAACCACTGGGCCAGACTGCCTCCTTACAAATTGAATTTCAATAAAATGATTGCGGCTGATTGGCTATTAAATTGCATGACACATTAACGTGAGCATGACGCTAGACTCCTATTGTCAAATTGCAAGTTAGCCAATCAGATTGCGAGATTACAAGCAATTATGGTAAAAATTGATATAGTTTCATTTTGCAAATTTATTAAATCAAGTAATATTTTCGGTCCTGTTTCGTAGTAAACTATCAAATGGAAATGATGCGGCGCTTGCGAGCTGTCAATGTTGATCACTTACATGTTGGATGGTATCAGTCAACTTACCTTGGCTCATTTGTGAACAGAACCTTACTTGACTCACAGTTTAGTTATCAAAGCTCAATTGAGGAATCTGTGGTGCTTATTTATGGTAAGGATGCTGTTAATTTGTTATTTTGATGAGTGATAAAAATGAAGGTGTGAGACGATTGCTTTCACCACTTTGCCACACTTGCACCACATGTCAGACAAGTTATCTTGGGTTTTGATGTTTGTGAGCATCCTTTAAAGGGGGCTATGTCATGTTATTTTCTAAAAGGGTGTTGAGGGAAACTCTAAAATGGTAGGTACATTCCTTTGCTGATAAAATTATTGTCGTCACAAACAAGATGATTCGGAGAAAAAACGACCTTTATCCAGGCAATTTGCCATAATCTTTTTCAAGATTACCCAAATGCAGTCCGTTTCAATCTTCTCCATTTGTGTCCATCCATCTTTCTCTTTCCCATTGCTGTATTTCTCTTATGTTGTTCAACCATCTTAAGTGGTCAATGGAATGTTTCACTCTGCTTTTTGGCCATTTCAGGTGTCATGAAATCCCATCATTTTGTGTAACATAGGTAGCCCCTTTAACAACAGGGGCTTGTTCCTATAATTATGAAATCCCTGGGCATCTTTTTTTACTTTAGATCCGTTGAAGACTGCTCAAGGGATGCTGTCTGTGAAGGTCTTCCGCTTGTCAGATAAGATGATGTCGTTGTATAAGGAATCGGAATTCAATGCTGAAAGGTATTTAACCGTTTAGAAATGGTTTAACAACAGCTAGATTCACTCAAAAATGTTCCCATTAACCCTTTCACTCCCAAGAGTGACACTTAAAGATTTTACTCTGTCTAACGCCAGACGATTTTACTCGTCAATGGGGAACCCCACGGGAGTGAAAGGGTTGATAGACTTTGCTATTTTTTCAAGAACTCTATCTCAGTGTTCACGATTCTCTGAAGATATCTAAAGGTTGAAATTTCCTTTATCATTTTCAGGCTTGCTAAAAGTAATCTCAGTTTTGAAGCCATATTTGAGGAGATCCCACTTGTAATCAGGAATTCATCACTTATCAATGCCCTCCTGTGTGAAATAGAAGTATTGTCACCACACACGCAAACCAATGATTTCCTCAGTCTCTCTACTGGGTAAGGAAGGCATTAGACTTGTTGCAGCAAAGATCATCCAATCATTATTACTAGATACATACTGTAGGTAGATACCGTATTCATATTCAAACTTGCAACCAAAAGGCCAAATTGCACAAAGATTTACAGTTTAAAAAAATCTGTTGGTAGCCATGTTGAAGTATTGTCACAAAATGTTTCTCAGTTTAGCCATGTGGGAGATACATTGAAGCACGCATAAAATGGCTTACATGTAGTTTTTTTTATTCAGGCCAAAAACGTTTTTGCTTCATTTAAATGTATGCAAAATTTCTCTTTCGAAACAAAATTTAATGTTTCCCTCTTTAGGCACCTGAGCAGTAGTCTCCTATGCAGCCGTTCTTTGTGTGGTCACGCAATGCGGAGGAGCGAGGAGCGTTGCGTGACAACACAAAGAATGGCTGCGAAGGAGACTACCTGAGCAGCAATCTGAGGAAAATTATAATAATGATCATTATTTTGCACATCAATGTTTCCTTTCATAGAAACTGTTACTGTAGGTATTTACAAAAAAAATGCTTGCATGCTTGACATAATTATGGAAACCTATCAAACCAAGGATAAATTGTGTTACACTATTCAAAATCTTTAAAGGCCCCACAGTCATTCATCACTGTTCCAAAAATTCTGTACATGTAGAGAGCAGAGGCATATTGACCATTCAGTAATGACTCTAATTATTTAATACTGAGGTTACAGCTGTACAAAGAAATTTGTAATAAACGTGACATTTTTAATGAGACTCTAACAACAACAAGGCAGCATAGCTGTCACTCTTGGAAGGCCTTGGTAACTTCCTTTTTTTTTTCGCTTTAGATCCTACGTAGAAAAGAATGTACGGTTGCTTATGGAGAGTGTTGATGAACTCTGCCAAGATGCCAATAAGTTTAACAATCATCTGCGCAATGTGGCCAGGCAGCAACAACAGAAGGAAGCTTACATCCAGAGAAGGGTAAAAGCACTGCTACTACAAAATTAACTACAGTGTACCTGCACTTTTAATGCTAACCCCCTAACATGACAATGATAATCACTACATTGATGTCTCCCCAAAGCTGCTGTTAAGTTAAGGGCCAATGAGACTAATATCAGTGAATCATTAATGTAGAACAGAACATAACATCATAGACCTCTTCCGTATAATGGCACCCACATAAAATTTCCTTCTGTTTTATTGCTAATAAGCCTTTCTTGCCTCGCTACGACAAGCAAATTTCAAACAAATATAAGTATCAAAATGAGGGCAGAAGTTTTAATTTAACATAAATTTATATAATTTGACCAACTGTTAATACAAAAGATGGTTGCCATTGACATGTATGAAAGTGGTAGATATGGATCTGTTTTGGACACGATATCACAATTTTTTTCACAATCAAAATTTTTTTGAAAACAGGAAAGCTAAGTACTGGTAGTTCATGGTGTCTTGTAGGGAGTAGGCTTATAGCTCTTACTGCTTGTGAGTTAGTAACTTGTAACTCCTTTGAAAAGATAAATTAACTGAATCCGTAGGAGAAAATGCAATGATTGTTTGGTGGTATTCAAGCATTTGCTCAAGAAAATGATTGTTTTGATGCTTGGGGAACTTATATTTTCCTTTTGATTTATTAACAAGCAAACTGAAAACAACTCGAGGCATCACAGAGGAGAACAACCCCTTCCAGAGGAAGATCTCAACAAAATGTTCAAGCCACTGCAGTCACCATCACGCCTTGACCACCTGCTGTTGTCGCAGCAAGTCAACACATACTGCAAGCAAGTCAATCAGTTTGCCACACACAGCTTTGGAAAGTTATTTCTTTCGCAAGCTCTCCAGGATCAAGAATAGTCAACCTTGTCAGAAGTTTTAAAATATTAAAAAACATTGTCTGAAGTAGTAGTACATTAAACTTTGTCAGTGGTGAATTTTAAGGGGGCAGGGTTGGTCCAGTGTCAAAGTACTGTGAACATGTGTCTGGGTAAAGCTGCACTTGACAGTCATGTTCTTGTGAATGAGTGTTCCTGTAAACCATGTTACCAGTGAATTCATTGGTCCTCTCTCCCACTAAATCTTGTTTGTCATAGCCATTGTAGTCATTGCTTTTAGCTCCCAAAACAATGATTTCAACACATTGAGTTTAAAACTCAAGGGAAGTACAAATTCCATCTCAGAAAGACATGCAGGTACATCTTATTTAATGCCAGATGTTTCTTTACCCCTAGAGGGTATTCTCCCAGGAAGCAGACAGGGTTCTCATTGTACCGCCCCCCCCCCCCCCTCCCCCTTAATGCTTAATGCTACCTGAAGCTACACAAAAATGGAAAAAAGTCGAAGCAAGGATGTGAGGTCACTAGGGATCCAACTCGGGACCTCTCGGACAGAATCAGAATTCTGAATTTCTTCTTGGCCTACTATGCTTTTCTTCGTGGCCATTTTCTTTCGCCCGTTTAGACTTCACATCCCTCAGCGATCTGCCCCAGGGTCTCCGAGGATGACTCTGTCTGACACCGGAAGATTTTTCTCGTCAAATGGGGGTGCCCTAGAGCACACTGGGAGTCAATGGGATAGACATATCACCAGTCAAAAGTCTAAAACTATGTGCCCTCCATCATTTAACCCATTGACTGCTGGGAGTCAGACTTAACAGATTTTACTCTGTCTGACACCAGACGATTTTAATCGTCAACTAGGAGCACCCTAGGATGCACTGTGAGTCAATGGCTCAACCATTCAAAAACTATGTCCCCTACATTAACCAATTGACCCCTGGGAGTGAGACTTCACAGATTTTACTCTGTCTAACCCCCAATGATTTTACTCTTCAACTTGGGGAGCCCTGGGTCACACTGGGATTCAATGGGTTAAAGTGCCCATGTGACTAAAAAATCAATTCATATTTTTTCTCTAGATTTCAAAACTATGTTAACAAAACACTAAGTGACCTGCGTTTTAAGCCTTGATTTCAAAAAGACGCTTGTTTATTTTAACTGGAATTTTCCTATTTAATGGTCTGCCATTACTAACATTATGTTCTTGAGAGAGCTGGATCGAGGAGAAAATGACATCAAAGGTTCACTAGTTTAAGAATGCAATACGTGTGTACGCTGCAAAATCAATATGCAGCACGGGGGTTTTGGGCTTTCAGACTTTTAAACTCACGCTTTGCATATATAATAAGCTGCGTTCACACGCTGAAATTTTAAGCTAGTGAGCCCCTGACGTCACGTTTCCCTGGATCCAACCGTTTGAGTTCCAATCGGCCAGTTTTGAACGTGAGTAATGGCAGGCCATGAAATCCAAAACTTACACTCAAGTAAGCGGCCTTTGGATAAAAATCAAAGCTCAAAATTTTGCCAGTCAGGTGTTAAGCAAACACACTTTCAAAATCTGAAGGAAAAAAGGAAGTGGTTTTTTTTTATCACAGGGGCACTTTAAATGAAAAAACAACTCTGGACAATCATATTAAACATTGGTTCTTGAGGATAGGGGAAAATCAGAGTACATACCTGGATAAAAACCTATTTTGTGTTTTAACTTTGCATTGCTGTGTTTAAGATGCTTTACTGTGATAATTATTTATTATTGTTGTGATAAATGTATGCAGTTCAACCTCTAAAGCAACCACAGAATTTTCCCTGGGTCTACAACATGAAATGCAACATTTTAACTGGGTTCAAGGTGGGAGATGAGTGTTGATTTTTCATTAATCAATAGTAGTGACTATAAGCATGTTGAAACGCTTTGGTGTAGGCATCACGTTCCTCTGAAGTCATTTGGCTCAGCATTTTATCAGTGACATCATTAATTCCCACCATTTTATCTCCAATTTTAATTTTAATTTCGTGTGCTTCATCATCATCGCTCTCAGTATGAATATCCATGGCTTCTGTGACCTGGCTTGGTTTGGCTGCTGTTGCAGCACTTGGGGTCTCAAAGTCTGATTCATCACTTCCAGAGTCACTGTCCTCATTGCCGGCTCCTTCTCCTAGTGCTTCGTTAATGTCAAGGCGAGGCTTCTTGTTTACTGATTCATGGACCAGCAGCTCTGCGAGAATTTCCTCATCTTTCCCACTGCCTCCTATTTTCTTGGGTACAGGTTCTCTGCTAGGTACTTGACTGCTACCGGAGGCATCAGTTTGGAGACCCGGAGATGATGTCACCGTACTCTGTCGCATCCAAATCGGCGCCTCTTTAGGTGGAGGTTTGTTGCCTACAACTCCGTCGTTGTCGTCTCCCCATATATCTACCTTAATTCCTGGTTCACTAACATGACTACCACCAGTGTCATTTGCCCATCCTGATTTGCTTTCATGAGAAGCCGAGTTACGAGGTCCAGATGCAGCACCTGCAAGTTGGGATGCCTGTGGTTCTGGCTCCAAAATGGCAGGGGCTAAATTCATGTCTTCGCATTCACGAAGAAGCCTGAAGATTGGCTCCATCTGCTCATTAAAACGAGCCAAATTGGTTCGTGACGTGTTGCTCTGTTTAATTTCGGAAGAGTCCTCTTCAACAAGTCCCTCGCAAATTGTACATTTTAACTGCTCTGTTTCGAAATCAAACAGCCGGTCAACCTCCAAATCTGAATACTTTTTTTCACATTGACTGCACACAAAAGATGGTCGGTTTTTCGCCTGCTTTTCTTCACTTTCGATCTTCTTTCTGACATGATCGAGTTTGTACTTCACTACATTCACAAACACCTTATAGTTTATGAAATAGTAATTAAAACTCAGTGTTGCCCCGGTCTCTGGATTCTTCTCCTTGTAGACTCTATGCTTAATAAGTTTCTCGTTCTTTAGTCGGACCAGACTTTGCCTAAGTTGCTTTTTGTCAAAACCAAGCAACCGACTTAAGTCGTCCTCTTGCAAACACGGGAACCGAGAGTTTGTCAATAAAGTGACGATAGCGGCTTGCTCGCTCTCGTAAAATCCACGAGCAACTAGTTTACAAAGACGTTTTAGGATCGGAGGAACCTCTGTTAGTAGTTCTTGTTCATCCACCGTGCCGTTCATGATATAGTTTTTCGTCCTCTCAAAGACATTGAATTGCTTTGTAGCCAGGCCTTGTAATGTGACCCTCTGTATGATCCATGCTACCTTCCCATATAGTCTCCTTCTATACATATCCTTATAAGGCATCTTTCACCATATCTGCTTGACCACTTTCACGATGAGAGCTAAATAAGATATTCTTTTGTTTCTATGCTAATTAGCCTTACAGTAGGCTAATTAACATGAATACAAAAGAATTTAAAGGTGGTAGCCATTTATGAAAGTGGTCTTTAGTGCCTTCGTGCAAGGTGTATGACAACTGCAGACTGCCTACAAATAGCGCTGATAAACAGTATTGAGGTCTGAGCACCCATTTTATGACGGTTAGCTTTCTTTAACTGTGATTCAGGGTTGGTTTATAGTCTGCAGTCTGCAAGTGTCAGACACCTCTTTGTGCACTTGGAGATTCACCTCCAAGCGGCTGAATACAAACATAAAGGACCGAAAAGTGTTAATTTATTAATAAACTGATTAACTAATTATTTTTTTTAGACTAGAATGTAAAAAGAATCACACATAAGGATAACAGGATGAAAAAGAGGAAGGCCATTAGGATTATCCAGAGCGTACGTGCAGCCGTTCTCATCCCTAGGGAAAAACGTTAATTTTTCTCGGGGGCGCATAAGCCTATACGTAGACTACTAAATAATCCATAAAGGAGTTCATAACCTCATATAGAAATCCGGCTGAAAAAATGTTATGAAAATATAATGTAAGAACTAACTGACAGCATTCCCCCTTGATTTAAAAATGGCGCAGTGGTGAGAGCACTCGCCTCCCACCAATGTGGCCCGGGTTCGATTCCCGGACTCGGCGTCATATGTGGGTTGAGTTTGTTGGTTCTCTACTCTGCACCGAGAGGTTTTCTCCGGGTACTCCGGTTTCCCCTCTCCTCAAAAAAACCAACATTTGACTTGATTTACTTTCATTGTTCATTTCAGTTTACAGTGTCCCCAATTAGCGCTCCAGCGCTAGAACGACTAGACACTTAAATAAAGTTCCCTTCCTTTCCTTTCCTATGCATGTATGTATGTTACCTTAAGAAGGGCGCGTGCGTGCATTTTGTATTGCGCGACTCCAGTGCTTACCATATGAGAGATAAAATGAGTTTTGCCTTGAATATATAAGCTATCGACAACTTTCCTTAAATTGTAATGACAAGGGCGGTCTGGAGCTGTGAGTAGGCGTGGGATTTGTCACATATGGTTTAGGGGCCGACATATCTCTCCCTCAATGCCGTACCGGGAGGCGAGGTCGGTAGCAGAAAGCAGCGAAGGGCCAACTGCGTCCAAAAGCGATCGCACGGGCCGAAATCCCGGGATGACTCGTTTGGTACGACGCTCCTGCGCCACGTCTGGAGGTACTGCTTGTTTTTTTTTTTTTCTTGTTCAACCATTTCGTCAGCGCATGCGCAAATGTTCTGGCTCTCCCTTACCCAACCTAGCCAAAAAATTAAAGATGCTGGTTTTTTCAAGGAATTGACATTTCAGTTGATTCTACGGGCATAAACGTAACGTAAGAACCGTGCGTGTCTGGTCTTCTCCAAGCAGAGGTGAGAGATTGTTTTATGCAGACTGGGACGCCCAAAACATGGCGGTTCAACAGTGAAGTTGTCTCTCTGGCCTTTCTGTGGACGGATTCCTGTGGACCGATAAAATGTGGGCAAGTTTTGCCGGTAGGACTGGGTGACCCGACACTTATAAAAAAATCTATGAAATGAGAATCGGGAATCTTCCCTTGTCATGGAATGGCAGAATTAGCCAGAGTTCTTTTTGGGCATGAACGAGGCAACTTGAGAAGCACGAGACTGGCCCTCATCAAATGACTGAAGCGCGGCCGGAGGAGAAAGTGAGCAGAAGATTTCTAGCCAGACTCTAAGGAGTAGCCCTGGTGTGTGCTGTTAACGTAAACTTTTGATTTCTGAACAAGTTTTTAATATAGAAAATTCGCGACAAAGCAGTGCTTTTTTTCGCTGTTATTCTCGCAACTACAAACTGGCCTTTCGTAATTTCTTGTCAAAGAAACGGTATAATGTGAATAAGATAATACTGATATTTATGTTTGCAAATTACCTTGTTTTTACCATTTAAGTCATCTTTCTTTTTTTAAGGCTTCAACCACGCTCTAACGAACTGAGCTTTGAAGCCACTTATGTTGGGAGCTGGTAATTTGAAATGAATGAAATCAATCAGAACGAAATGATATATGAAGTGAATTTTATATTGAACTGCGGATATGAAATCAAGTGAAGCTATAATCATTCAACATGGGAACTATTATGCAAATACATCAATATGAAATTGACTAAGCAAACAACATTCAAAGATTCATAAAGTCGTTTGTGCAAGGGAGTAGAAAAAATTGTCGAAGAACTTCACCATTCATCAAACCCACAATCATGGCGCGTTTTTCGTCTGCATAAATTGTTTCTCGCTGGCCAATCATAGAACCCGTGTCTGTCTCAGCGAAACACCCGACACTTTCCCGGCTTATTTCGAAAGTAATTGTCGTGGGAGACAGTGCGACCTTGTGGTTAGGACACTTGCTTTGAGATCCGGAATTCCCGGGTTCAAGACCCGTTTTAACCACTCGTTGAATTTGTTCCGGATAGTCCCTGGTTCAATTTCTCGGACGCATTCGTAAATAGCCAACTGGTTTGCCTCCGGCCAGTTGGGATTCTTAACAGTTGTTGTTGTTGTTGTGTTCTGTCGTTTCGTTGATTGAGTTTCATCGGCCCTGAAATTGAAAAGCCCCTGAGGGAGTGGTTAATTAATATGTATTGCGTTTCGGGTAAGAAATCAAACGTTGCAATTATTTTGCTTTTCAATTTTTACCCTCGAGCTCAAAAGCATGAATAGCTTTTTGGAGACAGACAGATGATAGTCTGTTAAATCGTAAAAACGGGACCGATTTTTAGAATCGAACGGGCACACAACCTCGTTGCTAGGGCCTCTTTGTCGAACGACAACGGAGACCTCGTACCCAGAGTCCTCGGGCTTTTTGGTCAGCGGGCGCTCACCCGCTGACCAAAAATCCCGACGACTCTGGGTACGAGATTGCTGAGAACGAGGATGACAGGCACGTCGAACACCTGTTACCACCTGCCAACGATGACTCCGCTGACTATATTTTATTTGATTCGCGGTCGATTTTGAAGTAAATTACCTCATTCTCTATACTGCAGAACTGTTTGAGCCCTGAAACTGAATCGACCGATCACTATTTGGTTTTTGCTCTTACGTGACAAAACTTTTACACCTCAGTGGAAAATTCAAGTGACTTCGTGAACTGGTGGTGATATCTTCAGATCAAAGGTAACTGGTTGTATTGTGTCGTACCAAGATCCCCTCAAATTAACTCTAAATTTTGTCGTCTGATAACCCTTGTCAGTAGAAGAATAATTGTAATAATGTATTCCAGGTGACAATATTTTACATTTTGTTTTTGGAACCAAATGATGTTAGAGTTCCTTATCAATCCCATCCCTTGAATTAATAGAGACTTCTCTTTTCGTTGCATTACTATATGGTCCCATCAACTGCTTATCATTGGGAAAGAATCTATCATATTGATCGTCTGTTATGTTGATCTAACTTGTTTGTATTGAAACAATTTTGTCCTAATAAGTTTATTTTCCGCGATATTTTTTGTCGTCTGATGATAATCTCTAATAGAGGACATTCCCGCACATGAAATCATTTTAACTGGGTCTATCTGCACGCCTCCTTTAATTTCGAAAAAAGAAAGCCAACGTTTTCTATGATGGAGCCATTTACTTTAATATAGCTTTTTATTTTTATGTAACAAACTGTGAAACAAAACAAATTACAAAAAATCAGTCACTTGTAAATTTTCTAAGCCAATCTTTTTATAAAATTTATGGCTATGTATCATTTTCGAAAAACTTATCTGTAATCACCTCTTAAAAATGATATGTTAGCTTCCGTTTTCATCTCAAGAGCGTACCTGTTAGAATTTTGATTTCATGTGACATCCAGCGTGGAACGCAAGCTGTTCTGTTTACGGTCAGTTTTAAGATGAGCCAATTAGTTTTCCTCTCCCGGGGACAAATCATGGTAATTGAGTCTGGTTTCTTATGTCATAGCCCGCAGTCCCATTTTACCATTTTTTAGTCTTAGTATTATATTTCAAATTTAAACTTTTCCTATGGTTAATTAAGAATCGACTTTGAACTTGATTCGATTTTTCGGCCACCCTAGAACTTTGCACGACATCAAGACCTTCACTTTTCATGTCGATATATAATTTTAGGTAAGTTTTCCGGTGCTTCTTCTTATTAAACAAAGACACTCTGACTCTTTCTTTTAACCAAAATCAACATTGTAAGCAGTTTCTCAACTATTCCTCGCTCGAATTTCCCGCGCCGGGAACTGGCTACTTTTGCACTTCGAAATCTGATCGGTTCACTTTGGATGTGTTCGCTATACGTGATTGGTTAGTATAAAGGGAAGATATGAAGCCACGTTTAATACAAACACGAAACATCAGAGTAAAATTAGCTGTTCTAAGAGAAATTAATTTTCTTTTGTGATGACCACAAATGTTGAAACGCAGTAGTATTTTATAGAAAGCCGAATTTTTAATACCAAACGCCAAACATTGTAAAATCGGTGTTTGTAGATAAAACGGAGCATAACCCCTTGACTCTCAGAGTGATCGGTATGTAAATTCTCTTCACAATTTCAGTGAAATGTCAGTCAAACAGGTATTGAGAATGAAGAATCTTATCAGCTTAAGAGGTGTTATCTTGATATAACACCAAATTCTCATGACTATCCAACAAAGAACTCCATGGCTCTAGTTGGGAGAATAAACATTTCGATCGAAGGAATGAAAGGATTAAGCAAGGATGACGACTGCTGGGAGAACGTTTTTTAAAAATATTATTTCCCGTTAGATCGGTTTTCAATAGCCCTTTTCACGGTTCGTTTTCCTCATTTGCATTACAATGTAATCTAGCATGTATGGGTTTTAACCCGAAATTGCCTCGCACACACGTAAGATTACATTGTAATGCAAATAAGAAAAACTAACCGTGAAAAGGGCTATTGAGTGTCGAAAGTAATTAGCGAATTGCTTTGGTTTTGCATTACTTTACTCAGTAATTGGTTCACAGTTCTTGCGCTACTTTTTCAACCAATCAAAGTAAAACCAAAACCAATCGTGGCTCGCGCGTGCACACTTTCCCGCGCTTTGTGTCATCTTCTTGTAATTACTTCGAGTTTTGATTGGTTTACTGGATTGTCTTCGTCCTTTTTGATTGGCCAAAGTAATTACCTTGGTTTTGGTTCTACGACTCTCGATTGGAACTCGCTCTAAAGTCAAAACAGGTAAAGTCAGCTTACAGGCCTATTGGCCCATCAGGCCGGAGCTTATCCCAGGTTTCTGTAGCATGAAGCAACAAGGAGTATTTTCTCCCTTCCCTGGATGGGATGCTAGTCCATCGCAGGGTTACCCCCAGCATTTCGCTGGTACCCATTTATACACCTGGGTGGAGAGAGGCACCGTGAGAGTAAAGTGTCTTGCCCAAGAACACAACACAATGTCCCCGGCCAGGCCCCGAACCCGTACCATTCGCTCCGAATTCGAGCACACTAACCATGAGGCTAACCTTCCGATTTTGAAAGCGTGTTTGCTTAACACCTAACTGTCAAAATTTTGAGCTTTGAATTTTACCCAAAGGCTGTTTTCTTTGAGTGCAAGTTTTGGATTTCACGATCCGCCGTTACTTATGTTCAAGACTGACCGATTTGATCTCAGAGGGTTGGATAGAGGATAAGATGAAGTCAAACTCACTAGCTTACGATTGCAGCGTCTAAACGCAGCTTACTATACATGCAAAACACCAGTTTAAAAGTCTGAAAGCTCGAAACTCCCGTGCTGCATAGTCAGCAATGGCGGCACATTAATTAGGAAATTTTCAGTCAAAATAAACAGGTATCTTTTTGAAATGGAGGCTTAAAACCTCGGTCATTTAGTGTTCGGTTAACATAGTTTTGAAATACAAAGAAAAAGTATAGAAATAATTTTTGATCATAGTAGCACTTCAAAAATTCGGGGCTCCTCTGTTTCTTCAAAAACCCTTCCCTTCCCCTCAAGAGATGGGTGAACTAGAATAAGGAAACTACCATACTGTTACAACAATTTCAAATAGGATAATCACAAAATTCTTGAGATCACGCAAGTGTTCATCTTCGAGTGACGTTTTCATTTGCGTTGTCCTCGTCCTTGGAAAAAGCTCCGCAGTTTAGGGAACAGCGTCCGCAACGAAAACGCCTCTGTCCCCTCTCCCCCTTAAAAAAATGCTAAAATTCCAGTCTAGAAGCCAAGACCACTCGTTTAAGAAGTAACAAATTGAGATATTGATACATTCTGGATGCGAACAGCTCGCAGAAATATTCGATTGTTCTCCTAACACGAAGTAGTGGATCAGTAGGGGCAATGATTATTTGCGGAAAATAGCTAAGAGTTTTTCAAGCAAGAGTGCATTAGATAAGATTGTTGTTACGACATGGGTGGGCTGCCCAGTACAGTCACAAATGAGTCTATTTTTAGAATGCCCGTTCCCGCGAAAATCAGTTGTCATGGCCCTGAAAAAAACATGGCAGAAGCAGTCACGCGTGACGTGGCTTCTTCTGATTGGTTAAAATTGGCGGTCCTTTGTTTGTTTCGAGCGCAAAGTGTATCTAAAATTAAATCCATTTGTGACTGTGCTGGGTCAAGACCGCAAAGTGATAGATCAACACTCTTATCTAATTCACTCTTGTTTCAAGCCAATTTAAACTGATAACTGCAATTCCAAAAACAATTAATGTGGACCATGTCAACTTCTTCCGTCTCAGAAGTTTGATTGATTTCTTCATTAGGTACCTCGCTAATTAAAAGTCCGAAGCACTGATTCAAGTTGTCTTTTGTTTTTCATTCTAGATCAGTATGCATCTATAACTTGAATGAACACCTGATGAAGTCACGTGACCAATCCTTCCCGCGATGAACTCCACATTCGCCTGCCTTATTTCTCTTGTACAAGTCGCGCTCCTTCTTGAAACTACCAGAGCAAGAGAAAAGTTTTTATTAAAGAAAAACCTTGATGGTACATATCTCCTGGTTCCTGCACCTCCCAATGCAAGCAAAGAGTCAACAGTAGATATAAACAGTTTGCCCCCTATAGCGGTCACAGACAACACGTCTAAAGATGCCCCTGGGGTGAACTCGCAATCTCCCCCTGTTCCGAGCAGCTCGGTAACTCTTACCGGCTCTAGCGTTAAGGTGAGTTAAGAGTCTTGGACTGGGATACTTTTCCTCACAGCGTTTGATGCGCTTTAGGAAAAAGTACTCAAGTCAAGCCAATTTGTACTTAAACTCACACAAATATTATTCACAGAAAATTAATATTAAGATAATCACAAGATCTGAAAACAAGGCAATCACAGATAACTAAAATACAACAATTGTGCGAAAGTTTGAAACACCTAAGTAGTTCAGAGAACTAATCGAGTAGGTGACGCAAAAGGAAATAAAATTTACATAGGGAATGCAGCGGTGAAATAAAAAATTGGTATAAGTAGACTAACTACTACTAACTACCTACTCACTAACTTCTAAACAAATAATGATATACAGTATA
The DNA here is from genome assembly GCF_036669925.1 of Montipora capricornis. Taxonomy (NCBI): domain Eukaryota; kingdom Metazoa; phylum Cnidaria; class Anthozoa; order Scleractinia; family Acroporidae; genus Montipora; species Montipora capricornis. Next base: position 3,902,979 of record NC_090886.1, on the reverse strand, counting down.
GAGTGTCTAATCGGCATGGGTGGGTCGTGAGTCGTGGGTCGTGTGTCGTTGGTCGGGTCATGGATCCCTAACACTAACCCTAACCCTAATTCCTAACCCTAACCCTAACCCTTTTTTAATGAACGACTGGAAATTCTCGAAACAGACAAGACCTGATACCTAAGACAAATTTGGACCGAGCACTGAGGGAGCTCATATGTATCTTTTTTTTATCTTCAAATAAACACGACCCACGACCCACGACCCACGCGACCCACGACCCAACACCCACCACCCACCCTCTCGATTTAGCCTCACCCGTGTATGCAACTTAATGATCAATAACACTGTTATATCCAGCGATCATCGAACGCTTTATATTGAAATTAAAAATATTTTTTCTTGTGGAAACGGGGACGTTTTTCGAGTGGACTTGTGTCACTTAATAAGGTAACATTTCAGAACCGTTATCTGGGCTCGATTCTAAGTGGTCGCAACTGGAGCCCACGATTAGGAGGGAACAACAGACCATGATTCCGGTAACGGCGTTTTCACAGACCGATATATTTTTAGACTGAATTTCCCGCCGATGAGACTCCCATAGGCGCCCGATGACCAATCACAAGAAACTAACCTGACGTCATAGTGTCACCGATCCGAAACTGCCTTTGCTTTTTTTGCGCAAAAGGTTGTCTCAGGCTGCGTTTACGAATGCGGTTTCATTTGTAGCTGCATTGTTTTCGATGTGGTTACACCTTCTGTTTACACCACACGGATCGAAACTGTTGCCGAAATCGTGTCGATTTGAAACCGCTGCCAAAGTGGAGCGTTTTCAAAACGATGCCGTTTCATCTGTCGTGTAAACAGTGAAGCCGCATCGATTTGAATATGGTTACTATTTTGGTGCGAAAATTTTCATTGTTCAATTCAAAATAGTGAATTTAGCACATAGTGCAGCACTCGCTTATAACATCACGACTTTGATTTTCAGGCGAAAACGGTTTCGTGTGAAAACTTCCAAACCGCATCGATTTTGAGGCGGTTTCGAAGTCATGGAAACGTGTCGATGTGAAACCGCTTTCTTGTAAACGCTGCCTCAAAATAGATCGGTCTGTAAAAATGCCGTGACATAGGCTTAGCATGGGAGTTGTTCGCTCCTAGTATCGATAACCCTGGTCATTGTACTTATTTAGCGCCACTCCATCTGGCTGAAAATTGCATATTTTTCGTTTTATGCATCTTTCTCTTTCATGCAGTTACTTGCGTTTCTCTTGAAAAGAACGTCTGAAATTATTCTAATACTGCACAATATTCGACTTCAAATTACATCCTGTGACAAATTTCCTCATATTTTTAAGCCAATAGCAGCAGCTTCGGGAACAGCAGGCTCTTCTCCAGCGTCACCGACTTGTCCTGGCTCCCCACAATGCAACGTGAAAGTATCCCAGGTTAGCAGAAAAAGGTGGTTTGTAATCATTTGTCTTTCGAAAAACAATTTTGAGATTGTTTACATCGCTGCAGTTATTGATTGGATTTTGAATTCTTTACCTTACTTGCATTCTGATCCAAAAGAACCAAGAAAAGGAATTGTGTCTTAATTAATCGCAGCGTTTCACGCGCCGTCACGAAATTTCTCGTGTTTCTTCATTGGTTTTATCATAATTATCTCTTTTAGAACATGATGACCCTTGCCCTGAAAGGGAAAGATGGTGCGAGTGGAATCCCTGGCGCAAAGGCGAGAATAAATCAAATCTTCATGTTTTTGCAGTTGATTTTTCCAGTTCTTTTTGGCTACTAACTTGCTCTTTAATTTTAGGGTCCTCCAGGCCCTCCCGGAATCACAGGAGCGGCGGGGCCTAAGGTGAGTCGCGCCTGCAAGCAAACGTTGCTGAACGTTGCTGTTAGTCGTTAATGTACCTCTAAAAATCTCAAACAAGCTATGATGATGATTATTATTATTATCATATATTTTTTCTTAGCTTTTTATTTTTACAATCACCCAAACACACCTTACATATTTACAGATCAAAACACTTGACTTAACTGACAGTTAGTTAACAACACCAAATGTCACTCGAGAAACCCATGCCATTTTTCCACTCTAAATATTTCATAAACAGAATTAATTCATTCTGCAAATTAAAACTTCACATTTTCCTCGAGCGCATTACTATATAAAAAGTACTTCCCGATAAGGATTAAGTGGTAGAGGATTAAAGATGACGACCAATCGTTCATCAAACCATATACAACTTCTTTTTCGGAAAGTGCGGGTATTTTTTCCGAATGGAGCGAGTTATACCAGTTGATAAATTCGCGCCAAAACCATCTTGCGATCACACAACTTGTGATTATGTGCAAATGTGTTTTATTTTATTAGGGTCCAAACGGTGATCCAGGACAATGCCCTCCATCTGCGGTAATAAATGGGACCTTTGAATGTATATTAATTGTTAAGATTGCTAGTAGCCGTGTTTTTCCCTCAGTTACCTTAAGTGCGATGCAAATGTGTCCCTCAAGGCCTGGCCCAACGCTCGCAACATTTCAACGCAATATCTCGCAATATTGTTGGGCACAACATATTGCGAACGTTTTGGCCACCCTGTTGCGATATGTATGGGATATTTGAAAACGGTCCAATTTTTGGTGCAACATTTTGGATGTTGCATGATGTTGTACTCGTTTGGCCACGTTCACGCAACGTTGTTGCACCAGTGCATGCGCGCTAGGTCCACTTGTTGCGGGCCAGGAACCTGGGACGCATAAACATTGACATGTTGCGTTGAAAAAGTTGAAAATGTTGCGTGCGTTTGGCCAGCCCGTTCAACGCATATCGCAACATCATGCAACAATGTTGCAAGATGTTGCGTTGAAATGTTGCCAGCGTTTGGCCAGGCCTTAGGTATCCGAAGTGAAAACCTGGAGACGTTACACCCACACCCACGCGCTCGCGTTCGCGGCTCTCCGGCACACCTCGTTAGTTACGATTTGGAGTCTCACACTTTGGTTGTTTATCATAGCATATCGACATTGACACCTGTTTTTTTCAAAAGCTACTTCAGTCAAAGACAATTGATTTGATAACGCAAAAAGAAATCGCGCTTGACCTCGTTTTCAAAAAGAGGCTTATGTGATGATTTGTTTATTTGGCTTCCGGTAGCTTCGCAACATATGTTTACCGTAAGTACCATACCTGTGTACCATATCTGTGTGCTGATTTTCGTTACTGTTATGGAAACGATTTTCTCCAACACTTTGGCAAAACCACTGCTTAACGATAGAAAACAACCCCATCCGGTTCTTCTATGTTTCGTTTCTTTATAAATTCCTATACCCTATGGTTTGAATGGCGATTTTATTTTCTCTGTCTTTTAGTTCCAGTGTTCTCCAGGAGTAATAACAACACTTGAAGCCAAAATAATTGAACTGGAGAAAATGTGCAAGGTAATAGCAACATTTGCTTCGACATCCGTTCAATTTTTGAAACTGTTTGCTCCCCCCTCCTCTTTCAACATTAGAGTGATTTAGAAAAGACAACGCGACGGCAAAGACGACGGCGCGCTCACATTGAAATAGCCGATTAGGACTGGGTCGAGGACGCCGTCGCTTCGCGAGTTACA
>NC_090886.1:3886880-3894380 GCF_036669925.1 Montipora capricornis | reverse complement strand
AGGCCTTTTTCGCATTCTAACTGTTGGGAATCGAGCATGAAATGGAGGCTAATTCACATGCACATTAGCCTCCATTTCATGCTAGATCTAGTCTAACCGAGAGAATACTAGACTGGCCTATTTCTTGGTGTGAACTGGATCTCAAAAGCTTGAATGACGACAGTTGGAGCGCTTTCTCACGAGCTGGCTTTCCAGTAACGGAGAAAGGAAAACGCACTTTCCGTGGGGTTTCACGTGTAGAACGACCTTTGTTAGAACGAATTTTTCGATGTTTTCGCCACGCGAAAGTAGGATGAGCGCACGTTTCTCGATCTTTTTTATTTTAAAACCCCATGGAAGCGCTTGCCATGGAAGCGCAGAAAAAAGCCAAAAAATCCTGTTAGAAAGTCGAACAATGGGCGATGTTAGAAAATTCAAGAGCAATTGTCTCAATGAGCAAACATTTTTTCCTCTTTTCTACCTATAAAGCTTACATTTTTGTGTAAGATAAATTTTGGAATAGTGTGGAGTGCTTCATGGAAAAAAGAATTTTACCTGGTGAATCCTCTAATTTCCGTGAATTTTTAGATATCACGTAAGATTTGGTTGTGACTAAAATAGATTTTCCGCAGTCAGGTGGGACACTTGATGACAAATACATAACAACCAACTTCGGGCCCAAACAAGAAGACGAAAAAAATTTTGAAATGTCATTAGTCAAATCGTTTTTAAACTTTAAATGTTGATACTGAAAACGATATAAAAAGTAAACGCTAGTGTGTATAAGGATACACACTTTTCTTTGCGTGCTCCAAAATGAAAACTAATTCGTTTCAATCTTGAGGGACTTCCCAGAATTAGCCTTTTGAACGTGATATTTTTTCACGACAAAAATGAGTTTTTTGGTGGACAGAAGCGCTTTAGAATTTCAGTAAAAATTTCCATGTAATGGCAGGTGCCCAATCTCTGTACAAAACCGATGTTTGATTTTTTTTCCCTTGCTTTTCATTTGTCGTTGAGAATCACGATGTTTTTTATTCATTTTCAAATGAAAATTTCTACATGAAGCTACCACTGATGTTTGTATGTAAGAACGTATCACGCATGCTTAGTTTGTCTTGGTAGATGTTGTTTATCTTTGAAAAATTAAATCAAAAATACTTCAGGTAAATTAAATTAATTCAATGGATACGTTTGCAATTCCCAGAGCTTAATTCGTCGACTACGACTAACTCAATCAAGTCAATGTTGTAGCCCTTATTCACGATAGCGGCCATGTTGTTTTTCAACTTGTCATGCAAATTAGCCATGTGTTATGCTGGGGGGCAAACATTGGAATTTAGGCAAATTGCGGAAAATCGGCTCGTCGAAATATTGAATTAACATTGCTAAAAGTACATTTTAGAATTTAGAATTAAGTACCTTTTATAATAATTTTATATCTTTTGATTGCTTTTGACATTTTGACTTTCTACTTCGTTATCTGTTCATTTTTCACTAAAAAAAAAAACATCGAAGTGACTTGCGTAATCATTCTATTTTACATTCAATGAACGTGAAACAATCATCTGTGTGGCTAAGATGTTCGTTATAACCTCTCGAACTTGTGTTGTTTGCCCCCTCAGAAGCGAGTAGCTAATTTGCATGAAAATAGCAAATCCAACATGGCGGCCATCGTGAATTAGTTAGCCGATTTGGTCTTTGTTTATTTTCCCGAAAAATTGGTTTAAAAGAAGACACTTTTCCGACGCTGATGCGAACAAACCTGATACCAGACTTTTCTCACTCTTGGGTGATGGATTCCTGTCTCTGACCAATTCAAATTTCAAAATCCACAATAAATTTTCCTTCTCCATGTCGCTGCAATGTGGTCAACAAACCTCCATATCTGGTGCAACTCATATTATTACACGTCTCTTTTACGCCCTTCGGTCACTAAGCGACACAACACTGGGCAAACCAACGGCGACGACGAATTCCCGCCCTTTCCACATACCACGCGTGCGTTTCCAGGAGAAAAAAGATGAAAAAATGCACAAAAACTGACACACCCTTTGCAGCTTTTATTCCACGTTAACTTGACATAAAACTTAAGAAAAATTACGTAATTCTCTAAATGAACTCAGTTGATTGAGCATAAGGCCAGTACCAGTCAGTCCTTAGCCGACGTAAACGCCCTTTGTGATTCTACAGAGAATCTCAGGCCAATTTCTTAGCCAACTTGTTACTGATAAAATCAAGATCTACGACGGCCACGTCGACGAAAACGTTCTCTCAACATATAACTTTGCACCATCGTAAGTCTTTTGTGAATATTCCATCTCGTTCACGGACGAATTATCAAAAAAAAAAAAACACTGGTTCGAGCACAGAAAACGAGAGGTTGCCATCTAAGCTCACGTTGGCGTTACAACCTCAAATTTGGAGATTTCACGTCGTTACGCAGAGCACCGCAAAATCAGGGACTTTAAGATCTACGACGTGACGGCAAACGAAAACGCCACAAATTTTGCATAGTCAATGACCAAAAACAACATCTTTGCACGCTCTGCACGTGTATTTTTCTTTTTTGTACGTTTCTTTCACGTTTTCGGCAAACCTACGACGTGAAATGACCAATTCTCAAGTTTTACGAAGAACGTGAACACAAGGCAGCGAATTTGAGTTTTCTGTCGTAGCTTCAACACCGCACCTCCTGATTTAGTTCCTGGAAAGTTGCGCTGGTTTTTGAAAGTTAGTCAAACCGAAATAATGACGAAAAAGATTAATAAACCTGAACTTGCAATTTTAAATGACGTTTTCGTTACCGTCGCGTCGTACATTAGATCTTTAAAGGCATAAGCAACATATCGCAAGAGGGTGGCCAAACGTATGCAACATGTTGAGCCCAACAATGCTGCAAGATGTTGCGTTCAAATGTTGCGAGCGTTTGGCCAGGCTTTTAAACTCCGTAATATGGGGCGTTTTCCATTTACAAAAAATTTCCGGAAATTTCGGTGGAAATTTCCATCCCGTGAAAAACGTGTTCCATTTAACTCAGGTCCGTTCGCCGCCCAGTGATTGCGATTTTACGCACCAATTTTTAAAAATGTGGCCGTGAATAGCCTGGAAGTGGTAAGACCTTTCAAAAGTTGTAAATGGAACACACATTTCCATCGGAGAGTTTTCAACGGGAAAACAGGACTACCTTTTCAGAAGTTCCGTCTATTCCCGAGATTTTCCAGTGGAACGAACCAAAAACGTGTGTTCCATTTACATCCCAACCGGAATTTCTGGAATTTCTTGGTAAATGAAAAACGCCTAATATGGGGGGCGCCGCACGTGCAGCAAGAATATTTTTCCTCTTATAATCCACGTTATTGTACAGTAGAGAACCGGTTTGACCAGTTTAGTTGCCGACGTTTCCGCACGCACAAATTTGTCACACGTTCTCGGTTGTTTACAATAGGCCATTTCCGAGTTCATGTCTGCCTCCTCTTCAAAGCGAGTCTAAGTGGGAAGTTTTTGTTATGAAATTAGTTTTCATTCAGATGTACCATCACAAAAACATCGCACTTAAACTCGTTTTGAAGAGGAGGCAGACATGAACTCGGAAATGGCCTATTCATTTGCTAAAAATTTAGTGCCAAAGAGGTTTGATAATAAATATCTTATTAGATGTTTTGGTGTGTAGTATCGCTCATTATTTCTACTCGTTGTTTGTATTTTGACGAGCCCTAAAATACAGCACAACTTGTAAAAATACTCAGCGATACTACACACCAAAACATCTAATAAGCTATTTATTACCCATTTATTTATTAGCCCGCTAGGGCAAATAATAATAATTATTATTATTTATTAGCCCGCTAGGGCTCGTCAAAATACAGCAAAACTTGTAAAAATACTCAGCGATACTACACACCAAACCATCTAATAAGATAGAAATATATATATTACTCTTTTGTGGAGTCAAATTGTCGTTGCCATAGCTGTTATCATTTCTTAGGACGCTTTCCACTTGACAAAACTGACCGACCTGACAGGTCATTTGAGAAAGGGCTAACTCAACAACGCATTCAAATTAACACACTTGGTGAACGACATATACTCCTCCAGAAGAATGCGAGAAATTATCATGCAAGTGTTCCTTCAAATTGTTGCATTTTATGGCCGGCCACTTCTGACAAAAGGAAAGCTAAAACTTTGACCAATCGCAAAGGTCGCCAAAAGCGCCATGAACCAATCAAAATTAGAAGAAATTGCATGGAACTTTCTCGAAACCCGGGGAAAATAGCCGATTGTTTTTGGTTTTTCTTCTCATTGGTAGAAATAGTGACGAGAGATATTTAACGATCATGACAATGCGAACAATCACAAATTGGTAATTTCTGTCAACACTCAACAAAAACCCGATTTCACAACAATTTAATGCAGTTAGATTAATTTGGAAAAGCCTACATAGATTTCATATTAGTACTTAATATATCTCTCAGAAAGCAATGTCGTTAGGTTAGGCACATTCGGCGGGCCTGGGCATCGCATTTACGCGAAATGGCAAAAGGCTGGCTTCTGATTGTTATAATGGCATGCTAAAAGCCCTAATTTTAACTGGTATCCCTGTTTTGAAACGTTCTTCGATATCTGTATGTAGACGTTGCCGAAGAAGCGTCGCTAAATCTCTCGAACACCTCACGGCGTTTTCTTGGGTCGTATTGTAAGTTAAGCGTGGTTTTCATTAGCGACTCAAGCACAAGCAGCTTATGCTAGTGACAACGAAGGTCGAGGTAAGTATCAAAATCAACCAGGGCAACCGCCATTTCGTTCAAATTCTCAGACGCAAGGAATCTGGAACGAATGCATGCTTTAATTGGCCAGATGTAGCAAATTTCCTTGTGCTTATGTTGCGTTTCGTTTTCACACGACGCAAGCGAACGCAAGCATAACCGCAAACACAAGGAAAAGGAAAATTTTTGATCCTTGTGAAATTGTCGATCTCATGCTTGCGCGTATGCTCGCCCTTGCGTCGCTAGTGAAAACCAGGCTTTACTGTTTCGTGTTTCCCACTCTAGTAAAGAGCCCATCAAATGGGGCATCTACCTTTCACGTCAACCCTTTCTCGAGCAGAGTTATTAGCGACCTTGAGATTGGAGTACGAGTACGAGTTTTCTGTACACGCGCGTTACGTTTAAAGAACGAAATTTTTCCAAATGTGCGTGCTCAGAACTGAGACTTCGTACTTGTAGCCTAGACGTCGTCCTACTCCAAGCTGAAGGTCGCTATTTACGGAACATCTCTCGTGGGGTTTCGAGGTTAACAGCCCCAATCAAAACAGAGCTATGACAGAGCTATTGTTTTACGTCATATAACCCAACAAACACGCATCACGCTGGAATTTTTTTCTCGCGTTTCGATTCGCAGTGAAAATATGACACTTTTCGCGGGAAAGAGGCGTTCTAAAAATAAATCTACTCGGCAAAAGGTTGACGCAAGGAATAAGTGTAGATAGAGGGTCCTATTTGATGGACTTCTGATCCAGTTCATTCCTTCCCGTAAATTATTGAACTTAACCGGAAAAACGCGGGCCGCAAATTAAAATACGGCCACTTGAACTCACTTCGTGAAAGGCAATTCATGAGGTTATCGGATAACAGCTTCCTAGACAAGGCCCCATGCGGTGGGCCTTAACAATGACATCGTAGTCATCAATCTCCACATGGACATCTGTCTTATTACCAGCCAGGAAACATACCGTGTACAGAGCCATCTCGAACTCGGGACTGGTACCAATAAATGAGCTACCAATTGGCTTCGTGTCACCTTTCCAAGTAAACTGGATTGTGATAAGTTGGTTGAAACTTTCTTCTTCGCTGCTTGTGTGCCTCTTCTGTAAATGCGAGATTCACGCCATTAGGTCCTTCAAGATTCATAAACATCACCATGCCAGAAGAGCCTTTCTTAACTCGACGAGAAAGAAAAGACTTTGCAGAAATCGTGTAAAGTCTTTATTAATAGAGTGTGCGCAAGAGGTTGCTTGGAGACAGTTTCAAACCCAGACCTAGTCTTATGCCCCGTTCACACCAAACCTTAACCATGTTTTAAACCGGTTTAGTTAAACACGGTTTCAAAGTGTTTTCTTTTTAAATCATGTATACTGATTTTAGTCGACTACAAACTTAACACAGACCAAAGCATGCGCATTTGAAAACTTTAAGTTGATACTTGCGCAATATAAATGAATAAAGTTAAAGCAGAAACCCATAAGGGCTGAAACGTGTAACGGCCACTTGTGTGCTGGGAAACAAGCTTCTGAATATTCCAATTTGCTAAGTACCATATTTGGAACAACAAGAGCGAGGGGTTTCCAAATATGGTACTTAGCACTGAAACATTCAACCAATCAGTTCGCACTGAATATTCGGAAGCTGTGAACGCGCGTTACACGTTTCAACCCTTATGGGTTTCTGGTTAAAGTTAAAGCATGTATTGAAACTCACTTGAATCTCATGTAAAAGCCAGTCCTAGATTTTTCCATGACTGATTTTCATTTTATTAAACCCAGGTTAATTAAACATGTCTTGTTGGTGTGAATAGGGCATTAATCGCACTCATAAGACGCCATATTGATTTTCGTACTGAAGGCTTGATTGCCGTGTCAAAAATATGATGCGCGCGCCGCCAAAACCGGTTTGACTGGAGTTAATTTCTGCAGAGATGCAGAAACTCTGGTGAGTTTTAGAGAGGCACAACAGGGTACATATACATATAAATTTTCCCAATGTAAGTTTCAGTATATTAACAATACACTGTTCTTCAAGACAATGTGGTGACAAGTCAAAAAAGTTCGCTAATGAAAACCACTTTCTTCCAGTTTAAAGGTTACATAGCCTAATCCCTAATTAAAGAGACTACCATACAACTTATGAGAAGTCAAATCAACATATCAAATAGACCATTTTACAGTTGTGTGCTTAGTTGTCTGGCCTTTGAATGAAAGAGAAGTTGGAGTTGACCTTGTTTTGATAGAAACCTCCCTGGTTTTCTTATGTTAATGATGTTTTTTCATGCTAATTAGTAGGAATTTACATGAGAAAAGCATTGAGGTCTCTATCAAAGCAAGGTCAACTCCAGCCTCACTTTCATTCAAAGGCCAAGTAACTAAGCAGACAACTGTGAAATGGTCTATTAAGTGATATCGAATCAAATGTTGGAATACACACTTAGGTCCATGGGAATGCATGTAATGATGCATGTCCAATATTGAGTCCCAACACCAAGTGTTGCTTTATGTCAAAGCATTTGCTACCAATTTCCAACAATAGATGTATTCATGCTCTTAAGTGTACCATGGGTAATCAGGGCAAGATGGTTTAAAGGCTTGTGTGGAAGTTGAAAGCGATGAAAAGTATTCATGATGTGCAATTTTGAGGTTTTTTATTTTCCAAAACAAAAGATATCAGCTCAAACATGTGGGAGAATAAAGTTGGAGAGAATGGGGGTGCAGGGATGGTGCAGTGGTGAGAGCACTCGCCTCCCACCAAT
>NC_090886.1:3861880-3881880 GCF_036669925.1 Montipora capricornis | reverse complement strand
GCATTTGGAAAAAGCCCGGGAAGAATATGGCGGATCATCCCAGGTAATTTGCACGTAGCAAAATTTCTTCGCAATTTACTTATTGTAATATTATGAAGCAAGTTCAAGCTTTCAAAGTTCTTAATGAGTATTGAGGTTAACTACTGAAATACTCTGGGACACAGAACTTTCCGAGTGAAATTCTTGGTAATTTACAAGTGTTGCGTGAGTTGAGTGTTTAAAACTCCGTTCTTGATTTTTCATTCTTGTAATGAAGTGAGCCGTTGGGTTTCTTGACAAGTATGCAGTGTTTAAAACTATGTATAGGTAGTAATATAATCATCGTTAATAAGTCTGCCGACAGATCCTTTCCGCTTAATTTGTGGTTCTCACTATTTTATCTCACTTACATTAATACCTTGCAATTTGGTTTTCACGTCACCCACCGCACGGGACACTGAAAAACGCAGACTGCAGACTGTGCAGACCGTCTGTAAAATGAAAATTCGGTTAGCCAGAATATCAATCTGGTTATCCTTATTAGGCCTAAATAACATTCAGGTTAGCCTGTTTACACTTAGCTCACAATAATAGTAAGGGTAACACCACATTTTACCACTGGTCTGCACAGTCTCCACAGTCTACATTCTGCGTTTTGGCGTGATTACTCCAGAGGGGTTACTTGGGTCAATTTTCGCTGGGTATGTGCCGCTGGCCTCTCAGAACCCCTACCCCTTTATAGTCAATTTTATGGCCAATTATAGACCCCATCTTAGTCACTTTTGGGTAAATGTAATTTTAGCCACCCCAACTTAGTCACTTTCTGTTTATGCATAAACCTTATGTACATATAGCATTTAATTGAAATTTCAAAATGGAATGTAAGATTGAATCGACAGCACTACAGTTCTTTCTGTAACAACTTTTTTTAATGCCAATCTTTCCATTTTTTAATCCCACAAGCCAGAATTTTCTTACCCCCAAATCTCGACAATTTGCGACCCCATTCTAGTAACTCTGTTGTGTTGAAAATGCAATGCCATTATAGTTAATCCAGTTGTGAAAATGCGACCCCATCCAGCGGCACATCTCCATTAATCTATTAATAGGAAGTGCACCCCCCCCGGGGTGACCACCCACACACCATTATTAGGGAAGAAATCGTTCATGTCGCGTATTGTCATTAACGTGCCAACCAGAGCCTCATTGGCTGTCGAAACAAAGGTTCTTTTGTTCCTGTGGTTGGCATAATTATTTCAATAACAAAAGTAATGTTTGTGAACAGATATCTTCCCTTTATCATCATCCACATTGATGTCATTGGTATTGCCTTTTGGAATTCATAGGAAGTTGAATTACAGTAACTATTGATTGACCAGTTAGTATGGTTAGGTCTCTTCTCAAGTATGCAGAATTTTATTTAGTTCAGAGCTACCTATATAAGCACAAGGGCACCAAACGAGCAAATTAAGCCAAAATGCCTTTGAGAGACATTTCTAGGCTCCTTGTAATGTTTAAAGACTGTCTAAAGAAATGTTTTTCACACCTAGAAGAATTTGATCTGTTCGGATATCTTAGCTGAAAATTGAAGTGTCCGAAAATTTTGGGGATTGATATCTTTACTTCAGAAATTGCTAGCTGGACGTTACCTTATAAGAACTTCCCAGCGAACCTTTTTCTCATCCGAAACTGCCAGGTGACCTTTTTAAGTGCCAAAAATTGAAAAAATATTCCTGAAGAAAATGTAAGGGACTACTTTTCCCAGGTTGCGAATCTTTTAGGTGACGTTTTGGTAAAGAAAGCTATCGCTATTTGGAAACCTAGAGCCAAAATTCTGAGAACAGTTTGACTCTCCACTGAACACATATTTTACCAAAGATTATCGTTGGGTACCTCTGTGAGCAATGTTGTCATTCATCTTCTTTTGCCCTTTCATCAGCATCAGCCTCATTGTCGTGCTAAAACACAGGCTTTTCCATTTGTAGTTCTCACTTGTAGCTTTTGTCACCAATTTCTTTGCATTTGCACTTTGGTTTTTTGTGTTGCTTGCTGATAGAAATATCTACGTCACCCACACATCATCATCGTCATCATAATCGTCATCCTCTTCATTGACGTCATTTTACAGTGCTTTCTGTAAGTGTTAGAAAACTGAATTACAGTCTGAACTTTGGCATTTTTATAGAACACTGGAAGACGTGAATAAACTTGCTGATGCTGCTGGCTTGGTCAACAGAAAAGGCTTGGTGCAAGTACTACAGTTTTCACACAATCCCAACAATGATGATTATAAACTCCTAGAATTACCATCGTGCATACTGGACACTCTCAAAGTTGGTAATAGGTATGAAGTGACATAAAAATGTAACAATCCTCATTTTGATATGTGGCTAAACACAATTTAGGCCAAGTTAAACTCGAGACGTTGTGGACCAGCCTTTTCCCGTTCAGTCTATCGAGGTGGTCGCAAGCAAGGAAGCATTATCTCGTAGAGAAGGAAAGCCTCCTCAGGGGTTTAAACTGGTTTCAAGCTATTGATTCTTTTATTATTTTGATACCCATTTCTTGACTTTTAGTGTAACTATAAGAGGTGATCATCAAGATGAAGCAGTGTTATGCACAGACAATGCAACGTATGACTTGAAAATGGCGGATACTTCAAACTCTCTACTTCTGGTGCCAAATTGTGTTTTACCCAAGGATGAAGGTTTGTGGCTTTTTTCAAGTAATAGTACTCAGTCTGTGGTCCTCTGAACTTGAGGCAGGCAACGTCTGGAACAACTTTTTGGTTGTGGGTACCTAGCACAATGGAGTTACAGCAAGTCGGCTTCGAACTCCACATGGGCTCTTCTTTGAACTCAAACAATATTATTATTCATACACATAATGCATGCGATATATACAGCCATAATATTTTTTGGTCTTAGTGGGGACATTTTTGACTGCTTTACCTATTCACATCTCAAACGCCCTAGGACGACCCTTGTTGACAAGTAAAATCGTCTGGCGTTAGACAGAGTAAAATCTATTAAGTGTAACTCTCAGGTGTCAATTGGTTATGGTAACTAATATGGCCATTGAAATCCTACCAAGTTTGGCATTGTTTTGTTGGTTGTGGTAAATGCATGTTACAGTAGTTCTTAACAGTTCCCATCTTGTCGCTGGACAAGCCTTCCTCTTTGGAAATGGTAAAGTTTTATTGTGCTATAATAAATAAACTATATACAGTATCTGGGTTCATTTGCAGCATTCAAATCAGAGGATTCTCCTTTGGTGTTAAGAGAGGTGTGTTGACATGTCATTATTAACAGTAAGCCATAGCATTGTTGATGTCTTGTTGTTGATGCCAATAATCATAATAAAATAATAATATTATTATAATAATATTATTTTAACTAGTAATCAGAAAGTCATAAAAGGTTGAACTCCTGTTAAAGTTCCCCTGTGATAAAAAACATCAATTCCTTTTTTTTCAGATTTTGAATTAAGTGTGTTTGCTTAAAATCTGACTGGCAAAATTCTGTGCTTTGATTTTTATCCAAAGGCCGTTTGCTTTGAGTGTAAGTTACAAGGATTTCACGGTCCGCCATTACTCACGTTCAAAACTGGCCGATTGGACCTCAAGAGGGTTGGATCCAGGGAAGAGTGACATCAAAGGCTCATTAAAATAGCTTAAAATTTAAGCCTGGGAATGCATCTTATTATATATGCAAAACATGAGTTTAAAAGTCTGAAAGCCCAAAACTCCTGTGCTGCATATTAATTCTGCGGCGTGCATATGCATTGCATTCTTAATGTAGTGAGCCTTTGATGTCATTTTCTCCTCAAACCAGCTCTCTCAAGATCTTAATTAAAGTTAGTAATGACAGAGTCCACTATTTAAATTGGAAAATTCCAGTAAAAATAAACAAGTGTCTTTTTGAAATCAAGGTGTAAAACTTTGGTTGCTTAGTGTTTAGTTAACATAGTTTTGAAATCCAAAGAAAAGTAAGAATTGATTTTTTTGGTCACAGGGGCACTTTAAGGGCACTCAACAAGTCTTGATTTCATAGGTTTCCAGTTGTCATACAACATACTTTGAAGTGAAGCAGAGGAGGCCCAGACTGGAGAAACTAAAGTATCTGTTAGCTGAAGAATTGTACAAGGGACCTGAAAATGAACAAAATGAAGACCATTTACAAGATGATCCTGTGAAAAGGAGGAGCGTGGTTAGTTATTAGCTTAGAAACAGTTATTTGGGATATATTGAATGCCAATACCTGAAGGAGGAGACGTTCTTGTTGAAATCACAAAATTCATGTACCATTTTCATCTGTAATGAGATACAAAGTTTTAAAGGGTTTTATTTGTTTTCTTGTTGTATTATTATTTTCTTTGTTAGTACACTCTTTATGATTTGCTCTCGAAAGTGCAAGCCAGTGAGGCAGAGCTACTTGAAGCTTTAAAGAAAATAGAAGCACTGGAGATTGACGGTGAGTTTCCTAAGAATGTGGAAGTATTTTGTGGTCAGCACTGTAGCCTTTACTCTGACGGTGACTAACTGATGGCATCCGTAGGTTACCTATTAATAAAATAGAATTGCTTAAATCTCAAGCTTTTACCTGGTTTTGTTGTCACCAAGTTTTCTGTTTCATGATAACTTGTGGCCTACGATGGCATAGTGCTGGTAGCCTGCTTAGCTTGTGTGATATTTTTTTGCAGGATTATTTAATCCATTGACTCCTGGGGGTTCCCCAGTGACAAGTAAAATCGTCTGGCGTTAGACATTGCATTAATGGTTGGGTAACCATTTGTGTGCCTTCAGCTACCCTCCTAAAAATACTCTGCTTCCCCTCCCCCCCCCCCCTTTTCAGAAACTATACTTGAATAAGAGCCATAGTATAGGTGAAGTAATAAGGAAATGGAATGTGTTTTGTGTTTTGGTTGTCATTTGAAAAGTTTCACTTTGAGCTTATCTGATGATGTAACTTCAGGACACTGGCGACTACTTGATGCTGACTACAAAGATAGAGTAGTGACAGGGATTCTGACTTTGTTAGAAGAGAAGGATTGGAGCTATGAAGCTGTTCCAGTGAAAGAATGCTGTGATATTCTGGAAGAACTTGAACCAAGGTATTGTAGCTAATTGAATATGCTCCTGGGACTTGTACAGTAATATGAGGTTTAGGGAGCAGATAGTCAGGTCCAGGATTGCTAGAAAGGTAAATAACTCTGACTTGGATAGGAATAATGAAGTATCCTATTACCCTTTTCCTGAGGCTGTAGCCCTTTCGCTGACAAGGGGTTCCCCATTGATGAGTAAAATTGTCTAGAGTTACAGAGTAAAATCTGTAAGTGGAACTCTTGGGAGGGAAAAGGTGAATGAGGGCATGGGTTTTTGAGTGGACGTACATTGTTGTTAATGGAGGGGACATTTTTGACTGCTTACCCCATTGACACCCCAAATGCCCTAGGACGCCCCCATTTGACGAGTAAAATTGTCTTGCATTAGACAGAATAAATTATGTTAAGTATCACTTCCAGGGGTCAATGGGTTAAAGATGGCATCATGAGCAGTTCACTCTGACAAAGGGTCCATGTAGGTGGTCATTAAAATATTGACTTTTAATATAATACTAAAGCACTGGTTAGTGTTGAAGACACACTATGATTGGCTACCCAACCAAACTCGGAATATCCTTTGCTATTCACCTCGGAGCAACTTGTACAGAATTTGTGCCCAACCATATTGTAATTGTTGCAGGAATAAATGAGTCAAGATCATCTTTTTGTGCAAGATATTATCTCACTGTTATAGTATATATACAGGGTTCGTATGCGTCTTGAAAACCCTTGAAAATCCTTGAATTTTTAGAGTGCATTTTCAAGGCCTTGAAAATGCTTGAAAATCTCTGCTCTTCATTCCTGGTCCTTGAAAGTCCTTGAATTTTTTTCTGACCCACATTTTTAATCTTTAAAAACTTCAGTGAAAATAATCAGCCACTCAAGTCATGTCAAACAAACGTACATTATTTTCACGCACGTACGTTACGGAAAATGAGGAAGAATTGTACTGTCAGACCATTTCTATGGGTAAATTAATTGATGTAAATAAAAAAGAGGTCCTTGAAATTTCAAAATTTGGCCCTTGAAAGTCCTTGAAAAGTCCTTGAATTTTTGGTCTGAAAAAGTGTGCGAACCCTGTATATACTAAAACAACTATTCACCTCAGTGTTGGTGGATATTTAACTCCCTGTTCATGGCTCTGTTAATATCCACCATTAGCCACCTCCACTTCGGTGAATAGTACTGTTGTTAAATATCAACATTTGGTACAACCAAATTTCTTATCATGGCATCTGTGTCTTGGTACCAACATTGGTATGCTTTGTCAAAATGGTTTCTTTTTTTCAGATTTTGGGAGAAAAGACAGTTGGTAAAATCTCTCCAACAACAGGAGCTATTCAAAGTATTTTGGTGGTGGCAGTAAAATATTATTATGCCATAACTCGTATTGCTTTTCAGACCTTGAGAAGTATTTAACTTTTTTTTTTCACAGAAATATTCTTGAACACTGTCTAAACTGCTATGGAGAAATAACAAGTATGGATACAGATTCAGGTATTTGGCTTGTTCATTCTATTACCAGTACTTCACAAAGATAAGTTTGGTTATACATGTAGAATATTTGTGTTGAGTAATTTGTAACATTTTCTCTTGCATGCCTCTTTTTATTAGGTGATAACATTGTCCATTACAGCCTCTCAGAAGATAAAATATGTAGATTTTATGCTGAATATCTTCTGAGACAAGCAGGAAGGGTAGGAACTGACTAACACAGCTGTAAGATTAACTCTCGTAGTGTAAAGTTTATTTATTTTCTTTTACAATATGAGGTTTATTTATTAAATTTTCTTTGGTAAGGCAAAGGTAAAGTCTGCTACCAGCCTAGAAGGCCCACCAGACCGGCACTTATCTCCGGTTTCTGTAGCATGAAGCGACTAGGAGTATTTCTACTCCCCCCTGGATGGGATGCTAGTCCATCACAGGGTTACCCCCAGGATTAGATTTGTGGGTACCCATTTATACACCTGGGTGGAGAGAGGCACAGTGAGAGTAAAGTGTCTTGTCCAAGAACACATCACAATGTTCCCCGCCAGGACCCGAACCCCGAACACTCGATCCGGAGTCAAGCACACTGACCATGAGGCCACCGCACCTCCCCTTTCTTTGGCTACAATCTAAAACATTATTTTGGCCTTTGGGGTGTCTCTATCAATGAACAGAATAAATAAAAATAAAAATAAAAATATAATCGTCTGGCATTAGCTTGATCAAAAATCGTTCTATTAAGCCATGTTCGTGTGGGGGTGTGGAGGGTGGAGACGGGGTAAAAAGGGGGGGGGGCACAATAGTTACTGCTGAGTCACATGCATACTGCGTGTTATACCAAAAAAAAGGCACTGTGTACAAGGTTAAATGCCGGTCGTGTGATTTCACATACATTGGGGAAACAAAGAGATCATGGAATTCACGTGGCGGGGAGCATAAACCAGGAACTAATAATAACAAAGAGTCGGCAATAAAAGATCACGCCGAAACCACTGACCATGACATTGACACTGGCTATGTGGAAATTCTAGAAAAGAATGTCAATAATTGGCACAAAAGAATCTTTTGGAATCATGGCACTCCACAATACACAAAAATGCGGTGAACGAGCGGAAGCCATTCCCTTCTGTCTATAAGACATTATTGAAGCCCTAGGGGATAAAGTAACATCTTATTTTAGCCTGGGGCTCCCAAAGAATAGCTCTGGGCGCCTTAATTTTTCACAGCAACACCTTTCACTTCATATGTTGGGCTCTTAAGTTCTCAGCGTTGAGCTCTGAGGGCCCCTTTAAAATTTTCGTAGGCAGCAGCCTTGATTTTTCTTAGCAATATTATAACAAGAAAATGTTAGCCCGGTGAGATGCGTTATCGAGTCATTCGATGACCAGATATGGCATCGCGTGCAACGAAAACACGAAAACTTGTTTCTGGTCATGTGCACAGTTAGAACTTTAACACATATTTTCCGTGGTAGTCTGTCATGTTGTGTTCAGTGGTCTAGCAGTCATCGCGATTGCTTCTGAATGAGGAGATACCTGAGTTAGAATCCTACTTGGAATTGGGCTGCCTTCCCTGAAAAGTGTCTCTATGAGACAAAGAAGCACAGCTAAATCGTGACCCCAGAAAAATATTTAAAAAGAAGATTCAGAGCTGAATCCTGTTCAAGGAACAAAGTAATAAACTAAAGATTGAAGTGATCCTTGCACTTGGCGGGAAAATTTAAGAAATAATTATTGTCTATGATAACATTATAGACTATGGGAGGCGTGGTGACCTCATGGTCAGTGTGCTCGACTGCGGATCAAGTGGTCTGGGTTCGGGTCCTGGCTGGGGACATTGTGTTGTGTTCTTGGACAAGATACTTTACTCTCACAGTGCCTCTCACCACCTAGGTGTATAAATGGGTACCGGCAAATTTCTCTGCAATGGTGGTGCAATGCTCTACTAACACCAAAAAAATTGCTGTTTTGACCAACCACAGTTGATTTGGAGGGAATTATTGGTTGACTTTACAAATTTATGAAATTGCCTGGAGCTCTTTATCCAAGTCAAATTATCATTATAACAAAAAATTGACATCAACCATAATATTTTTTACTGTCAATATTATTTTTAGTTCAATTATCATGAGTTTATGGATTCATGGCAACAAAGTGTCCCAGAGGGAATGACCACAAAACCTGAACACTTAGCTGTAAGTAGTAATAATAACTTCATGCAAATTTGCTTTTGACTGCCCCAGTTCACCAAATTGTTCAAAAAAAGAGCAATTTTGCAACAGTTGCCTGGATCCCTTATAGATCCTTAGTAATGTCAGGACTTTTTTTAAAAATCCTGTTACTAGTAATAAAATTATTACATTCCTTCTAGGATCCTTGTCATCTTCCTTGAGGATCTTTAGAATTCCTAGCAAAATCTTTTATGTTATCGTCAGGTAAAGATCCTTCACAACCACTACAGATCTTTTAAGGATCCTTGTAGGATCTTTCAAAGATCCTCATCTTCGTAAAGTTTTTTAAGATCTTTCAAAATCTTTAAAAATTCGGAAAAAATTTTCAAAATGAAAAACCAATATTCCCTCGTAAATCATCATGAAAGTGATTATTGCAGTTATGATTTTTTTTTTTTTTGCAAAACCTCACAATAAGATAGCTTAATTGCTGCTGTATTCATCCCATCGAGTGACTCATGCTATTCAACATTGACAGGGTATAGCTCTGACAGACATGAAAAGTCTTCCACCAGTTATTTGGCATTTCCCTGCTTCGGATCTTCCTGATGATCCTGTGCTGAGGTAAAAAAAATTGCAACTTTCAAGTCATGATTGAAGAACGTGTTGACTTAAAAGTTCCATCTTCACCAAGAGCGTATTAATTTACGTGCCTTGTTACACTGTATTTTTGCAGCCAGTTATAATGGCAATGTCTAAAAAGGAAATGCTTGACAGGTGCTTGGACATTTTAAAGTATGATTGACACCGAAACTTCCCATTAGTATTTACCTCAATTGCATTTTTTCCCTCTTGACAGATTCATGAAATTGTTTAAAGTGCAACCCAAGTGGACATTTGACGAGATACAGCCATACATACAGTAAGAGTAGCACTGAGTTGTTTTATATTGAGATTCTTGGGGAGGTATACATGTACACCCTCAGACATGTATGTAAATGAGGGAAAAATAGTTTCCTTCTTTCATTCCTTCCCAAGGCTACTTGCAAGATTAAATGAACATTTTCACATGGATTGCACAGTTGGGGTCCACCATCTTTGTTCCAAGTTGCTGTTTGCAGCATGAATGTTCAATAGACCACTTTTGATATATTAAAATTCAGTCCTAAACAAAGTCATCATGTCAAGGCTCTGGGGAATAAACTCATACAAATCCTTCTATTTATTCCCCAGAGCCTCAAAATGATGCCTTTTGTTGGTAATTGTGAAGAAGAGCTCCCCAAAAAACCTGTCGGCCGACTGTTGCCCAACTTCTTCACAATTACCCTTTTGTTTAGGACTGAATTTTAAGATATCAACAGTGGGCTATTAAAGAGAAGTGAGTGACTTGTCTTGTGGCTGTGATTTTGTTCCAGGCAGATGGGAGATTGGAATGCCCTCTGTACAACACCACTACATACTTAATTGACCACTCCTGAAAGGGGCATTTCAGGGCCAATGAAACACAATCAACAAAATGACAGAACAGAAGAAAGCGTTCAGAATGGGTCTTGAAGAACCTGAGATCTCTGGATCTCAAGGCGAGCGTCCTAACCACTGGGATGCACTGCCTCCTCGGGGCAGCTTGCAAACAGTTTGAAGACCCTTATGTAATAACTTCCTTTACTCATCTCTGAAACCACTCCCAATCCCTTCTGTCCAACTAAAATAGCCACTCAGGATGGGCAAGTGTGATGATTTTTGTGTGGAATTATGTGACAAGGGGGTTGAACTGTGATCAATCCTTTACAGTTTTTCAATAGTATTGATCTCTCCTTGGCACAGGACAGTGTCAGCTCAGAAACACCAGAGATATTAAGGTGATTGGTAACATTCAGCGTCTTTGTTAATTTTCAGAGATCTTGCAGCACCAGGACAGTCACTGAATGCTCTTCTGATGAAGCATGCTCGTTCATCAACAGACGTCACAGGAGTCAAGGTTTACAACTCAAAAAAGCTCTTGTGAGAGGCTCTGCTGTATGCACACATCAGTGTTAACATCAGTGTACGGGAATGCCTGTTTTGAGAATGTGCTGCCACCTGGAAACATTGCAAATAATGAAAACAATAACTTCTATGTTGCATTCATCTAAAAAAGAATCTCTGGAGCATGGATGGACTGCCAAGTTCAAGGATAACTGCCTGAAGCCAGTTCATTAAAATGGCTCAAAGAGACCTTTTTCTCCACCTGATAAATATTAAACCATTTTTTAACCCTTTAAGCCCCGAGGGGTTCCCCATTGACGAGTAAAATCGTCTGGCGTTAGACAGAGTAAAATCTATAAGTGCCAGTCCTAAGTGCCATTTGGCACTCTCGGGGCTGAAAGGGTTAAACGGGGACATAGTTTTTTAATGCTGTTAGCTTAACCCTTTAAGCCCCGAGGGGTTCCCCATTGACGAGTAAAATCGTCTGGCGTTAGACAGAGTAAAATCTATAAGTGCCATTTGGCACTCTCGGGGCTGAAAGGGTTAATGTCACTGTTCCTTGATATCAACACACCGGTAATTAGCTTTTAAACGCATAAAGCAAGGTGCATTAGAAAGAGACAACAGACATATTGGCATTTTTTTAGGGGAACACTGCCTTGCAGCTGATTAGCCTATGCGACTTCTGGATTGCGAGACAGAAAAACGTAGCTGAGTGGTAAACAGCACCTGCTAGATCGGACAAGAGTATTGGTTAGTGAGCAATGTACAAAGGCAAACAAGCCAACAAGCTTGAGGGAAGTCGCTGCACAGACTTTACTGCACCACACAGGAGTAACCCAATTTTAATAAAGGCAACCCATCTCCAAAGGGAGGGAGGGAAAAAACTTCAACAAATGCCAAACAGCTAGTTGGTTTACTATAGAAGACAAACTGCTAAGTGAACCTTGGATGGCTAACTGACGCTTTTATATCTAGACTCTGTCTATTAAAGTAGCCAGTTGTAAAAGTTCTACCATGTAGCAGGTAGGCATTACACATGTTCTTTAGCAGTAATGAATGAGGCCTTAACAGATTTGGCCAATGCAGGTGTACATTATAATCTGAGATCTAGGAAGAAAGTCTTAATATCCTCATTTTATTTACAAGAAGACCATTGATTTTATGACCTTGAACGACTGACTACAAAGAACATGAAGATAACTATTGCGACATGAATAGCCCTTTTAGTACGGTCAAGTTCCATTAACTATATTAATTTTTACTGATGGGGCAGTAAAATCTCATTTAGAGGATTTTATACTGTCCAAAAGAAGTGGCAGGGTTCCCTAGTGAGCTGACATCATGCTGCAAAGAACATTCTTGGGCAGTCATGACATTTCGCGAAATGTATATATTCTACATATACTATATATGAAAACTGGTTTATAAAAGTTAATTTGAACTCAGTCAGGTCCACCACAGTTACTCTATTTAAGGAAAGGAGAACAAAAATAACAAAATTGAAGATCCAACGACATGTACTGTTGACCCCTTCCCTTAAAACAACCCAAGGTAAGTAGGTCGGTGTATGGATTTTCCTTGTGCATCAACTCTCTGTAGAAGATAGACATGCCACACATCCGTAATTCATAAAAAAAAGATTCAGCATCAAGTGAATCAAACCCAGCTTACTTCTTTTATGCCATTACTAAAACCGAACAAGCAATAGTTGTTTAAGACCGTGTTCATTGATTTTCCAGGCTAAATTACAAAATTGGTCATCAGAAAAGACTTCCCTGAAGATGCAAAGATGCATCTTTTCTACCAACTGAACACATTCAAGAAAACAATACCACCAATAATTTATTGTCTTAGGCTTTCACTGTACAACAATACCTGATGCATCAAGAATACAATTACACCAGTTGCCTTGTTGATTATTAAATTTGTGTAAATCTAAACTTTCACAGGAATAATAATTATATATACCAGGGTAAAAGACAACTACTTATGAAGTGCAAAAAAATTACCAATTCCACTGACCAAAGAGCAAAAGCATTCACGAAAATGCATTGTACATTTTTTAAGCAAATCAAAATCAGATTGTTTTGTTTTTCCAATAATCCAGTTTCGTATTCTAACGGTTGGACTGAATCTACCATGAAATGGAGGCTACTGCAGGCAAATTAATTTACATTTGAAAAGATTTGCCTGCATTAGCCTCCATTCCATGCTAGATCCAGTCCAGCCGTGAGAATTCGAAAATGGTCTATTAGTGTAGTACTTTTCCATACTATTAATGCTAAACAGTTTTTTAAAAAAGGGCTTACTATGCAAATCCAAAAACTGTGAAGCCTTTGATCATTGTGCAGCAACCAACCATAAGCAACATAAAACCACAAACTAATTACCGTTAGTGGTTGGAGTTCAGTTTTCCTGCATGTGATTGGCTTTTTACTTGAAACAATAACATTTCATAAATATTATGGTCTTCGGATTTTCACCGTGAAATAGGGTTTTGACTAGCACAGCCAATTATTGCCTTCAACGTTGAGTGCATCGCCTATACCACTCGCATTAAGTTACGTACTTATAAAAGCGTAGAATAATTATGCCAAGGAAAGCTAAACTATCCGATGGTCTTTGTCACTTCATCCTCGAATAATTATAGTTTACAACCAATAACCACAACTACAGGGCTGGTGATAGCCTACAATCAGTGGTAAAAGTCTTGGGACACTCACCATTTGAAGTTGGTTTTCTTACTGAGTTTGAAAAATTGCCCCCTCCCTCCCCCCCCCAGAACAATGTTGGCAATAGTGAACATACATTTCCTTGTCTATTTCAACATGGATTGGGGGGAGGGGGGAACTTGTATTTTCAAGCTTTCAGAGGAATTTTGACAGTTATGCTTAGTTTCTGACGTCTGAGAGGTTTTCAGGCCCATTCTGACACGAGTTAGCGTCCCACCTACTTTTGCCTCTGATTATAAATAAATGAGATACCTTTTTCTGCCTCTCGTTTGCATTGATGTATATTAAGGCCTGGGCAAATGCCTTCTACATTAATTGCTTCAGCATCCGTTCAATTTCGTTGACTGCTGGAGTGGGCAAACAGTTTCAACAAATCATTACGAGAGGCCTGGTATTCAGTCCCAGGCTGCAGCCATGGCTGTTACTATGGCTATAGACTTGTTATTTTACTAGTATATATGGACATGGATACACCACTGAGCAACCAATTAGTGTGCACATGCATACCCAACAATGTTGAAAGCAGGGGAAAAATGACTTTAACTTCATTGAGCATTTGCAAAAACAAAAGAAAACGTTGAATGGTTGTTGAAGCAAAGTTTCAACATCGATTCAGTACGGTTGAGGAGGAGGATGGGGGAGGGGGGACACTTTCCACAAAATTAAACGGATGTTAAAGGAAATGTTGAAGCAGTTTGCCAAGGTCTTTGGTGTGAGAATAGGGAGCTTACGAAACGAGGACGACGACGGCTACGAGGACTTCATTAAAAAATACGAGTTCGCGTTATTCGTATCACTACGAAACTATTTCATGTCGTTTCGCGTTAAAAATGTGTAGTAACTGTTGAGCAATTAAACTGGTATGAGTGGGTTGGAAGCGTAGAAAGAGAACTGAAAATTCATCGTCTTGTGCTAACGTCCTCCGCAGAACCTTGAATTTGGTCATTTCACATCGTCATTTAGGAGATGACGGCAAAGAAATGTACCAAAATGTAAAACGCACATGCAGAGCCATTGTTTTTGCTCACTTAACCTATTGTTTCAGTTGTAGCGTCGTCGTTGCCGTCGGCGTCGTGGTTTCGTAAGCTCCCTATTGACTTGTTCTCGTTTCACTGCAGAGTGATAAGAGAACAAGCTATAATTATACCAGATAGCTAGAAGGTCTTTCCTATGGCATCTTCTATAGTTTACAGCCACCTCAACATAAATATTTAAATAAATTCTCTTACAGTTACTGTCTGTGGGTGAATAACCTACACTTGTAAATGTATTTTCAAAGAAACTTCACATTTACCAAGGCAAAGTTGACTAACAAGTAGTTAAGCTGGCAGTCAACTCTTGCCTTAAAACAATGATTGTGAAGATCCCATCAGAGCAATGTAGTAAAATATTATAACCTGGTCAAATTATGGAGATAATTCTCTCAAGTTATAGCCTTGGTTAATACTTTTTTCCAGTTAAATTATGTGAGTCCAAAGAAATAAGATAATTAGATCAATGAATCACACAACAAAATCAAACTTATGTTTTGTGGGCTGTTCTGAAGAGAATTTCCTGAAATAATATACTTTAAAATTAATAACTGGGCCCGGTTGTTCGAAAGCCGATTAACGCTAATCGTAGACTAAAAACTTACCAAGGAGTTTATTTCTCTACTCCCAAATGTTGTACAACCCTGATATTTGGCAAAAGTTTCCATTAGAGGAAGTCAATCTTGAAAACCAAAAATAACTAAACGAAACTTGCACCAAAAAGTTGAAAAAATTAAACCAAAGTTTACCCTAATCCTGGATTAAGTTAATCGGCTTTCGAACAACTGGGCCCAGATGTTTAGCAACTAAAGTTGGTCATTTCATCAAGCCCTCATCATGCACTTTAAGTGTCTTATTGCTGGAGTCCGTTCCCAGGGTCTCTCTTCTCTGCCTCAGAGAGGAGGCAAGGGTGGAATACTGATATATTAAAATCTTGACATTGATAACACCTAGATCAAGATTTATTGATTGAGAAACATTTTATGTGAAGGTGGTCGCACAGTTCTCGTACCTGAAACAGAAGTTAGACTGTGATTAGATCCTACATTAAGTGATTCAACAGGAAAGGGTATGCTAAAATGTAAATACATAAGCTTTCGGCTATCAGTCTAAAGCCTTTTGACGAATGCATGTCTTATCCTGGTTACGGCTCTATTTTTACAGGAAAGGGTATAATTGTTTTGATTAAACTTTTATTGTAGAATCAGAATACAGAAAGTTCTTCGATATACTTGACGCGGTTTCAAGGCAAATTTCGTTAAGCCATTCACACCTCAAACGTCCTAGGACGCTCCCCATTGGCGAGTAAAATCTATTAGGTCTCACTCTCAGCAGGGGTCAATGGGATGATGGGGACATTAGGGTTAGGGTTAGAGTTTAACTGAAATTCATCTCTGGGACAGACATTTTTAGTGTTTGATTGGATGATTATGATGGTCCACATTTTTAAAAGATCTTACTTGATAGATTTTCTAAGAAAAATAAGATTATTTTTTTGTATTGGGAGAAAGGCAGGTCTACATTCACTGATTTTGCAATCATTTGTGATGGCCAACAATCAAGTTTGAGAGTTAAGTTGGAAAATTAAAGTTGACGCATAATTACCGTGTAACTATGCTTGATGCTAGCTATATTATGGTAATTGAGAGTTTAAGAAACGACAATGGCTATGGCTATGATGATGCCACAAAACAAGAATATCATTGGTTAAAGAGGAAGAAAATCATGCTACATGTGCGGCACACATTTTTACCTCCTATTTGAGCACCAAATTTGAGGCTTTCATGACAACTTGAGCGTACAAATGTGAACCTTTCGTTCTATATTTTTATTCTGAAACCCCTTGTAAAAAGTTTTAGGATAATTCGTCCACCCTGTGCAATGTGAAGTTATATTTTGAGGTGACCTTTTCCCTAACGTTGCCGTCATAGATCTTGAAATTCCTAATGACACAGACAGGAGCCCCCAGGGAACAACATGATTTTAGTAAAGTATAACTTTAGTTTAGTTTAGTATAAGTTGCATTTTAATTTGTTCCCTTTCTTGTACTCACCAAAAACACCCCATAATGAACATGACATATGGCTACCCCAGCTGTGTAGAGGGCCAGAAAGGCAACCTCTATTTGGACAGATTGAATAAAAGGCAGAATTAGAAGTATTGCGCAGAGAGGATACAGCATGACATTGAAGATCTGACATCTTTGACCAGACATTGTACTCACAATCAATCGACACTGCAAAAAGAAAACAAAAAACCATAAAGCAGTTGTAAAAACAAGAAATGAAAAATGTTAGGGTGATTGCCTAGTTTTGCACTGCACATCTGTTACTGTGAACA
Source organism: Montipora capricornis (assembly GCF_036669925.1). NCBI lineage: Eukaryota > Metazoa > Cnidaria > Anthozoa > Scleractinia > Acroporidae > Montipora > Montipora capricornis. The sequence goes on along the minus strand of NC_090886.1, from coordinate 3,865,069 downwards.
ATAATTTATTGCTGGCATGTGCTCATTGAAAAGAAGAAGGATTTACATGTACACTGACTCTCAACCAATGCTATTTTACAAAAAGATGGCCTTTTTTTCTTCTTTGGAGGTGCAGGGCTGGCGTAGCGGTGACAGCACTCCCCTCTCACCAATGTGGACCCTGGTTCGAATCATATGGCTTGAGTTAGTTGGTTCTCTAGTCTGCCCTGAGAGCTTTTTCGCCAGGTACTTTACACTCCCCTCAAAAAACAGCGTCTGATTTGATTTGTGTTCATTTCAGTTTATACAGTGTCCTCAATTAGTGCTCCAGAGCTAAAGGGACTAGGCACTTAAAGTTCGTTAGTTCATCCTTAAGTAGTTCTCAAGAAGTAGGGTAAGACTCCTTTCTATTTGTACATTTTGGTTGATACAATCAGGACCTAAATCAAGTAGCTTTGGATAGCTTTTCCTCCCTTCCTTGCCAGTATTTTCACTACTCCTCAGTGTGACAGGTATAAGTCAGCCATTGCTGCGTACAGAAGATTGCCAACTAAGTTCAGTGTTACTCCAGGCTGGCTCAGTGGCCTCCCATGCAAAGCGCAAAAATGACAAGATGACAAGACAAGAGGCGTAGCGGTGAGAGCACCCTAAACTGGCTGCAGTCAAAGGCACCTGAAGGCTCCTTCTTCTTAGCTTCTACAGTAACTCACAGCATCTACCATGACTCATTGCAGGGTTAGGCGCCACTCCAACCCTGTTGCATACACAACTTGTCCCCAGTAATACTGGTAATCATTTTACCCACCACGAATGGATGGAAAGCTGAGTGAACTTTGGAACGCACGAGCTGGGACTCGAAACCGGTGCTCTGGCATGGAGTCTGCGAGCGATACCCACTACGCTACGAGCACTGCCAATGCAAATGTCACAGACAACTAAAACTCCAATTAGCCACCCAGTGGCTAATAAATGACCATTTTACCATTCATGCCTTAGGCTCACTGTCCAAAAACTCAAGAACAAGCCCTTAGTCCCCCTCCTTCTTGCTTTTAACATGACACTGCAATAGTTTTAAAATGGAGACTGGCCAATGCATTAAAAAGGCCGTCAACACCACACTTGAAATAATTATTGCAATGCATACACTGAATGAGGACAAGTGCCAAGTGATACTCTTACCGCAACATTGGAGAATACAATTCCATTAGCGGTGAAAAACAGGCGCGGCTGGAGCTCGAGAATTCGAACCGGAGAAAAAAGAGCCCAAATATAGAACAGGGCAACCATCACACCAAACGAAAGCATTGGAAGCATGCCCTCATAGAAAGACAAGCCACGGTCTGTTTTGGAAATCCGGGCCCTGTGTAAGATCAATAGTAAAATAAGTTGAATTATCTACAAATTATTGATAGAATCCTCCAACTTTTTCAAGACAGAGAAATAAACAAGACCCTCACAAGTAAGGGACATATCAAGTAATAAGCATAGTCATGATGATGATGATGATGATGATGGCGACAAAATTAACACCCTGCTCCCCTAAAGGCTCTGAGTACATACAGTCACAAGGAATTTGCCTGCAGTTCTAACAGTGTCCAATTATTGATTTTCACATACTAAACCCAAAACTTCACAATGAAATTCTCTATTTATAAGAGTTGAGCATACTGATGCCCGTTGCAAATCCACCTCTTTTCACCTTGGCAAGAAATGTGCTCTACTGTTTTCAAATAACAATAAGTGATTGGTTCATAACGTACTGTGAAGCACTACTGAGGACATAGTTGCTCTGGCGTCATTTGGAACAGCACTTTTACTGACTTCAGTTTTAAATTAAGCAACCTTATTAATTTCCTCATGACAGTCAGAAAATTTTCACATTCTGTACATATAGTAACTAGTATTGAATCCATACGAAAATGAGCTGTACTGTAGATGCAAATGTAAACTAGCCGTAAATTTCAACGTTTATTTCGGCACGAGGCACTGCGAGACAAACTCGCAATTCCAGTTACACCGATGGGCCTTCATAAAAGTCAACTTAACTGCCGTACAAACTGTGAAAATCGATTAACCTTAGTGAACTTAGAATTCAGGTAAAAACTCGGTGGCCCTCATGGTTTTACATTAAAGGCCACCTATGCGCATGCCCGAAACTAAATGTCCGCGCAGGAAACCCAGCTGGGAGACGCGAAGCCCAGCAGTAACAGTACAGACCAACAAGTTTCAAAACTTTATAGACTTCAGAGGAGCACAACCATCATCTATTATGCTACTCACTGGTACATGTTGTAGCTTGCCATTCCTACAGTAAGGAAAATCGATGTAACTGCAAGGAAACAACAAATAAAAAATTTCAATGTAGAGGTACACTGGCCCTCTGGATGATATTTCACCACAGAGTGACCAGCATCAAACTTTTCCTCACAAAATATTACCACTTCATCAAACATACACAGGAATGAAGTCAATGATTTGCAAAACCAGATTGTCCTAATTAGTGCCAAAATATATGTGTTACAAATAATAAAGACAATAACCCATGTTAGTGTATAATTGTATCTTATTAGATGTTTTGGTGTGTAGTATCATTAAGCAATTTTAAGAGTTGTGCTTTATTTTGTCAAAATACAAACAGGGAGTAAAAATGCTCAGCGATACTACACACCAAAACATATAATAAGCTATTCATGATCCAACTTTTTTTGCACTAAATTTTTAGCAAATGAAAACAACCGAGAATGTGTCAGTGATTAAAGGGCAACGTCAGCATCTAAACTAGTCAAACCTGTACAATATTATCATGGAATATCTGTACTCGTTTTGTGCGTTTTCTGTACAATAACAAACACAGTTGGATAATACACTGTAATAGGGCTTAAGGGGGTAAGGAAATGGATTCGTACAAGATAGCCTGGCTTTTACTTCGTGTAGAAGACACATATGACGTAAAACAATAGAACAAAAATTGTGAAACAATACCTAATCAGAATTCTAAATCCTGAAAGCTTTTGTTATGTCATGCGTGTTCAAGTTCTACACGAAGTAAAAGCCGATAGTCCAGGGGCAGCTTCTTCTCAATTTAAGAAACTACACTAATCATTAAGGCGTTTTGATAGATTGATAAATCACAGCATTTCAATCCATTGGTCAGGAGTATGAGCACCTCTAGTAACGGTCAACTGGTTTTCTGTTATGAGCATGCCATTA
>NC_090886.1:3846880-3854380 GCF_036669925.1 Montipora capricornis | reverse complement strand
GATGTGACCACGTAAACCATAAATAGGAGACTCCAGCCACTGAAGGTGAGGACATTTGGAGCCAACCATCTCGGAAAGAACTGTGAATAAAATGGGAAAAAATTGATCATAAAATATAACAAATCACCTCTCCCCTACCCACTTTCCAGTTCTAGCTGATTGTGGTTCAAAGGTAATGAACTCATTTCCAGTTCCACATACACAGTTTTAATAGTGAGATTTAGCATCGAGTTCATGTGAACTTGAAAATAAAAACTTGATAACTGTCTCATTGTAGCTTTCTTCTCTCTGATTGAAAGAAATGTATATATGGGTTACAGCTACAAAGAATGTAGAAGTGATCCCTGAATTTATCTTGTTATGATGATCGGAATTACTTTCAGTTTATTTTGTCATGTAATTCCAGACTTTCCTAGAATTGTCTCACAATTTGTAATATTCCAGAAATTTCTTTGATGCGACTCAGCAATTTCTACAAAACAGTCAACCTTGCAATACACTATAAATAGCAAATGAATGGCAGGCTGTAATTGAACTTATGTTATGCAAGGATGCGATAATGTGAGGAAGCTATGCTGTGATAACTAAAATGGAGATATAACCTTTGACCTTGCTATATTCAGAGAGAAGAAAGAGAAGAGACGATAGCTGAAAAGGGAAGAAGACAAAGAGTCCAGAGTTCATTATGAAGTCTTCCGTAAGAATTTGTGTACACAGAAAATCAAGTGAGTGAAAGAATCCAGTGAATCCTGGAAGTCAAGCATTGCTGTCTACAGTCCATGGAACTTGGAGTTTGAAGTTAATCAAGATCAATACCTGGATGGCCGTGAAAGACAGTAAGCATGCTTTACGAACTGCTTAACTTAATCTTTAACCTACATAATAATAATATTGTAACAGTGTATAACTAATTGAATGATAGTTTAAAAGGGTAACTGCTCGTTGTCACACTTTTTTTGCATGCCTTATATCGTACTCGGGAGTTATTGTGACTTATGCCTTGTTTGTGGACATTCCTTGGTTATTCCAGCACGTAACAAAGAGGACAATTTAAGTAATTGTCTCTTATAGAGGTTGTAATTCAGTTTTATACCCTGGTTTAATTTTTTTAACCAAGATCAAAATTTTGGAAACAGTCTATTTTTGTTTCACACCAGTTTAATATTTTTTTTAAACACCACCCATTTCAACATAGTTGGACATCTTTCTGTAATCAAGTTTCACTCTTTATATAAGTATGTATAAAATAAACTAGAGAAATCATTAAAATTACGATTATTATGGTGGATTGTTGTCTCTGGTGCTATCAAAGACCAACAAATTTAGTGATTAAGGTAAATGCTCAGCTTGGTGATTTGGGTTAAGCACTTACTTTGAATGGTTACCTTTCATGTAAGGTTAGGGACACTATCCGCATTTTAGGAATTAGCTTTAAGAATATTGATTCGCGGTTATAGGAAGTAAAGCATTCTTTCACATGTAGGGTAAAGGGGTTAGACTGTAACGAATCTGTGGTGCTGTGTTGGTGGGAATGTGAAATAATTTAAAGGAAAAGGGTTTATCAAGTGAGTTGATGTGATAAATTGACCACTGTGAAGAAATTTGAAAGCTGAGGTTTTGAGTTTTAGTCCTTCTTCAGAGGAGCTGAACCCTTTTCTGTCTTTCACATAATAGGACTACTCTTGGTACTGAAAAATACAGTGATATTCTTGTTTAATACAAGATTCATAAATATTTGTCTTTCAGATTTTCAATTAACAAGAGCAGTATACAACTACTGGAAAGTAACTACATTACAATAATGTTACAATAATATTATTTTGTACTATTATTATATTTAACAGTTATTCGCTGAAGGCGAAGTGATTATCGGTGAATAGTCACCGAGACGAAGTCGAGGTGAATATTCACCAATAATCACTGAGCCTGAGGCGAATAATTGTTTTAGTATAAATACACAGGTGATTATTTCAAAAAAGAGAAAGAAAAAACATTTCAACGCGAAATCATCTTCACTTACGTACAAAGGCAAAACGACTACTGGAAGCCATTTTGTCCGTCAATTACAGCAGTACGTTTAATATTATTGCAAAACATGTTGACACTAATACATTGTTGTTCGAGATACAAAAATGTGCAAGGATTTTACTTACATTTCTGATTGTTATTGTGCTATTGTTAACTCAGATAAGTTGAGTTGCAGTACTTTAAAATAAAAGATTACAACTACTATTGGGTTCCAAAAATAGCACTCTGATACAAATCTGCAAACTGTGTGTTATATGGACTGTCTCATGGCACTTTGCAATAGCTACTACTAATAATTTTTTTGGTTGAAATTGGTCTTTCCCATAACCTGTGCATACAAAAAAATTATACCTATAACAACAACACAATCCCAATCATTTTAACACAAAAGGACCTTTGGACTGCTGGAGCTATTTTAGAATACCTGCCAACAAACATTACACACTATTCATATGCAAATATATAAGTGGACGGGTATTCTAGAAACTAGCAGGGCTTCTAACAAGTCTTAAAAAGTTCACAGGAAAGTTCTGTAATATTCAACGAATTTGCAAAAAAATGTCAGTTAATAATAGGTCATAATATGTGTCGGTCAACACTAGTTTTCGTATTACTACATGCCACTCCCCCCCACAAAAGACATGATGAATCAAAGTTCATTACTATATGTCATGCGATAACTTTGTTAAAATAAGCAATAAAAACAGTTTTGTTTGTTAAGTGTCCTCACCAATAAGAGTATTTTTAAACTGACTCCTTAGCGAATCGTGTAACATTAAAAGAGCTTTCGGCCACCGATCATGCATGTAAAACTCCGGATCCGATTAAATCCAAATAATAGGAAAGACTTTCATGATCACGAGCCAAAATCCATTTGTTAAGTATTCTTAGTGATAAGAACTTGCCTCAACAATGAAATTCCAGAAAGGATGAGTTATGTAGTTCGACACAGGCGACGTATCCTCGGATTTGTACTGCAAAAATGATTAATACATTAACCATGCAAGGTGATCATTGGACTCGAGGTAAACATGCATGCATGTAATCTTCCATACCTTGTACTTGTCAAAACCTCTAAGCTCCTCCGGCGTAAGATACATGCCTTTCGGCCTCTTTAACTCTGCAGTGTGCAGTCTACGAAAAGAGGACGACCTGTCCTTCGAAGAGGACAAGTCTTTCGATTCCGGCGGCATTATTGCCCAAAGGCAACTTGAACCACCCTCTGGCAATGTGCTGTGGCGCGTTGGACACTGGGAGGTAGTCGCGCGTGAGAACACGCAGACTCGCCTCATCAATCAATCAATCAATCAATCGATCAAGCAATACCCTTATTTGAATATTAACTGTCACGGCAGTATATAAACGCTAAAGGAGGACACAAAAACGAGTTCAAAAGTAGAGAATGAATTAAACAAGATGAATCAATTCAGAAATTTCGGAAAAACTATACGGTAAAACATAACGCAGGGTTCAGTGTTCGTCTGCCCCTAGGTACTTCATGTATCCCCTATTATAGTGTATTTAAATTATATTGTTGGCAGACTGCAAACAGTCAGTGTTTTGTTTTCACCCTCGCTCCACTTTTCGCTTGAAAAACGCAAGAATACGGCTGCTTTGCAGTTTACGGTACCCATAAAGGCCCTTCCCAACTCCCAAGATGTCGTTACTGTTAACATAGAAACGGCATCACCTTTATTATGGGGTGAAAAAGCGATAATAAACTTAATGTTTGCTCAGGGAAGGAAAAGATCAGCTACGAGCTACCTGAAGGTAAGTGAACAAAATGAAGGAAATAGGGCCAGGGTGGAGTCAGGGGCCCATCACCCAATGGGGTGGGGTTTTATTGGAAACGAGCCTGCAACCAATCAATTCAGCAGTATTACCAAAACAGGAAGCACGGAAGTTCGAGCGCAACTTGCCCGCGAGTTTTGTGCTCAATTTTAGGAAACGGCGTTTTGTTCACAAGGCTGACCTCGTGGCGAAAAATTTTGCTCCAAATTTAACCTTTTCACCTAACCAGTATGGGAGCTTATTTGGCGAAGCCGAAGACAGAGAAAAGTTCCGATGGAAAGACCAACGGAAAGCTTAGTTACGGAGTGTCCTGCATGCAAGGTTGGCGAGTGACAATGGAGGTGCATTTTAGCTTGATGTAGTTATTTATCTTAATTTAGGGTTTTTAATATTTCTAGTAGTCACTGATCCTATACGGGAAAAAAATCGTTTTGCAATAGATTTTAAGACAGCCCTTCAGAACCACATGGAAGTCTCAAACTTGTACGTATTTTCTTCGTTTTTCAGCTGGCTGGCATTTTATTATCGTTTATTGTGCAACAAAGATTACGAACGACACTTGTTTGTTTTTAGACGCTGTTTTATACGGCTGTTGTCGTTACCTCGGCGAAGCTGCATGATGTCACTCGAAAGAAGCACTTTCATAAATCAGTTACAACAGCAAAATTTTCGGGGACACCTTGCCATAAAATTAATCACAAGAACATTAACTGTTAAGTTGGCGAAAAATAGGTGAATATGGCTGTGGCGTTAACTCCAGCTGCAAGCCATCTTGCAATTGAACGCCTCGGCAAAATTTTTTTTGTCGTACGGTTTTGAAGAACAAGGCACACAGTATTAGTACTTTGCATTTAATTGACTCCTACCATCTTTAGAAGGGGGACAAAAATGGACATGATCGAGGTAAAATAAGATTGAAAGGCCTCTTGAGCGGATCCAAAGGTTACTCGCCATTTGTTCGCAACCCTTGCAGGAAACAATGATATGTAATTCTTTTTATTGTTTTAGTTATTGTTTGGGGTCAGGGTTGCGAACCAATGGCGAGTAATTAATCTTTGGATCAACTGCTACATCACTCCTCTTAAGATCACATTGGCCTCAATCTTCAACCTTTTGATGGTGTGCAACCAATCTCTAGAGACACAGATGACAATGCCGCAATGTGCAATAGACCAATTTTGATATATTAAAATTCAGTCCGAGACAAAAGGCATCATCTCGAGGCTCTGGGGAATAAACTCATACAAATCCTTATATTTATTGTCCAGAGCCTCGAGATTATGCCTTTTGTTTCGGACTGAATTTTAATGTATCAAAATCGGTCTATTGCTGGTGGACGAACAAACGGATCCAATGAGAGATCTTTTGTTTTCATCCATCAACATGGCAGCAATGACGTAACATGAAAACCACCTTTGACAAAGTTCAAAACTGTGCATATTTACGATTAATTTTTTCCTTTGTGAGATTAGCCATTCTGAGTGAAGCCATCCAAGTTGACTTGGTTTTACTTTCGTGCTCCTTCATTTAGATGCAGATAACAGTAATCTCCCCATTAAATTTCAAAGTTAAAGGGGCTAGGTCACGCTCTCTTATAGGCATATTCAACACTGATCGAATGGTCATAGAATTAACTAAAATATCAAAATAGCTGTTCAAAACTATAGAAGAACTCTAACAAAACACAGGGAAGCCAAGAAGGGACATGGATGGACAAACCTGGAGAGGATTGAAATGGATTGAATTTGGGTAAATTTGAAAAACGTCGGCCCACCTTTTTTCAAATTTATATCAGTCTATATCAAAATGTCATTTACAAAGCTTGAAAATCATTCTCAGTTGTTATGTTGCCGTGATTTTGCAAATGAAAGACTCTTTCTCTGCCAATTTGACGTTTAGAGCTCATAATTAACAAAATTAAACAAAATTACCCAAAATAGCGTGACCTAGCCCCTTTAAACATTATTCTTGTTATAATTTATTCAACTTTAGGATGCTCATACGTGTTTGCTGGACTTTGATACCGATGCCACCCTTTTTGCAGTTTATGATGGCCATGGAGGTACTGTTTTTTAAGGGTCCTGTGGGTGAACTGCTTTTTTTTATTTACTAATCAGTGATGTTCAAAACACATGTGTGCCTATTATTCTTAGGCTGATTAAGTTCTGCTGTACAGCACTGACACATTAGCTCAGACGCATGTTTTTTGGGGGAAGTATCAAAAATATAGAACTCTTTCACTATTAGCATTTGAGAGTTGGAAAGCTTCCAAGATTTTAAGTGCTATTTAAAGCCCCACCTATTAATTAAGACAAATCTCTATCAATTAGTGTTACATTATTTTCATAATTACAGCAGTTATTGTTAAAACTAGTTGTATTATCTATTACTAGTTGTATTATCCAAGAAGCTGGCCCATGGCCTTGCATGCATTGTTGAAGATGGGGGAATTTAATGGCACATATGCTTGACATCAGAAACGTTAGCTTCAGCTGCTGGTTTATCCATCATACTCCCATCAGGTGCTATGGAGGAAACCCATCCAAACACCAGCACTTTAGAATTCATTTGTTTGCTTGCAAATTAGTGCTTGTAATGCCTAGCCCTTAAGCTAAAAATTATAAGGTCAGAATATTTAACTTTGAATAAGGCAACAGAGCTAATTTGCGAGCAAACAAAAGAATACTAAATGTGGTCATCTTGCAATAAGGCCTATGTTGGGGGTACTTGTTGACTTGGAAGGTCCCTGCTGGAATAAAATGTCAATGCAAGAAGTGTCTGTTTACTTGAAATCTTGTAGGTTTTGAGGTGGCACAGTATGTAGCCAAGAACCTTCCAGACGTCCTGAAAAGCACTGAAAGTTATGAGAAGGGAGAACTAGAGGGATCGATGGTGGATTGCTTTTTGGATATTGAGTAGCTTATTATAAGCGAAAAGGTATGCATGTAGAAAATCCTACACATAGTACAGTAATAATTCTGGTTTCTGTTGATTTAGAATAGGATGGTGAAATGTTAGTAACCCCAAAACAGATCTTGTCAGGACTGCCTTTACTGCTTTTAAATCAATTTCACTGCAGATGCGAGTTCGAGCGTGGGGTCAAAGATTTCGTAACCCAGCTCATTTCCATGATTTATTATATGACTAGGTCCGTGTGCGGGCAAGATGAACCAATTTCCGTGCTGTCATTGGCTACTCGAGCAGGCAAGATGGAGCTATACTGCCTGTGTAGGATTTCTCGTTTGGTTCCTGCTCGATCAAAGATCATTTTTTTGGTGTTTTATCCCATATAATAAATCCTTTATTGACCAAGCATGTTCAGTCAAGATGGCTGCATATTGGCCCCGTTCTTTTCTTGCGTGTTTATGGACCTAGACTTAGTCTCTGTTCATAAACAGGCAAAAAAAGAACTTTGCCAATATCCAGCCATCTTGACCGAACAAGCTTGGTCAATGACCCATGTATATATTTTTATTGTTTTGCTTGCATACAGCATTATGAAAATGTCTCAATCCTAAAATTTACTCAAACAAAGTAGATTGATACAAATTGTATATTGAGTTTGTTTTTCCTTTCAGGGCTTAACAGAGCTGAAGGAATTAGCTGGTGTTGACAAAGATCTTGACGAGGAAGAGGACTTGGAGATGTTGGAACAAGAGGCAGTGATGCCTTTGCATGAGC
>NC_090886.1:3836880-3844380 GCF_036669925.1 Montipora capricornis | reverse complement strand
TAATTTGATAATAATAATAATAAAAATAATAATAATAATAATAATTATTATTATTATTATTATTATTATCATTATTATTATTATTATTATTATTATTCAGTGTGGTTGAGTGCCATAATGATCAAGTAACCCTAACCCTAACCCAAATGTTGTGATTCACATCACAAAGGACTACCGGTACTTATGTGAGATACGTGAGAATGTTAATGCGTTTTCTTTGCATTTTAATGTCCAGCATATGGGTCATTTGGGAAGGTGCAATGAAGTTTGACTTTACTTTGTGAATGGCAGCGTAAAGCAAGTTGGCCAATTTCACAAAGAAGATTGTAATAATAATAATAATAATAATAATAATTATTATTATTATTATTATTATTATCATTATTATTATTATTATTATTATTATTATTCAGTGTGGTTGAGTGCCATAATGATCAAGTAACCCTAACCCTAACCCAAATGTTGTGATTTACATCACAAAGGACTACCGGTACTTATGTGAGATACGTGAGAATGTTAATGAGTTTTCTTTGCATTTTAATGTCCAGCATATGGATCATGTGGGAAGGTGCAATGAAGTTTGACTTTACTTTCAGATTCCAAGAATGAAAAGGAAGGTGAGAAGATAACCCAAAATGGTTCAGAGATCAGGGCTGAGTGCTCATCTTCGGACGAAAATGCAACTTGTGGAAAATCCAGTGTGGATAAAGACAAAGATTCAAACAAGGAGAAAGATTTAGATGTGGATAAAGAGAATAACGATGGAAAGTTGAATGACCGTAAAAACAAAGAAGTCGATCCAGGGGATACGTGTGCATCGAATGTTGAGAATGGTAAGAATGACAAGAAAGCTGTGACTAACGAAGGAAATAAACCGGAGACAGAGGATGATGATGACGAAGATGACGAAGACGAAGACGATGATGATGATGATGATGATGATGATGATGATGATGATGACGATGACGATGACGACGATGACGAGGATGCTGATAATGAGAATGAGTTGCCATTTCAAAGCTGTGATGAGGTGAGTCAGCCTTGTAATTAACCCATTCAGACTCCTGGGGGTTCCCCATTGACAAGTAAAATTGTCTGGCGTTAGTCAGAGTAAAATACATGTGCTAAGTCTGGTCCGGTTTAGGCGTCAAAAAAACTGCTAAACGCTCTTAATGTGATCCTGGAATATTAATGCAAGATTGACAACTGGGTCGCTAAGTGGAGGTTGAGTGTCGAGAAGACAGGCACTCGTCACACTGATAAACAGTGGAAAGTAGAATGGCGGGGGGAAGGAAGGAGGGGAAAAAACTGCTAAACGCTCCACACAAAATGCTCCTTCTTCCCGCAATTCCACGCAAAACACGAGGAATCCAACACCTGCCCAACTTTAACAAAACCACTGACAACAATTGACTGCAGTCGGTCCTAGTTGTGAACTAAGTTAAACTGCATTTAAACCTCGTGGATACTTTGAGTGTGGACTGTTAGTCTAGGGTAGCTCTATATTTCCAAGTTCATTTGGATTTTTTGGTTTATTAGGTTGGTTACGATAGTGGAACCACAGCCATCGTTGCCCTGTTGCGTGAAAACCAACTCACGGTTGCTAACGTAGGAGATTCACGCTGTGTGTTATGCCGCAATGGCATCGCTCTTGAAATGTCCATGGACCACAAACCAGAAGATGAAAAAGAACTGAATAGGATCCACAAAGCAGGCGGCAAAGTTACTTTTGAAGGAAGAGTGAATGGTGGATTAAATCTGTCAAGAGCGTTAGGTATGTTAAATGAAATTCACCTACATGTAATACAGAAGACATCACTTGTTAAGACGCTAATGTGAGAATATTGATGTCGCCATGGTTACGGACATGTCGGCCAATAATATTAGTGCATCGTGTTCATGAACGCTGTGTCAACGCGTCACAGGGTCGCTCATGTGTTCACGAAGTCATGCGCCCATTGGTGTCATTGATTAAATTTTAATTGAGGGGGAAAAAATCATTAAAATTATATTTATCACTCCTTTGCTTTGCCCGCTCATGAAAATACCATTCAACAGTTAAAATTCTTTTCCCCACTTAAGCGGCCATGTGATATCCTCTTTGCAGTATAACAGAGCAAGCAAATTCACGCAATGAAATCCAGAGATTGTGGTAACATAAGCATTGTTTAAGGACTATTTATGCCGTTCATAGCAGTCAGTGTTTTTTATTGAGTTGTCAAGAACTTCAGAGGTTAGTACCACCCTCAAGATATTAGTGTTGATATTAGTATTTCACTATTTTCTCAAGTTTGTTTGTTCTCTTCTCTGCTCCAAGAGGTTTTTGTCCAGATACTCCGGTTTACCCTTGCCAAAAAAAAAAAAAAATCAATATTTGATCAGATCTGAGTTAAGTGATTTCATTTCTATGTATACAGGTAAGTTTCCCCCAATTACTTCCCCATCGCTAGAAGACTTGGCACTTAAACAAAGTTCAAGTTCGTTATGGATCTATTATGCCATTCAAAACCACACCTCGATATAAGCACAATAAAGCAGGAATCGCAAAGTCGAGGCAAACATTACTCCAAGGAGACTAATTTCCTCAGATGAGGCCATAAAGGCCCCATAAAACAGTCCTGCTTGTTTATTAAATAATATTTCAAGTGTAAAAAGGTCGTTTAAAAATTTAAGGCAGTGCAAATCGTGCAATGAGTTTTATCTACAATGCTTCCTCGTTGTGTTTATGAACTGAGTTGATATGGTTAATTGAGCACCGTTATGTAAATTGAAAGCTGACGTTTCGATTGTAAGTTCTTCGTCGCATTTCGCTCTGACGAGGGCTTCTCGACACGAGTCCACAATCCAACGTTCAAAAAGTATAAAAAAATTTGGGTCTTCGCTTGCGCAGGTTTTTTCAAGATGAGAAAGCCGGTAGGGATCTTTAGCAAAGACAACGCTGGGGCACCCAACGAGAATATAGTTCAAAACCACTTAAACATACATTGTTAAACGTATTTTGGTATTTAAACGGTAGATATATGCATATTTTTATCCCCTAAAATTTTTTTATCTGTTGAGATTTCCAAGCTGAAAGTCTAGTGATCCGAAAATTATAGGGATCAAAACTTACCTCTTCGAAAATTTCAGCCAGAAAAAAGGCTCCCGAAAATTCTAGGTGACCTTTTTAGGGTAAAAATCCGTTAAAAATGGGCAATTATACCATTTTTTAGATGTTCGAAAATCCTAGGACAGGCAGGCAAGCAAGAAATTTTAGAACAACTGTTCCGAAAATTCTAGATCTCAAATCGTCTTCGGAGCAGAAGTTTTCCGAAAATTGACGTTGGGTGCCCCTGACAACGGCGACGGCAACGAGAACGTCACAAATTTGCATATTTAGAGGGGAAAAACAATAGTTTTGCACGCCCTGCACGTGCGTTCTTCACTTTTGTTTATTTCTTTGCCTTCGTCAGCGAAACAACAGGGAGTTTAAGATGTCGACGAAAACGTCGCCTCAAAATATAACATTGCTTTATCGCAAGTCTTTCACGATTATTCAGTCTCGTTCACGTCCTACAGTATGGGTGAAGTATCCTAAAAATATACTGGTACGAGCGGTTTCAGAGTGGAAATAGAAAATGAAAGATTCTTTGTTGCATGCTAACGTTGTCGTCAAAATCTCAAATTTGGTGATTTCACGTCGTCGTTAAGTGGACGACCGCTAACATACTTGCTAAAATCCGTGCTACACGTGCAGCACGATTATTTATGCTCATTGAACCAATGATATTATTGTTTTATGGCGTTGTCGTGTCGTAGCCGTCGTCGTTTCTTTAGAGAGCTTTAGATTCTAGGACGCGAACGCAGTGCGAGATTTGACTGCCCTTTTTCAGCGAAAATACTGAGAAGATTTATAACCTGGTCGATTAAGCTTACTCTTTGCTAGCAGTATGGGTTGCTCACTTATTCTTATTACTGGTAGCTGAGCTTTTTTGCTGATCGAGAAATGCCAAAACTGCTGCCGTGTGGTTGACTTGTTTTGACACGACGACATTTTTGCTAAACCTCGTACTAAAATGACGACGGTATCAGGTTTTTCCCGCCAAAATAACGCTGGTTTGCGCGCTGTCACTGTTGTTCTATGAGAAAATCTCGTACTCGTAGTCGTTCTCATCCTAGAATCTAAAGCTCTCTTTTAACTCCCTGATGTTAGGGAGCTTACGCCAGTACGACGGCTACGAGAACGCCACAAAACAATGGAATTAATGAGCAAAAATAATAGCTCTGCACGCCGTGCACGTGCGTTTTGCATTTTGGTACATTTCTTTGCCGTCCTCGTCCTGACAACGCCGTGAATTGACCAAATTTGAGGTTGTGTAGAGGACGTGAGAACCTGACGAAACATTTTAATTTTTTTCCCAAACAACCACACTGTTCATGCCAATTTTATTCCTGCAATTTTGATACACACTTTCCAGTCCGAACGACTTGTGGTTATAACGCAATTATTACAATAACGGAAAATAAAATTTTTAGACGGCGCTCTAGTTGGCATCGGCGTCGTCTTCCCTGCTTAAGCTCCCCTAACATCGTGAAATAACCAAATTTGAGTTTTTATGAAGGACGTCAGTTTCTCCCCTAAATTAAGTGTGACTCGTATCGGTTTCATATATTCTTGCGGGACTGCCACACCATTGTGATGTTAAAAAGTTTGGAATAGTCTCGAAGTGATTACAATAACGCAAATTTATGTTTTTAGATGACGTTTTCGTTGCCGTTCCCGTCGTCGTTGCTAAAGCTCCCTAACGACGACGGTGCATGACGGCAACGAGAACGTCATCTCAAAATATAAATTCGCGTTTTGCTATCACTTCGTGATTATTTCAACCTTTTTAATATGACAAGGGTGTGGTAGTTCCTCAGAAATGACACTGGTCGGAACGGCGCTTAATTTAGGAGAGAAAATGAAAATTTATCCTCAAATAGGAAATCTCAAATTTGGCTATTTCACGTGTTGTGTTGCTGACGACGGCAAAGAAATGGACAAAAGTGAAAAACGCACGTGCGGGGCGCGCAAAGCTATTGTTTTTGCCCACTAAATATGCAAATTTGTGACATTCTCGTTGTTTTTAAGCTCCCTACTAATAATATGTGACACTTTCCTCGTAGCTTTTTTGTTGAGTCTGTCGTCTGTCGTCTGTCTGTCTGTCTGTCGCCACTTTGATACCATAGTCGCCGTTTTCATCCTCGTGTTCAGGAGGTCTGGCCCCTGTTGTTCAAAAGGTGGATAACGCTATCCACCGGAGAAATCACTATCCGTTGGATAGCGGAATTGGTTTTGCTATGACTTGTCAACTGGATAGTGATTTATCCGGTGGATAGCGCTATCCAGCCTTCGAACAACTGGGGACTGACCTATAAAACTGCCCTTCAAGTACAGATTTCTTTTCCTTAGCGTGGATAGGGCTGAGAACTTTGTATGGTATGGTATTTGACCTGGCTGTTAGTAGTTTATGCGAGAAGAGTTTAATTTGTCAGTGACATTAAAATGTACCGTGCTTGGGACGCTTCGACTAAGCAATTTTCTGTTCTTTTGTAGGTGACCACAGCTATAAATTGCAGTCAGAGCTTTCTGCGCATGAGCAACAAATCACTGCGATGCCCGATGTCAGACAAACACTGTTAACAGAGTAAGCGAGCAAACCAAAGAAAATTGACTGTGATATTTTTGGTTTTTGTTCTCAAGGGTTCCCAGCTGGATCGAGCTGTGGTGAAAAGCACTCGCCTTACAACCCGTGTGGCCTGGGATCGATTCTAGGACTTGACTTCTTGTATGGGGTATGGGTTGTGTCTGTTGGTTCTTTGCTCTGCTCGGGAAGGGCGGAGGGGGGGGGGGAGGGGAGGGTATGGGTTCTCCGGGTAATCCCTTTTTCCATTCTTATTGAAAAAAACAATGTTAACTCAGATCTTCCATAACTTCGTGTGTACTGAACCTCCCCAATTAACAGAGCAGTATTTTTTATTGTGCTCTGCTGTACAAGCTTGAGACGGTGAAGTCTTAGGTTATTTTAACACGCTTAGGGTCGTAAAATGACTGCTTTTTATGTAGTGATATGCAAGTGGTTAGACTATCTACATGCAGAGATTTATAGGCGATAAACCGAAGGGACCCGTTTCATGATACTTCAATGGTTATGGAATCCGTGGGCTGTTTAAGGACTCGCATACTGGTCACTTCAAAAGAAGTGATCGACCTTGAGAGAAATCTCGAAAAAGGCAATTGTGTTTAAGCCCGCATAAAAACAGCTAGCTATCTGTCAACAGTCAAGAGGACTTTAGCGACTGCAAAATAGAAAGACCATTGTGAATCTTAAAGTGCGTGTTTATTCTTAGGGTGAATCACAGATTAGTGCAATACTATTCTTAGCTATTGAAGGTTGGAGAGTCTATCTGCCCCTACAAACGCAAGAGAATTTCTTTTTATCCACATGTTAGCTTCTTAATACTTCTTGCTTGCGTGATTGCTTCTACGGCAATTCTTTGTACTGAAACAGAGGTACTTTGTGGCAATTTTGTTGCCTTACAAAGCAGTTTATGTTTGTTTTGCTTTTTCTTGTTGTTCTAACTTCTACAGAGCCGACAAATTTATGGTGATTGCCTGCGACGGAATTTGGTGAGCGAAGAATTTTCTCCTATTCAAAACTTCCCATACTTGCGCAGTGATTGTGCTTTGGAGAGATCTAGCATCCTGTTTACAGCAAACGGCAAATTTAAGTCTGGATGAAATTCGGGTTTTGTCCGGTAAAAATCTAACTTGTTTCATGTTATCTAATTTCTTGCCTGTTTGCTGTGGATATCGAGTAACTTACAAGTTAGAGTAAGGGAATTTTCGTAGTTTTGTGATAGATAGTATCCCACTGTTTGTCGGTGCGGGACGGGTTCGAACCCCGGCCGGATCGGCACTCAGGATCTTAAAATGATACCTGATGAGGGTGCATCCTTTGTAATTTCATCTGCAAGTGGTTAGACTTTTCTCGGACTATAAGCCGGCAGGCTAGTTTTCTTTCTCATCTAATCGGTGTCTTAAATAGTCTGAAACCATAAAACTCGCGTGCGTTCCTGGGATTTTCGCTTGTATCATTTTTGTCTGCCGCACTTTGTTCATTTGGTTGCTGTTGTCGTCCAATTTTGAACAGGGTTTGTCTACGTTTAATTGAAAGTACTTTACATTTTTTTTTTCAAGGAATGTAAAAGGAAGTCAAGAAGTTGTTGATTTTGTATCAGGCAGGCTCCAAGAACAACAAGAAAAAAACGATCAAGTCAACCTTCAACGAATTTGTGAAGAGGTAAAAAATGTGTGTTCTTTTACTTCAGTCCTCAGTCGTTTAGAGCGGTTTTCAATTGAGTGTCGAAAGTAATTAGCGAATTACTTTGGTTTTGCATTACTTCGCTCAGTGATTGGTTCAAAGTTCTCGCGCCACTTTTTCAACCCATCAGAAGTGAAACCAAAACCAATCGTGG
>NC_090886.1:3789380-3826880 GCF_036669925.1 Montipora capricornis | reverse complement strand
AAGTCCAAGAAGCTTATTTTGAACACCATCCTTACAACGTTGCATGGAGGCCAAATCTGAGAGGAGCTGAAATTGAGGAATATGTCAAATACAGGTGTGAGGTCTATGTGGCAAAATTATGTGAGGTCAATGGTTATTTGTGTGCTGTTTATCTTTTTTTTAGCAGTCGAAATCTGATCGGGTTAAAAAAGTTTTTTTTAAGAGTCGCAAGAGAGGGTGATCTTGAAAGTTGTCGACTTTAAAGTCAGTTTTGCGTGTTGTGTATTAAGGGATTTTTAAAAGGAGTCGATCAGTGAATAACTGATATAATGATATTGCATGTGAAGGAATCTCCTCGATTTTCCGGCTTCGTCTCGTTTAAATCCTATTAGCCTTTGGTCACAATATTTTATCAGAGTCTTTTTGTTAAAGGATTTCAGGGGATTTTCACACACCGGAACGGGCAAGATAAGGCGTAGTTTCACCATTAAACAATCCATTTTTTTTTCACGTTCGACTGAACAAAAGTAGTTTCCCTTCTGTCATCGTTATGCTGTTCTGCACAAAATTCGTTTTTTACGTCAGGAAACGTGTTTCCTTTCTTGATGACAGTTTTGATGACGTTGGTTAGACGATTAATCAGTCAATATATCTATTCCCTGCTTCAGTGACATATGTCGGTATGGCATTTTTATTTCACGCAGATCAGCATAATTGTTGCTAAGGGTTTTAACTATCGGAGTGGGAAAAGATAAATTTCAGTATGTGGAAAAAATGCGGAATGAAAAGAAAATGCGTTGAAATGCAGATCGCCTTTTTGGTGCACTTTGTTAGAATTTCAATCTTCATTACAAAGAGACCCGCGCGCGGCAATTTGTTAACTTTGGAAATGTTATACCGGCGATCTCTAAGAAAGCCAAACAGCTTTTATTCCGGAAATCTAACCCAGATTACGCAATGAATCTCTCTGTTTTTTTCCTATTTCTACAAGGTCATCACGGTTAAATCGAAAAAAACAAATTATGGTTAACAGCACTGCTTGAGAACCAACGTCTTCACGGCATATGTATGTTTTGCCACCAACATGAAAGCTTTGTAGACCGCAGATGCCAGCAGCTCAGATAACCAGTCAGTTATTAAAAAAATGGTGTCACACAGACAGAGCAGATCAGTTTTGAGTGGTTTGTCATCGTTATTGAAGCGACAATCGGTGAATAACGGGAGTTTAACAAACGACCCACCGCCACGGCAACGTTGGCAACGCTACGACTGAAACAAATTAAAAATATCATTCGTTAAAAGAGAAAAATAATCGTGCTGCACGTGTGGCACGCATTTTTTTGTACATGTTCTTTTTTGCTGCTTGTCTTTTGAAGGGACACACGAGGTGTCCCTACTACGATAGGTCTTTGTATCGGGCAAATTTCTGGCTTTCCGCGAGTTTCTGGTCTACTTCAACAGCTTAAAGGTTGTCTTCTCCGTCCGCCATTTTTTTTTTTTTTTTTTAATTTGCCGCGTAGCCGCGCTTCGCTGGCATCCAAATCACAAGCGTTGAATTCAAACTTGTTACGAGGCAAGTTGTAGCTTCAGTGGTTACACGAGCAACAAAACTAAAATTTGTTACAGAAAGTAGAACTCGAGTTTACTTTTCGCGACACGTTGCCTCAACTTACATCACCATATTTTGCTGCGAGACAAGTTGGTCACGCACGCGGTAATACGCGCAACAAAGGGTTTCAATGCAACAATAGGGCCGTTTATACGAGAGAAAATAAGCCGCGGCTAACTCTGGCTGCGGCTTACGTAAGCTGTGAACACCCCGTATAAATGGTACAAAATCCACGTTCACGGCTTTCTCAAGCCGCGGCTTATCCTAGCCTGGGAGTTTATACTCGTATAAATAGTTCCTTTCGCGGCTTACGTAAGCCGCGGCCAGAGTTAGCCGCGGCTTATTTTCTCTCGTATAAACGGCCCTAATGTTGCGAGACAATTTGAAGGAAAATGCTGCCCGTACTACCGGACCTTAACGACGACGTGAAATCACCAAATTTTCGGTTATGATGCCAAAGTGTGAGCATGCAACAAAGAATCTTTCATTCACCATTTTCAGTCTGAAACCGCTCGTACCATTTATTTCTAGGATACGTCGCCCACATCGTGCGACGTGAACGAGATGGAATAATCGCGAAAGACTTATACTGGAGAACACGGCGTTCACGTCACATTTTATTGTCATGTCGAGGCGTTCAGTGAGCTACGTACAAAAAATACAAATAGAGGCATAGGTGGGAAAGACTTTTATTTCTTTGACCATATTAAAGCATAGGTCAAATGCTGGACAGACTTGATATAGATACTTTCTTACAGAATCTAGGTGCTGCTTAGGTACCGGCTTAGACTAAGAAGAAAAGCACTTCAATCTGGAATTATCCTGGGACTGGTTGTGTAGGACATTTTCAACCAACCTCAAGAGACACCAATTACAATAGAGAAACCCACGACTTCTGGTGGACGAACAAAAGAAGCTAATGAGAGATCTTTTGTTTTCGTCCACCAACATGGCGGCGATGAGGTCACGCTAAAACCTCCTGTAAAGTTAAAAGAGCCTCTAAAGTTACGTGAATCAAGAACTGGCTTTTTTGCTGAGGATTATCCCGTCTTCCATGCAGACAAGTCAAACGTAGAGGTCCACCTTTCTTATGGGATCAACACTGAGGTCCGCCCCAATTAGCGCACTAAAATATGGACTGCACAAGTCGGAAATTGTTTCATATGATAGAGCACACTTAATACAATGAACATATTTTTGTGTCGTTAAGAGTCTAGAATAAGCCGAGAAATTTGAATCCCACCTAGAGTTATCACTGAGACACTGAAGGGTGCGACGCGATATACTTTTCGGCCGTTTACCGAAAAGTTATCTCCTCCTTATTCGGTTTATAATCCAGTTAGTAGCTTTATTGATAAGACTTCTGCGAGTGATCGCGTAAAGCATTAATTCGTGTTCATTAATCTGAACCGATCGCTTTGTATTGCTGGTTTTCACTCACGTGATCAACAGCCATGTTTTTCAACGAAAACAAAAGGAAGCGTTTGCATAATAATAGAGTTAAATTCCCGGAGGATTTGGTCGGGGCACCAACATGGCCGCCTTTTCTTTGTTTAGGGCACCAACATGGCGGTCGTGACGTCATGTGAAAACCGAGAATACCCGCCCATATTAATTTCCTTTACTCAGAATGTAATTTGTGAGCGATGCAAGCACTGGTAACTCCTATGTACCTCACACGCGAACTTTGTAATGCATCAGAATCGCGAAAAACGTTTCCCTTTAGAATAAACAACAAGGATGTCGCCTGAAGGAATACCTGGTAGTTAGTTGCGACGGTGGCTCTGTTGAGAATCAGACCTTCGAGCGAGAGGTCGCATTTTCAAAACCCCGGTCGGACCAGAATTCAGGGGCTTACTGAGGAGAAATTGCTGCTGCCTTTGTGGTTTCATTGCAAATGGTTAGACTTTTAAAGTCTTCTCAGATAAGGGCTATTTTAATCGTAGCATCCGTCTTATAACCCTTTCTGCTAATTAGGGAGTTCAAGAAACCACCACGGCTACGGCGACGAAAACGTCACATCAAACTAGTATTTTGAGCTATTCTAAGTGTTTCACGGTGTTTCTATCTTGTCTACGTTCTACAATATGTGCGAAATATCCTATAACCAGATTGGTATGTACGGATTTGAAGCAAAGAGGTAAAAGGTAAAGTCTGCTACGAGCCTAGAAGGCCCATCATGCCAGCTCTTATCTCCGGTTTCTGTAGCATGAAGCGACTAGGAGTATCTCTACTCCCCCTTCCCCCCGCCGGATGGGATGCCGGTTCATCGCGGGGTTACCCCCAGCATTAAATTCGCCGGTACCCATTTAAACACATGGATGAAGAGAGGCACCGCGAGAGTAAAGTGTCCTGCCCCAGAACACAACACAATGCCCCGGCCAGGGGCCTATTTCTCGAAAGTCCCGAAAACCTTTCGGGCCCGAAAAGCCATTTGTGAAACTGCCAACCGCTTCTTTTGGAAAGCCTATCTTTTAACATGTTTTCAAGCCAACTAAAAGAAACATATCTGTGAAGTTTGGGGACTTAATTCCTCTCCGTTCTTGAGATACAGAGGGAAATGTGACACCGAAAATGTGACACCCGAAAATGGCCCGTTAAAAGTTTTCGGGGAAATGGTCCCAGGACCCGAAACCCGGACCACTCGATCCGGATTCGAGCGGACTAACCTAGCCTCCCAAAGAGAGAGAGAAGTAAAGATTAACTGTCCGTTTCTCCACGTTGGTGCGTTCAACCAAACCTGCGCAAAATGGTCATTTTACGTGTTGTTTTGACGAGTACGGGATGAGAAATGTACAGGAAATGCGTTGCCGCACGTGCAAGCCACGATCATTTTTTCACTCTTTTAACCCATTAATATTAGAGAGGCGTGTGGCCAAGTGGGTAGGGCTGCTTGTCTTGAGATGCATGAGGAATCCCGGGTTTCAAGACCCGCCTCTGACCACTCGTTAAATTTTTGTTCCTGGTAGTCCCTGGTTCACCTTCCCAGCTGCACTTGTAAATAGCCAACTGGGTTTGCCTCCGGACAAAGTTGGGATTCTTAACAGTTGTTGATGTTGTTCTGTTTGTTGTTGTCGTATGTGTTTCAGGGCCCTGAAAAGCCCCTATGGGGACGCGAGGTCATTGTATTGTATAATCTAATGATTTGATGTTGTCGTTTGTCGTTGACCCTATTTACTGAGAGCTTTAGATTCTAGGACGAGAACGACTACGAGTACGAGGGTTCTCATAGAACAACAGTGAGCGTGCGTAAACCTGCGTCATTTTGGCGGCAAAAACGTGATGCCGTCGTCATTTTAGTACGAGGTTTTGCAAAATTGTTGTCGTTGTCAAAAAAAGTCAACCACAAGGTGGCAGTTTTGGCAATTTTTCGCTCAGCAAAAAACGCTCAGTCACGCCTTAGACGTGAGTCTCACGCCTGCGGGTTGAAAACTTCGATCACGCTTCACGCCGGCTCACTGAAAAATGTGCGGGCCAATTTCTCACGCCTGACCAAAAATGAAAAAAATGAGTTGTTGCCCCATCAATCTTGCTTGACACAATTTCCAAAAATATGTTAACTCAGACCCATTCCCTAAAGCATTTCGAATTTCCCATAATACACTTTGTTTGCCCCCCAAATTTTGCATAAAACAATGTTTTCAAATGCTCTTGGAACGAAAATTATGTGTAAAATAAATAAATGACAATACCTTCCTCGCGATCTCTGATTTTTTTGAAGTGAAAAGCACTGGGAGCGAGCTCGCGTTTATAACCCTTTATACGTCTTCGAAATTTTCGACGTCTTCGGAAGACTTCGGACGTCTTCGGAAATCTTCGTACGTTTTCGAAATCTTCGGAAATGTTCGTGTCGTCTTCAAAAATCCCCAGCACTCCCAGGATAAAAATCTCACGCCTACATCTCAGAAAAAGTTGCAAATATACATTCAGTCAAAGAAATAGCCAAATTGTTTAAAAGACCGAACGATGGGTGACAAGTGGTCAAAAAGGAATCCCTTCGAGAACAAACCAAGGAGTGGACGGCCGTCTGTTTTGACAAACTATGCGAGAAATGTAATCACGAAAGCTAAGTATAAGTGTAATAATTCAACAAGAAAGATTGCCTAAAAAATTCAACATCAAAATACCAAGGTTTCGAGGGGTGGAAAGCCTTCAGAGCGAAGGAAGATACCGCTATTAAGTGAGAAGCAAGAAGACCTTGTTTGAAATTTGCCAGGAAATGCTCCAAGCTCACGGCAGAGAATTGGGAGAACTTCTAATTTCCAAATGAGTGTCTTAAGTATCTAGTTCATTGCCCGAATCCAGAAAACCACATCGTATGGGGCTCTCAGGAGTGCCGGAGTTTGAGCGTGACTGATGCCGGAGAAGTGTGATTTTTTCGGCGAGATGTGAGGTAAGCTAGAAATTACTTTCCAGCCTTTCCTTTAGTTAGGTACGTGTGACAACCCGGGAATTTGAGAAGTCGCTTAAATCGCATTCAGTCAGGCAAATAACCACACAAAAAAAGCGAGAAATTCACTACGACAATAAAGTGCGGCCTTTTTATTGAGAACTTTTGCGGGTAAATATCTTTTTCAGTTTGTTATCGAGATTCCCATACAGATCCTTATAATTTTTTACTCTCCGAGACTGGTCAGCCTGTGGTGTAAACAGAAGATGCAACCGCATCGAAAAATGTGGTTACACAAATGAAACCGCGTTCATGTAAACGCGCTGCCTCAGTCTCCAGTTAAAAAAACTCTGATCACGTGATAACATTTTTTGTGGCTCTGCGGTTTCGGAAAATACGTTCACAGCTTCCGAATATTCAGTGCGAACTGATTGGTTGAATGTTTCAGTGCTAAGTACCATATTTGGAAACCCCTCGCTCGCTCTTGTTGTTCCAAATATGGTACTTAGCAAATTGAATATTCAGAAGCTTGTTTCCCAGCACACAAGGGGCGCCTTTAAATCAACACACTTTGAGGATGATATATACCTCCTCCAGAAGAATGCGAGGGATTATCATGCAAGTGTTCCTTCTAATTGTTGCATTTTCTTGCAAAACTGATGTGTCTGGCCGGGTAGTTCTGACAAAGGGAAAGCGCCTTAAGATAAAGACAAGTTCGTATTCCCGGAAGTCATGAGGTATAATACTCTATTTATTAATGCTTTTAAGGTTCTTTTATGGAGCGAAGAGAAATAATCACTTTTTGAAATAGTTTTTTTTGTGACATGCGGAATAAAGTCAAGGAAAGTGGGTTCCACTTCAAGAGCTTGTTTCTTCACGCATATTCAAAAATTCAATAATTATTTTTTATCAAATATTGTTTGAGAGACGGATATCAAGCCACAAAAGCACTAGTGGAGGTCCCCTGTTTATTTCCTTTTGAACAGGGACAAATATAAATCAATTAACTGTGAGGTCATTAGCCAATGATGCCAAGCTCGTGGATTTTTTAGACTGACTGTAGGTTGGGTGATTTCCGGAATTAATTGTAGGTTGTGAGCTAATCAAATTTAAGAAAGGAAGTTCGTGTGCAATGTTCCGAGATTTGTCAAAATTAATGGATAGCTAAGAAATAACTGAAAAGTCGGCTTATAACTGAGAAATATGTAGACATTTAGCTGTTGGCTGAGACTCCAATACCCTCACACAGACCCTCGTAATGTCTTACCGTAAATAATTGATGATACCCATCATTTCATTTTCATTTTCATTTTTTTTGCTTCTGACACAAGATCATCTTTCGGCTATAAAATGAGCAGATGACAACGCTTTTCTCCTTTTGACATGGCCTGAGATAAGCGGAAAGATACTTCTTCAGTAGGGAAAATAATAATATTATCTCTGGTTCTTTCGGTTTGAAGGCCAAAAGTTTAAAGATTGTACATCACTCTATAATGTCCACCGAATGAATGAATAAACATTAAACGCAAATGTTGGCTGGAATTTATAATTGTTTTTAAAAACTAGTTTAAAGCTATTGTAGTTTTTTACTTTTACTTGCCGCGGTTATTGCCACAATCTGAAACACTTGAACTAAACATGTAAAAAACGTTTAAAACATTTAAACAAAACATAACCCAGAATGCTCTAACGAGATCTCATAATCCGCTGAAATGACTTATTGTTCCATCATTTCCTGGAGTGACTCATAGGAGTTGGTGTGCAGTTATGTTGATTTGTATTCACACCTTTTGTAGCCTCAAGCTCAACTGAAGAAGGTCAGGAATGTCGATTGGTTGTTGACGATACGGGAGAATTCGCAGATTTCGCACCCTGTGTTGGCCCAGCGTGTTGGGAAGATATGTAACCTTGGATCGTATGTATGGAACCCTGTATGAAGTGGAAGTTTACTCTGCTCAAAGAGGTATAATATTTACGATACAACAAGCTTGTAGTTTCACTGATTTACTTATTTTTTTCCTTCTGCCTTTCTTGATTATAATGTAACTTGGCAAGTTATGCGAAATCGATCGTCCGCATCGTAATCATTTTTCTCGTAATGCTCAAAAGTTCAAAGAGATAAAATACTCGGGTAATCCTGGCTGACACACGATTAATGTACAGACTAATTCAGGAAATCAAGTTTTTTTAGACGACAGCCTATCATAAAGCTTCGATTAGACAATCGTTTTAATTGAATTTAATTGCTTGCATCATGAACTTCATCTGCATCATATTCGACCAGACCTAAATTACCGTCGTTTGTGTAAAAATTTATGGTGGTTTGTGGTAGTTCTTTAGCATCTCGGAGCACGAAGACTAAGAGTGCGTTCGATTGAATAGAAGTTAGAAATGCTTCGTTTTTACGACATTCACATTAAAATTGTCAAAGACCTGCTAAAAATGCTATTTTAAACATATCTTTATTTTCCTTGTTGCTTCAAAACGCCAGAGACATACCGTTTTAAATCATCACTACACGTATTCTTATTCCAGAATACGGTCAATCGAACGCACCCTAAGTTAAGGAGGCTGCTAATTGGGTTTTTATCTCAGAGCACTCGCGTTTAAGCCATACACTTGAACTGGTCACGCCAGCTCATGAATCCAAAAGTGTTGGTTCGCTTTTTTTTTCAGCTTTTGTGGTGTATACTAAAACAATAGAGTACTAAAGTGTGACGTCATGCTTCCATGGCAACCAAATTTTCTGTTCTAAACAAAGTTTGCCAAGTATAGCATTACAAGCGCATTAAGCGTGGCTTTCGACTCCTTTTCAGTTTTGCGGCCTTTATTTTTACAGTTTCCCTTATTGATTTGAACTGTAATTTTTTTTTGGAACTTTGGATGACGTAGACGAATATTTATTCGTTTGAAAGAAGATCCTAATCGTCAACTGAGCAGACAAAGAGCCGAGGTGTTAGAGGTGAAAGATCGTGATGGTTCACTGCTTTGCTCCGGGCTGTGATCATCATTCCGAATCACATACTTGTAAATTCTATGGGTTTCCACATAAAAAATAAAGAAAAAGGAGAGGAGTACCAACGCTGGTGTCTTTTAACGACTTTCCTTTGCGATATGATAGTATGGGTGGCTCCTTTAAATACTTCTCTAAGGTGCGGTTGGTTTTTTGAATAAGGTGCCATTTCCCCATTAATATATTCTTGAGGTTAGGTAAAGCCGGTGGTATTGTGTAACAAAAGGCAATATTTTCTTTTGTGTGCTGTTGTCTTTGTTTTCAAGTGACCTCTCCCTATCCGTGAAGTTAACTTCAGATAGGAATTTTTCTGAAAATTTATTTGGGTATCCTCTATTCTTTAGACGTGTTTGAAATTCTGCATGTTATTATTAAACGTCACGACTGACGAATTTGTTCTTAGGAGGCGTAGCGCTTCTCCTTTTATGAATCCTTTCTTAACGCCTGGTGGATGACACGAATAAAAATCCGTGTATTGAAAGGTCTCTGTCCGTTTGTAATGTGTTTGCACATCAAGGGTGATTCTCTTTTGAATCTCTCGCCTTTGTACACTTTTGTGTCTAAGAATGTAATTTCTGAGTCTGATATTTCAGCCGTAAATTTGATTGTATCGTGGTAGTTGTTTGCCCTTTGCACAAAATTTTTATATATTGTCTTCGGTTGTGTGCCACACACAGAAGACATCGTCAATGTATCTCTTCCAAACTAGCGGTTTAATTTTTGCTCTTGCTGATAATGCCTTTTTCTATTTTTGCATGAAAACATTAGCGAAAGCCACGGCCATTTTGGTTCCCATTGCCGTTCCGTGGGTTTGCAAATAATGTCGCCCATTGAATTGGAACGTTTGCCTCAAGAACTTAGTAGGGATTGGTAAATGGTTTTGATAGAAGTCTTCGTACGCTTTGCATACAGTAGTGATCCCTTCCTCTTGAGGAATATTTGTGTAAGCTAGTTACGTCCATTGACGCAAGGATTGCGTTCTTTGGCAGTTTCGTTTTCTCTCGATGAAGTTTATAAAGTCTGTTGAATCTTTAAGATAAGATTCTTGTTGTTGTGCTATCGGCTGTATGAGGCGGTCAACGAAGCTTGAAAATTCTTTCTGTAGGGCCGTCACACCCACTACACTCACAACAGACGGCCTGCTTGAAGTAGACATTTCAGAAATGGAAATCTGCGATACAGATGAACTTAACGAGGCCGAAGAAAAGTTCTCAGAGAACGAGATACTGATTTTTCTGAAGATGAAATCCCTTGCGCTCAAGCTCCCACGTCTACGTCAGCTCTTGAACGACTAGACACTTAAATAATAGTCCCTTTCTTTTCTTTTTTTCTTTCTTTTGTTTTTCCAGTTATTAGATGCCTTGCTTAGCTCCAGATACCAGTGGAGATGGATCGGGCGCTGAGCGCTAACATGACTATCATTTTGGTGCTATTACTGATTTCGTCGTCGACCACTACGGACAGAAAACGGAAGCAAAAAGCGAAAAATTAGAAGACGGAAAAAACCGGACTGTGTACAGCTGATAAACGGTGCAAAGCATGTACGAATCATAAAACAAACATATTGTTATTTGAGCAGGAGCATTTTTTATTGTGCCCTTCGACAATCACTCCTGGATGTCCCTTGGCAATTATCATGCAGGTTTAATACGGATACGACAAAATCGCATCCCCAGAATTTGTCACACCCTTACTACTTTAAAAAATCTGTCTTTAATTTATAAAGTGAAATCGTTCTTGAAGATTTTAAGAAAAAGTATCTCCGGAGGAAAGTGTAGCTTTGGGAGAAAAAGAAAAGAAAACAGGGAAAAAAAAAAAAAAAAAACTGCTTTTGTTGTTGGTGTTCCGTGGGTCTTCCCTTTGAGTACAACTTCAGTGCCGAAACGATTATTGTGTAAAAAAAAAAAAATCTATTTGCGCGCTAGTGAACACGAGAGTGCTTGAAGCCAGCGCCGCATACGCGGTTAACTTAACATGACGCTAGTACTGAGCATACGGTTACGCGACTCTTACGTTTTTTTTTTTTTTTTTTTTTCAATTCTTGGGGAAAAATTTCCTCGCGACACAAAACCTCAACTTATCACTTGGGCTATCATCTTTCGGAGTGTTTGCGACAAAAGAATACATCGTAAGGTTTAAACTACAAACGCGTTCCATTTGTTGAATATCGTGTTTGGAGGGAGTTGGTGATGGCGTTTACATATAATTCGAGAAATTTTACTTCTTTTTCAAATATTAATTCTGGGTATATTCGTTATCGTTGAAGCAGTTTGTATTGTCAAAGCTATAAAAACGTAATATTAGACGATACCGAAACCGCCCGAGAACGTTTCAAACAAACAAAGCGCATTCAATGCAGTACAAGGTAAATACGCAAAAGCCATGCGATATAATAGTCAAGAGGCCAACTCAGAAAAACGTGCTTATTTTTCACTTTTTAAAAAAGTGATGAGTAGAAGCAGGAAACATAGCTTAAAAATCTTTATCTTTATTATAGCTGATCAAGAAAAATGCTGGTTGCCACCTCGAAATTTTTGATCTTCGGCACTTAAGGGGGGTTTTGTCTAGAAGCTTGCTCCTGCTGCAAAACATGGAAACGAGGCTGGAACTAAAACCACTTGTTTTCACGTAATGACTATATTTGGAGTATATAAAAAACTTACAGTTATACTTAGTAGATTGTCCCTGAGATCAAGTAAACTGATAACAGGACAGATAGAAGGGTCACGTGGAACTTGTCTAGCATGGAAACGAGGATGATATCTCATTTGAGATTTAAACGTTATTATTAAACTTCTACTTTGCCAAAATCGTGTTTATATAACATATGATCAGGCATACTCGAATTTGAGCTTAAGTAATCATTGTATTCAGATCGGCTGTTGAACATAAACATCGAGGTTTTCGATATAACGAAACCACGTAACAAGGGAGTCGTGTAGGCCTGTCAACTCTTTTTAACACTGATACTTAAAGAGAATTCGTTCCAATTCAATGGGTGACATTATTGCAAACCCACGGGACGGCAATGAGGAACCAAAATGGCCGTGGCTTTCGCTAATGTTTTCATGGCAAAAATAGAAAAAGGCATTATCAGCAAGAGGCAAAATTAAACCGCTAGTTTGGAAGAGATACATTGACGATGTCTTCTGTGTGTGGCACACAACCGAAGACAATATAGAAAAATTTGTGCAAAGGGCAAACACTACCACGATACAATCAAATTTACGGCTGAAATATCAGACTCAGAAATTACATTCTTAGACACAAAAGTGTACAAAGGCGAGAGATTCAAAAGAGAATCAACCCTTGAGTGCAAGCACATTACAAACGGACAGAGACCTTTCAATACACGGATTTTTATTCGTGTCATCCACCAGGCGTTAAGAAAGGATTCATAAAAGGAGAAGCGCTACGCCTCCTAAGAACAAATTCGTCAGTCGTGACGTTTAATAATAACATGCAAAATTTCAAAATACGTCTAAAGAATAGAGGATACCCAAATAAATTTTCAGAAAAATTCCTATCTGAAGTTAACTTCACGGATAGGGAGAGGTCACTTGAAAACAAAGACTACAGCACACAAAAGAAAATATTGCCTTTTGTTACACAATACCGCCCGGCTTAACCTAACCTCAAGAATATATTAATGGGGAAATGGCACCTTATTCAAAACCAACCGCACCTTAGAGAAGTATTTAAAAGAGCCACCCATACTATCATATCGCAAAGGAAAGTCGTTAAAAGACATTTTAGTCAGAGCTAAACTTTGAAGGCACAGATTTTATGATTTGCGAACGGCAGGAGTCGCGCAGGCCCGTCAACACTTTTTCACCATTAACTATGAATAGTCACTTAACTAACATTAGGTTGTTTAAATAACTATTGCTGGTAAGTATGTTTCAGATTTGATAAAAAATACGGTGAATACAAGTGGTTTTATGTTCCAGCCTCGTTTCCATGCTAGACAAGTCAGGTGACCCTTCTGTCTGTCATTTATCAGTTTACTTGATTCAGGACAATCTACTAAGTATAACTGGTAAGTTTTATATACTCAATATAGTCATTACGGTGAAAGCAAGTGGTTTTATGTACCAGCCTCGTTTCCATGTTGCAGGAGCGAGCTTCTAGACAAAACCCCCCCTTAAGTGCCGAAGACCAAACATTTCGAGGTGGAAACAGCATTTTTCTTGATAAGCATAATAAAGAGAAGATTTTAAGCTATGTTTCCTGCTTCTACTCAAAACGTTTTTAAAAAATCACTTTTTTGAAGTTGGCCTCTTGACTATAAGGGCGCAACAAGTCCTCGCAATACAATTCAGATACAAGCCATTACAGGCCCATTTTCACCCTGAATGCTTTGCGCGTCCTGCATGATTTCGTGTATTACGCGAAATTACAAAAATTCGACAAATCTGAGAAGCCTTTCAGAATTTTCTTCGTCAAAACCTATAGATCAATAAATTTTCCATGTCCTGTCCTGTGAATGCGTTCTCTATTTATCATTTCATAATTTTATCAAAGTATTTTGTCTATATTTGTTTAAAGTATTTCTGTTTGAGGTCGAATAGTATCGGACAACAGTCGACATGACTGATTGCCACGGCGAACAGGTTTTGCGCTCCGCTCCACAAAGACAGCAATCTCTGTCACTCTTTTGAGCACAAGCATTTTTACAGGAGCATTTTACTTCTTCGTCCCAGGTATCCCAATAAATCGAAACTGACAAAGGGAAAGTAAGTATAAAGTAAGCCGTGCATTTCAGCACTGAAACAATGTCACCTGGCTCGTTAGCTTTAGAATTGTTCTATAGCCAAACCGTAAAAATTCCGCTTCGGTGATTCTCCAATGTCTAAATCAGTCGATTCCACAAAGATAAAAGGTAATTCTAGCGGTTTCACTCGTTAAAATCACCCGGTAAGCGGCACGACGATCAGACAAATGGCGATGTTTCTTGTTTTCAAAAGCACGAACTGGCGCGACAAATATAGTTGGCCGATCGGGATTCAAAACAATAGGCTGAAAATGGGCCTTTAAATATTGCTTTTTCCAGTTGACTTTGTAATATATAATGCGGGCAATCCAGTTTCAACGCTGAAGGCGGTTCTTTTGCCAGAAACGCAAGTAACTGCAGTAGCGACTACTTCCGGAAACCCTGAATAATATCAAGTGAAGCTATGATCGTCGCAGTTATGAGCGCAATTTTTGCAATTGCGTAAAGAAGCCTGAAAAATTCAGGACTTCAACCCGAATTTTTCAGGCTTCTTTACGCAATTTCCAATTTCCTCATGGGCCCGATAAGGATAAGTAGTAAGTAAGTAGTAGTTTACGCAATTGCAAAAATTGCGCTCATAACTGCGAGGGTCGTAGCTTCACTTGATTTCATATCCACAGTTCATATATGATCCATTTCATATATATAATTTCATCACTGAATAATATCATTGGTTAAAAGCGGAAAATCATCTTGCTACACTTGCGGCACCGATTTTAGCAAATAGTTTTTTGTTACTCTGTGTAACGACAACTTGAAATCACCGAATTTGATGTTTTGACGACAACGTGAGCATACGTGTATGCGAACCTTTCTTTCCCTATTTTTACTCTGGAATCCCTCGTACCCAGTTTATTTAGGGTACTACGGCGTGAACGCGAGGGGAATAATCGCGTAAGTGCTAAGTTATGTTTTGAGGTGACGTTTTTGTCGGTGTCGCCGTCGTAGAACTCAAATTCCTTAACACCATTCCTTAATTCCATTCCTTAGAGTTGACTTGCACTGCATTGTCGTAGCGATTGGCTTAAAAATTTCCCGCCACGTTCTCCACCAATGACAAGCAAAACTATTCGTAACTGGCACACGTTAATTTTCCCGCTCTTTGAGAAAGTGACGTGTTACTGTTTCGAATTCTGATTGGTTCATGGAGCTGTTTTTGCTTGTAATTGGGCAAGAAAGCAATTTTCGTCGACTCTCGATTGAAAACCCTTTCACTGTCTAAATTTTTTTCAAGAAAGAGCCACCACATAACTGACCACCGCTATGTGTTGAAAATAGGTAAGTACACACAACTGAGCTGTTTCTTTCGAAGGCGAAGAACTATCAGAGTTTCTTGCCACGGTCTTTCTCTATTTAAAATTGGCCTCAGGGAGTCTATTGCTGCGAAACTCAGCGGAAACTCGAAGACGAAAGTCAAGAAATGGAGTAAGGGATATAGGAAAGAAAGACAAGGCAAGATAATTAAAAGATCATATTCTCAGCTAGAGAGCTCTCTCTTAACTTCATTTTGTGTTTGTTCTTAGATCCGGCTTGGTTACCAGCAAAAACAATCTAAGACAGGACTGGTGAATTTTATAAACAAAACCAAATGGGTCGTTATTTACACTCGATCCCTCGACTAGTATTTTTGTTGATGTGGTGTCAGGTAGATAACTTCGTCGGTAAGTACACTTTTGGGGTTTATGACCATTATTTTTAAATTCAGAGCAATCCGGATTTAGGCGTCGTCCACACTATGCCGGATAAATTTGAAAACGCAACTTTAGGTGCAAAAACGGAACAAAAGTTTTTCGTCCACACTACAGCGTTTTATCCGCGGCACAATTGCTTAATCTCGCTTTGAGCATGCTCACAGTAAGTAGACATTCGAAAATTTCTCTCCATTCTTCAGCGACAGCAACTTCGTTAACAAAGTTGTCTCACCACGCACTCGTTCTGCCAGGTCGAGTCCAGAAGCGTCTCTGCTTGTAAGGTTAAGAGCGTCGCGTCGCTTTGCTAGTATCCTTTGACACCAATGATTGTCTTAAGTTATTCCTGATTCTCTGTCGTACAATATTCATGTAAACTGAAGCAATACTTAACTCCAAATAAGCGATTAAAGAACAAATTATTGCCAACAACGCAGAAAACATGATAAATCACATGAGAAAATGACGCAAGCGTATTCAAAAAGTTCCGGATACGAAATGTTCTCCGTCCACACTAATACAAAAAAGTTGCGTTTTCAAATTGTTCCACTCTGGAGAGCGTATTCAAAAAGTTCCGTTTTCGCGGATCTTTTTATGCGGATATGTGCGTTGTAGTGTGGACGGAAGGCCTAACCGTAACAATAAAGTTGCGTTTTCAAATTTATCCGGCATAGTGTGGACGAGGCCTTAGGTAGAAGTTTTTGCGTACCGTTCAGGGGTGTTGAAAGGTATTCTAAAATCAGTTGAAAATGAGGGACCTCATTTTCTATTTCTTGGAAAGCAGAATATCACGTTTCTGTTTGCATAAATTCTCTATTTCATAAGTAAGTTACATAGTGCAGTAGAAGTTATAGAATGCAAACGGAAGTTGCCGTGGAAAGACAGGGAGGGAAAACTTCTCAAATTGCACTTTCTCGCGGTTCATGCAATTTTGAGTTTTCAAAGCACACTCGCGTATTCACTCGCGTTCATACAATTTCCCATACTTTTCAAAATGAAATGTAAGTGATGAATGAACCAACCAGAACACGAATTTATGGAGCTTACGGCTTCCGCGGGGTGCATGAAGCGTTTTGATTGGCTGGCGCATCGATCTGAAACCACAGTAACTACTGCGGCCAATCACAACAAACGAAGTAATCAAATGAGCCAATCAGTAAAGCACCTACGCAGGCAGTCGGTGCCAAAGGCGGGAAAACGGGCGTAAGCATTCTAACGGTTGATAAGATAAATTATTGAGCAGAAGAATTTCACAGAATTGTGAACAGACAAGACAAAGGTCAATTAGTTCTTCAGAAATTTATCTAAGTCACATTGGGTTCCGGCGCGACGCAAAGTCACCCAAAACTTCAGTTTAGCCTCTGATTGGGTGAAAACTTGGCGCGATAATTCGTTGCAAATCACTGAACGTGGTATACATAGTTCTGTCAACGCTTGATTGAAAAGCTCAGTAATAGACAGGGAAACTCCGATAAGATCTGCAGGGCGGAAAAACTCGATACCTTTTCAGAAATCGACGCATCATCGAAACAGCATTTTCTTTCGCGAGGAACCGAGAATTGCGCGCAAACTTTTTTTCTAAATAAGAAAATCGTATTCGCTAACAATTTTCAAGATTTAAAGAATAAAGAAAACGTACAAGACTTGTGGTGATCATTCTTCTCTCACTACTGGTCACTACTCAGACTACTCTTCTCATTACTTCATTCTGAAAGGGTCGTTTATCTTAACCTTTTTACATGCACGTTTGGGAAATTAAGCATTGTGTTGACTTGAACTGAACGGCAAAGAAGAAGCTGCTGCTTGAAAGTTCTCTCGTTCTACCTCTTCTCTCTCTTTTTGCGAAGTTGCTCGGCGGTATATGTATTAACTCTCCGGGCAAACTCTTTTCTTCTACCAGTGTGACGTTTGCCGTAACCTCTCTATCACCATCGGCGCCAGAAGCTCGCGGAGCGCATAAAGAGGAATTTCCTTGACATGGTGTAGATGTGGCTGTCTGCCAGCCAAGACAAAAATGTTTTCGCGTAGAATTTAGTCTTCTTCCATTTGATGTTGAAAGGAAGAAAGATAATTTGCGCATGTGTTTTGCGAGTAAATTGTATTGTAAGTTTGAGTCAGTTGTAATGCGTATTCTCACGCTGTCGTGTTGGATGTTGATATGACCTTGTCAACCTCCGTGACATGTCACTTGATAGTTTCACTTTACGGCTTACAAAGGACATTGTACTCAACATTGTGATGTAAACACTTGAGCAACTTACAACAGTTATGGTCTCGCATCACCGTCAAAACAGACGCGATGAAGAATACTCTATGTGTAGCAATTATTTTCTCTTGATACTAGGCTTGATTATTGTTTTAATTGGAGTACTGGTAGTCATCATAGGCTCTGTTCGTCTTCATAATGCCGACAAAAACTGCAGCGAGTCCCCTACGCTGGCGAAGAACACTGTATCGAAGTTAACAAGAACACCGTGTGATTTCTCCAGCGAAGCTATTCGCGTTGGTTTGCCCGCGTTGCTGGAAGAAGTCCAAGAAGCTTATTTTGAACACCATCCTTACAACGTTGCATGGAGGCCAAATCTGAGAGGAGCTGAAATTGAGGAATATGTCAAATACAGGTGTGAGGTCTATGTGGCAAAATTATGTGAGGTCAATGGTTATTTGTGTGCTGTTTATCTTTTTTTTAGCAGTCGAAATCTGATCGGGTTAAAAAAGTTTTTTTTAAGAGTCGCAAGAGAGGGTGATCTTGAAAGTTGTCGACTTTAAAGTCAGTTTTGCGTGTTGTGTATTAAGGGATTTTTAAAAGGAGTCGATCAGTGAATAACTGATATAATGATATTGCATGTGAAGGAATCTCCTCGATTTTCCGGCTTCGTCTCGTTTAAATCCTATTAGCCTTTGGTCACAATATTTTATCAGAGTCTTTTTGTTAAAGGATTTCAGGGGATTTTCACACACCGGAACGGGCAAGATAAGGCGTAGTTTCACCATTAAACAATCCATTTTTTTTTCACGTTCGACTGAACAAAAGTAGTTTCCCTTCTGTCATCGTTATGCTGTTCTGCACAAAATTCGTTTTTTACGTCAGGAAACGTGTTTCCTTTCTTGATGACAGTTTTGATGACGTTGGTTAGACGATTAATCAGTCAATATATCTATTCCCTGCTTCAGTGACATATGTCGGTATGGCATTTTTATTTCACGCAGATCAGCATAATTGTTGCTAAGGGTTTTAACTATCGGAGTGGGAAAAGATAAATTTCAGTATGTGGAAAAAATGCGGAATGAAAAGAAAATGCGTTGAAATGCAGATCGCCTTTTTGGTGCACTTTGTTAGAATTTCAATCTTCATTACAAAGAGACCCGCGCGCGGCAATTTGTTAACTTTGGAAATGTTATACCGGCGATCTCTAAGAAAGCCAAACAGCTTTTATTCCGGAAATCTAACCCAGATTACGCAATGAATCTCTCTGTTTTTTTTCCTATTTCTACAAGGTCATCACGGTTAAATCGAAAAAAACAAATTATGGTTAACAGCACTGCTTGAGAACCAACGTCTTCACGGCATATGTATGTTTTGCCACCAACATGAAAGCTTTGTAGACCGCAGATGCCAGCAGCTCAGATAACCAGTCAGTTATTAAAAAAATGGTGTCACACAGACAGAGCAGATCAGTTTTGAGTGGTTTGTCATCGTTATTGAAGCGACAATCGGTGAATAACGGGAGTTTAACAAACGACCCACCGCCACGGCAACGTTGGCAACGCTACGACTGAAACAAATTAAAAATATCATTCGTTAAAAGAGAAAAATAATCGTGCTGCACGTGTGGCACGCATTTTTTTGTACATGTTCTTTTTTGCTGCTTGTCTTTTGAAGGGACACACGAGGTGTCCCTACTACGATAGGTCTTTGTATCGGGCAAATTTCTGGCTTTCCGCGAGTTTCTGGTCTACTTCAACAGCTTAAAGGTTGTCTTCTCCGTCCGCCATTTTTTTTTTTTTTTTTTTAATTTGCCGCGTAGCCGCGCTTCGCTGGCATCCAAATCACAAGCGTTGAATTCAAACTTGTTACGAGGCAAGTTGTAGCTTCAGTGGTTACACGAGCAACAAAACTAAAATTTGTTACAGAAAGTAGAACTCGAGTTTACTTTTCGCGACACGTTGCCTCAACTTACATCACCATATTTTGCTGCGAGACAAGTTGGTCACGCACGCGGTAATACGCGCAACAAAGGGTTTCAATGCAACAATAGGGCCGTTTATACGAGAGAAAATAAGCCGCGGCTAACTCTGGCTGCGGCTTACGTAAGCTGTGAACACCCCGTATAAATGGTACAAAATCCACGTTCACGGCTTTCTCAAGCCGCGGCTTATCCTAGCCTGGGAGTTTATACTCGTATAAATAGTTCCTTTCGCGGCTTACGTAAGCCGCGGCCAGAGTTAGCCGCGGCTTATTTTCTCTCGTATAAACGGCCCTAATGTTGCGAGACAATTTGAAGGAAAATGCTGCCCGTACTACCGGACCTTAACGACGACGTGAAATCACCAAATTTTCGGTTATGATGCCAAAGTGTGAGCATGCAACAAAGAATCTTTCATTCACCATTTTCAGTCTGAAACCGCTCGTACCAATTTATTTCTAGGATACGTCGCCCACATCGTGCGACGTGAACGAGATGGAATAATCGCGAAAGACTTATACTGGAGAACACGGCG
Source organism: Montipora capricornis (assembly GCF_036669925.1). Lineage (NCBI taxonomy): Eukaryota > Metazoa > Cnidaria > Anthozoa > Scleractinia > Acroporidae > Montipora > Montipora capricornis. The sequence goes on along the minus strand of NC_090886.1, from coordinate 3,806,705 downwards.
TTCACGTCACATTTTTATTGTCATGTCGAGGCGTTCAGTGAGCTACGTACAAAAAATACAAAATAGAGGCATAGGTGGGAAAGACTTTTATTTCTTTGACCATATTAAAGCATAGGTCAAATGCTGGACAGACTTGATATAGATACTTTCTTACAGAATCTAGGTGCTGCTTAGGTACCGGCTTAGACTAAGAAGAAAAGCACTTCAATCTGGAATTATCCTGGGACTGGTTGTGTAGGACATTTTCAACCAACCTCAAGAGACACCAATTACAATAGAGAAACCCACGACTTCTGGTGGACGAACAAAAGAAGCTAATGAGAGATCTTTTGTTTTCGTCCACCAACATGGCGGCGATGAGGTCACGCTAAAACCTCCTGTAAAGTTAAAAGAGCCTCTAAAGTTACGTGAATCAAGAACTGGCTTTTTTGCTGAGGATTATCCCGTCTTCCATGCAGACAAGTCAAACGTAGAGGTCCACCTTTCTTATGGGATCAACACTGAGGTCCGCCCCAAATTAGCGCACTAAAATATGGACTGCACAAGTCGGAAATTGTTTCATATGATAGAGCACACTTAATACAATGAACATATTTTTGTGTCGTTAAGAGTCTAGAATAAGCCGAGAAATTTGAATCCCACCTAGAGTTATCACTGAGACACTGAAGGGTGCGACGCGATATACTTTTCGGCCGTTTACCGAAAAGTTATCTCCTCCTTATTCGGTTTATAATCCAGTTAGTAGCTTTATTGATAAGACTTCTGCGAGTGATCGCGTAAAGCATTAATTCGTGTTCATTAATCTGAACCGATCGCTTTGTATTGCTGGTTTTCACTCACGTGATCAACAGCCATGTTTTTCAACGAAAACAAAAGGAAGCGTTTGCATAATAATAGAGTTAAATTCCCGGAGGATTTGGTCGGGGCACCAACATGGCGGTCGTGACGTCATGTGAAAACCGAGAATACCCGCCCATATTAATTTCCTTTACTCAGAATGTAATTTGTGAGCGATGCAAGCACTGGTAACTCCTATGTACCTCACACGCGAACTTTGTAATGCATCAGAATCGCGAAAAACGTTTCCCTTTAGAATAAAACAACAAGGATGTCGCCCTGAAGGAATACCTGGTAGTTAGTTGCGACGGTGGCTCTGTTGAGAATCAGACCTTCGAGCGAGAGGTCGCATTTTCAAAACCCCGGTCGGACCAGAATTCAGGGGCTTACTGAGGAGAAATTGCTGCCTTTGTGGTTTCATTTGCAAATGGTTAGACTTTTTAAAGTCTTCTCAGATAAGGGCTATTTTAAATCGTAGCATCCGTCTTATAACCCTTTCTGCTAATTAGGGAGTTCAAGAAACCACCACGGCTACGGCGACGAAAACGTCACATCAAACTAGTATTTTGAGCTATTCTAAGTGTTTCACGGTGTTTCTATCTTGTCTACGTTCTACAATATGTGCGAAATATCCTATAACCAGATTGGTATGTACGGATTTGAAGCAAAGAGGTAAAAGGTAAAGTCTGCTACGAGCCTAGAAGGCCCATCATGCCAGCTCTTATCTCCGGTTTCTGTAGCATGAAGCGACTAGGAGTATCTCTACTCCCCCCTTCCCCCCGCCGGATGGGATGCCGGTTCATCGCGGGGTTACCCCCAGCATTAAATTCGCCGGTACCCATTTAAACACATGGATGAAGAGAGGCACCGCGAGAGTAAAGTGTCCTGCCCCAGAACACAACACAATGCCCCCGGCCAGGGGCCTATTTCTCGAAAGTCCCGAAAACCTTTCGGGCCCGAAAAGCCATTTGTGAAACTGCCAACCGCTTCTTTTGGAAAGCCTATCTTTTAACATGTTTTCAAGCCAACTAAAAGAAACATATCTGTGAAGTTTGGCGACTTAATTCCTCTCCGTTCTTGAGATACAGAGGGAAATGTGACACCCGAAAATGTGACACCCGAAAATGGCCCGTAAAGTTTCGGGAAATGGGTCCCAGGACCCGAACCCGGACCACTCGATCCGGATTCGAGCGCACTAACCTAGCCTCCCAAAGAGAGGGAAGTAAAGATTAACTGTTGTTTCTCCACGTTGTCGTCAAAACCTGAAAATTGGTCATTTTACGTTGTTGTTTTGACGAGTACGGGAGAGAAATGTACAGAAATGCTTGCCGCACGTGCAGCACGATCATTTTTTCATCTTTTATCATTAATAAGAGAGGCAGTGTGGCCAAGTGGTTAGGGTGCTTGCCTTGAGATGCAGAGATCCCGGGTTCAAGACCTGCTCTGACCACTCGTTAAAATTTGTTCCTGGTAGTCCCTGTTTTAACTTGGCAGTTGCACTTGTAAATAGCCAACTGGTTTGCCTCCGGCCAGTTGGGATTCTTAACAGTTGTTGATGTTGTTCTGTTCTGTTGTTTCGTTGTGTTTCATTGGCCCTGAAAAGCCCCTATGGGGAGCGGTCAATTAAGTGCGTATTGTATAATATTACTGCTTTTTGACGTTGTCGTTGCCCTATTTAGAGAGCTTTAGATTGTAGGACGAGAACGACTACGAGTACGAGATTTTCTCATAGAACAACAATGAGCGCGCGTAAACCTGCGTCATTTTAGCGGCAAAAACGTGATGCCGTCGTCATTTTAGTACGAGGTTTTGCAAAAGTGTTGTTGTGTCAAAACAAGTCAACAACGAGGTGGCAGTTTTGGCATTTTTCGATCAGCAAAAACGCTCAGTTACCAGCAATAAGAATAACTGAGTAACCAACACTGCTAACAAAGAGTAAGATTAATCGTCCGGGTTTTCGCTAAAAACGGGCAGTCGAATTTCGTACTCGTTCTCGTCCTCTTCGTAGAGGAAGAACCCACACATTGTTCGTGAAGAGACTGAGGAAAGCCCCAGTGTTGGTGGTCCGTCTCTCAGAAAATTGTAAACTGCCCCAAGAGACTGTATGTGATGTGTGCGGTATATAAACTATTACCCATTACTATCACCAATAATCTGCAAGCTTTTTCTTTTCAAAGGTATTTTCCATACGATCCTTTGCCTGAATCTCTCAAAAGGAAAGCCGATGAGGCTTTTGCACTATTGGATAAGCTGCAAAAACTCCAAGTCAACGAAACAGATTTAAAGGCACGAGAGGGCAAAGCACTTTCACAGGTACATCATGAAAATATACATCTATGATCTTTACATTACAGTTTACCGAAGATTTACAGAGACATCACTTCATCTAAAAATAGCTTCAAAATCTCCTGTTGAATTTTGACTGTTCATTCAACTTATCTTAGTTCCTGCTATAGCGTGCTTTTCAATCCTCTCGGCTACATTCGCAGACGCCTTAATTTTTCGTTTATAAAGATCTTTTTGTTCCAACAATAAGTCTCACCGATTTAGGATTAAGTCGATAGTGAATTTTCGTATTTTGCTTGTGCTTATCGTTCTTGCCTCGCAAGCGGAAGCCAGCCTATCACCTCTACAAACTCAGTTTCCCCGTTATTTATTCTCCAAAATCGTCCGAAAGATATTGTGTTGTTTCAAGAATTGTTTAAATTGAAAATTCACTTTTTAACTTGTGAAAACTTGACTTTTGAATGCTGTAATGACAACGGTTGTTTCGTCGCCGCCAAGCGACTCTTCAGAGACCCTTCTGATATTCGGCATACTCGTTGAACATTTCGTTCAAAGTTCCATTCGTAATCAGTTCAGTACGAGCAATATCGCATAACGTTTAGTGACCGCTTAATATTCACGAGAACATTGTAATAATGAAGAGTCACTTGGCAGCAACGAAACAACCGTTGTCAGACTGGCCATTACAGTATTCACAAGTCAAGTTTTCACAATTAATTCACTTTTTGTCACCTTGAAAGACGGGAAAAGTGGTCATAGTTTGATCCCATAACGAAACAATGAAGGGGAACAGGTTCGGTTGCGTCGCTGTTTTCAAAGAACTATCACAAAGCGAAGCAGTCTATGACTTCAACCCACTTCCGTGCGCGGTTGTAGATCAAATTACAACCATTTTCCCCTGTTTTAGGAGCCTCTAAAACAGTGACTTTGAAGGAGTGAGAGTTAGACAAGAGCAAAGAATTGTTGAGCGGAAAGAATTGATTGAGGTGATTTTGACTTGGTAAACGCGGGCCATAATTCACACTAGGACGTTCGTAGTCGGTTTGTCAGTAAACGGTTTTCGGTCATTTCAAGGCTTATCTCTGCATCTCTGTGTTCAAGGCATCTCTCCAGCCTTCAGAAAGTCAAGAACACGATAGATGATGTATACTAATGAGTGAAGTCCCCTTTCAAAAGATCGAGATAGACATGATTGGGATGTCATGATAAAATAAGTTCTCCTGAGATAACCACGTTAACTGCTAATCCAGCTTTGATGGCTCTGCTTATCTTCTTCCTTTAGAAGTTCTCAAGTTAATCCTTCAAGGGATTTATAAACAAACAAACTTGTCGATTTAGTGTCGCGATGCTAGATTACTTATGGCCTATATTCGTTGCTTTAAAAGTGATCTTTGCATTTAAGATTTTCAAACCTTCCTAACCGTACTTAACTTATTTTTTTTGTGAAATATGTTCGATTTTGTTGAACAGCCACGTTTCTGCCAATTCCCCCCTCCCCCCCCCTTTTCAACCGTGTTAAAACATGTTGAATCGAAGTTGAATCGATGTCGAATGAGTGTAAAAGCATTTAAGCTTTGCTTTAACAACCATTAAACATTTCTTTTGTTATCGCGAATGATAAGCCATTTGCCCCGCTCTTTCAACCCTGTTGGGTATGCACGTGCGTGCAAATCGGTCTCTTAATGACGTATCAATGTAGGTATCCATAGTAACAACCACGGTTGCAGCCTGGGACTGAATACCATGCCTCTCGTGAGGCTTTGTTGAATCAAATTTTGATGACGTGTTGAAACCTTTTGCCCACCGTAGTCGTAGAAAACCTAACGATAGTATCTCAGTTACCACGCATCCATGCAACCACTCCTTTGCCGGGCAAAAATTTAGGCGGTCTAGGTGTTCACAGCGCGCCGGTTAAATTTTCGACCGTACAGGCTAAAAATTCATCCCTGATTTGGGCGTTCAAATTTTTGAACGACGAGGCGTCTAAATTTTCGCACGTTTGGAACGGAACCCCTGAATGCACGAATTTTCAACCGGTACCGTGTGAATCAGGCCTCAGGCCTTTGTTTTGGGGAAATCTTGATCCACGTCGTCGTTGCGTGAGTTCTCTTATTACTGTATGGCGCCAGATTTTCATTAAGGCGCATCTTCTTGTTGTCTTACCAACAGGCAAAGCACTTCCTTCAGCACGTTTTCGGTTCACCGTATGACGTGAACTTTTACGCGGGTGATTGGATGATGGGACCAAACTACTTCTGTTGGCAGCCTATTTGTCAAATTTCCTACGGAATAAATGCGTTCGCTTGGCACGTAAAACCTCGGACTTACGCAGATGTCCAACATGTGATCGACAAGATTATGAAACACAAGGAGACCCTGGAAAGATACAGGTGGGCCTTTGACCGTGAGGTCTTCAACTTTTTCTGGGACTTAACAGTCTGACCGCTTGCAGATGAGATTATAAAGGCATTCCTTGGTTTGTACCCACAACCTCTCCTTAGCCTGTTCCAGGTTCCCGGATAGTCGGGAAAGCGAAAAAACCTGCGTGCGAAAAACGAGTGGGGACTTTGGTTGAGGCAAGGCGGGCAGGCGCCCAAGCCCCGACTCGTTTTTTGCGCGCAGTTATTTCAACATGATCTCCTCCGCCTCTAAATTAGCGATTATCGTTAATTCCTAATTTGCATTGAATTTACTATTATCGTTAATTTAGGACACTGTGTCCCAGGACTTGTGGTAGCAGAAAAAATAAGGAAATAAAAAATCATATCCGTGGAGTGGATTTGAACACTGAGCTTCTATTCTATAGGAACCGCTTCTTTCCGTTTCACCACTGAAGATCAAGACACCTTACCCTCTAAAACTCATTTATTTAAGTCTCTCATAGAATATCGCTGCTGAAAAATTATTAGGCCTAACCGCCTAAGCTAGATTAATAAGTTAAGCCTATACTTTGATTTTAAAATGTTTAGCTTTGTCGTAGAGTTTGGAAACCGACATTTTGCAGTGTTTAATGTTGTTTGTTGTCGAGTGATGATACAACATTATGAAATAGCGTTTAAAATATTGTCCCTGAGCAGCTAGCGGTGCGGTGGTCAAGTGGTTAGGTGACCGGTTAATAATGAACATTCCCAGGTTCGAGTCCTACGTCCATACACTTTGGCTGTCTTTTCAAAAATATATGACCATTTCCCATAATCCATATCAAGCTTTCATTCTTCTAAATAAACGATAATTGTAAATTCAGATCAAATTAAAGGGGCTAGGTCACGCTATTTTAGGTAATTTTGTTTAATTTTGTTAATTATGAGCTCTAAACGTCAAATTGGCTTAGCACGAGTCTTTCATTTGCAAAATCAGGGCTACATAACAACTGAGAATGATTTTCCAGCTGTGTAAATGACATTTTGATATAGACTGACATAAATTTGAAAAAAGGTGGGCCGACGTTTTTCAAATTTACCCAAATTCAATCCATTTCAATCCTCTCCAGTTTTTTCAATCCATATCCCTTCTTTTCTTCCCTGTGTTTTGTTAGAGTTTTTCTATACCTTTGAACAGTTATTTTGATGTTTTAGTTAATTCTATGACCATTCGATCAGTGCTGAAATTGCCTAAAATACCTCTCCCAGGTTAAGCCAGTGCTCCTGTTACGCCTATACTCCTCAACAAATTATAGCTAGCTGATGGATTGTTTTGTTTTTTAGAGATAACATCGCTCTCGGAGTTAAAGTCGGTATGGTTCGTTCGTCCATAGATTGCAAAGCGGGGCTGGATGCCTTCAAAGAAAAGTACCCTATGGTCGTTAAGAGAAACTCGTCAACTGGCGTCCTGTACGAGTGGTACACAAAGCTATATTTAGGACCCCAGTATCTAGCAAAGCTGGAGAGGGGAGTAAATGCGCGTTGGCGAAAACAACACGATGGTCAGAGCGTTAGAGACGCAATAAATCAGGCGTTGGTGAGAGGTGTTGGCGAACCTCTACTAAATCTAATCCACTACTTAGAGTTCGAACACAGCCGACATTGCTTACCCAATGATGTAGCCAGCGGTCTTGCACATTTGCCTGTAAAATACGTGTATACAGACGGCGTTCCGGGAAATAAAACCACCGGAATTTTGCCGGGCACGAACCGGACGTTGAACGGAAAGGAAACGTACCGCTCGATTTTATCTTATTTTACAACTATAGACATCACTCCAGAGGAGATCTATAAACTTGGGCTGTATCAGTTGAATTCTTTGCTAATGCCTCAGGTAAAATTACATTACTTGACGTCTTAATAGTTGTGGTTACACAAACCCTTTTACCCGTGCATAAAAGCATCTCGCATCTCGTGATACTCGGGTTTCCTATGGGTGTTTCTTACTAATACAGGGATATTTTTTTGCGCGGTTTAAAACTATGCGGAGAAAGCAGAGCTCAGCAAGTCACGGTGCTCTTGGTATCCAAAAAAGAATTGGGGGTAACCGTGCATTTTTCAGAGATAATTAAACTTCAATTGGGAAGAGACCGCCCTACGTTGCTTTGTATTTTACAGCTTTTTACAAATATTATGAGAAAGATCTTTCACGCTTCAACAAAACATCATTGGATATTGGTTTCTTGCAAAAATGCAAGTTGTTCCACATCTTTCCTACGTTCCTTAACTTCAAACTTAGCAAAGAAGAGTTTCATGAAACGAGAGCATGTCGTTGTTCATTAATTATCTTTCAGAAATGCGTAGTTAGCCCCAATTTTCTTTTTGAATTTCAATAACACTTGCTAAGATCTAAAATACCTTTGAATTAATAAGCATCGTCCTTAAGGCCGGGACACATTAGACGATAAGTCGCTGCGGCCCGTCGCGGGTTCAAGTTAGCCTGCATAGCAAGCGTTTCCGAAGGGTTTCCGCGCAAATTTCGATGTTTTGGCCGCGCGAAAATTGGGGCGAGAGTATTTTTCTTTTTTGTGCTCACTCAATTCTCGCGCGGCCCAAAAAAGAGTTCGCTTCTCGCCAGCTGGAAACGCTTGCTATGCAGGCTAGGTTCAAGTCGCCGCAACAATTCGCCTTGCGTGACACGGCTGATTTTATGAAAATCATTGTCGCTGCGGCAGAATTTTGTCGCAGCGATCAGTTGCACGAATTCAAACCAGTTTGAATTCGTGCGACTCATCGCATCGACAAAATTAGCGAAAGCAGCGTTGTCGCATCGTGTGTACACTTGCGGCAACAAGTCGCTGCGACAAAATATAAATGAACCAATTAGAGAGCGTCATATGGTCAGCCATATTGAATTAGAAAACTGGCACACATTCCCCTTCAAACAAGATCACTGCGTGTGCACCGGACAGGCGTCGTGTCGCAGCGACTTGTTTTGCAAGTAGTACACATGGAGCAACTTGTCGCAGAGGGCTGTCACTGCGACTTGTCACCTAGTGTGTCCTGGCCTTCAAAACCATTTTTGCGGCAAAATAAACAGTAGACCAAATCGACTAACTCAATGTTGTACCCAATTCAAACCCTTTGGGAATAAAACGGTTTTGTTCCAGGTATTTCCATATCATTTAAATGTGAATGCTACGTTTTTGTGCAAATACAGTACACAATGAATCTTAACGCCCTTAATTGTTCCTTAATTGGGAACAACGTTCAATTTGCTGATTTGGTCTACGGAGTGTTTTACGTGACGTCACGGCGGTCATGTTGGTTTATCTAAACAATAGAACGGCGGCCATGTTAGTGTTCCCAACTAATCCTCTAGGAATTGAGCTCTAATACCGTGCAAACGTTTTTTTTTGTTTCGGTGGAAAAACAAGGTTACTGATCACGTGTGTGAAAACACTCTTATTGTTTATTTTCCCGTAAAACTTGGTTAAAGTAGACTCTTTTCTGATGCTGATGGGGACAAACCTGACATCAGATTCTTACTCTTGGGTAATGGAAATTTGATTTTCTAGCATTCATTCTTTCACCTTGTCAGGAACCCATGACCCGGAGCCTACAACTCTACTGTGTTCGTGTAACGGCGTTTTCACAGACCGATTTATTTTTAGATTGAATTTCTCGCGAATGAGACTCCCACAGGAGCCCGATGACCAATTACAAGAAATTAAGCTGACGTCATAGGGTCACCGAACCGGAACTGCCTTTGTTTTTTGACCTAATTCGCGGGAAGGGCCAGTCTAAAAATAAACCTACTTGTGAAAACGCCGTTTTGCAGACGCTGTATGGAAGTTGCACGCTCCAGATGGGCTCCTGACCTTGTACTATTCGAACGCACAAGTGATGACGACGATGATCATGGTGATTATTGTTATTATTTGTTAGAGCGGTTTTCAATTGAGTGTCGAAAGTAATTAGCGAATTGCTTTGGTTTTGCATTACTTCACTCCGTGATTGGTTCAAAGTTCTCGCGCCACTTTTTCAACCAATCAGAAGTGAAACCAAAACCAATCGTAACTTGGGCGTCCACATTTTCCCGCGCCTTGTGTCGGCTGCGTGTAATTACTTCGAATTTTGATTGGTTTACTGGATTGTATCCCTCGTTTTTGATTGGCCGAAGTAATTACTTTGGTTTTGGTTTTACGACACTCGATTGAAACTCGCCCTAAGCCTCTCTTGCATTCTGGTAATCGCTTTCTTTTCACTAGGTTTATAAAATCGCCAAGATTATAACTGGCAAAAGGAAGAGATCCAAGGCAGTAGAGTTGTTGAAGAAACGTTTAACCTCTTCAGATCAGTGGCACAACCCTGCGCCATTTCCCGCCAATGAGAGCGACGAACGCGCTCACATGATCTGCACAGATGCGCGCTCGGCCAAAGAAAACTGCCCGCGCCGCTGGGAAGCGATCCAAATATGGAGTGAATACATTCAGAATGTTATGAATAAAATCTATCCCAAGATTCAGCCAATGTTTTATTTTACTGGTCCTAAAGTCACCGCGCCGAACTGTCCGATAGAGATGTTGCCGCATTTCAATCCATCCAACGGAGCGATGTTCTTCCGGCCCAGTAATTCCAATTGTACAGTTCCGTCTTATTTTGGGCTTCCGTTTTTCCTGAAGGATTATGGACCTGAATTCCAAGAATGGTCTGTTATCGGGCACGAGGCGAGGCCTGGGCATCACACTCAAATGCAGGGTAAGAATAATGCCAACTGAATTGCAATTGTATTCTGTGAAAATTGCAGGCATCTGTTTTGCACCATAAAGACGCCGATAGCCGGCGCTTACGGAGAAAAGAATTTGGTGCGAAGAATAATTCCTCTGTTGGTTGATAATTGCGCTTAATTTCTCAATAGCCAACATTAACCAACAATGGTAATGTTGTCGTTAAAAGTGGTTGCGTTGTATTGTTAGGGACAACGTAGTCTTTTTTTGCTTGGAAGCACTAGGGCGAAGTGCCCACTAAAAACCCGAACCTTACTTACTTGAAGGCACGACTTTCTCAGTGTTGGTGTATGGCTTATTTCCTCCTAGAAAACGCTGTCGACTTGGTGTATGAGGCCAAGTAAACATAAAGCCGCTAGAATAGGGGAATTTGGGAGGTGGCGCATTTCGTTGGGGTTGGGCATCAGAAATCGTGCGGGAGGTCGCGGGTTCAAAAGCCTAATCGGACAACCAATGTCGAGGGTCTTAAAATAACTGAGTAGAAAGTGCTACCTTTGTAACAGGCCATTTCTGAGTAGCTGTTTGCCTCTGGTTCAAAACGAGTCTTGGTGCTAAACCATTCAAATGATAATGAGTTTTATGGCATGAAAATACACTACTCATTTCCATTTGAATAGTTGTGCATTAGGACTCGCTTTGAAACCGACGCAAACAGCAACTCGGAAATGGGCTATTTCATCTGCAAAGGGTTAGATTTTCATTCTTCCCGGATAAGGACTAAAAACCGTCTTGATTGAACGCGATGAATTTCTTTTGCAGGCCTTATTGAACATTTCCGCGACAAGTGTGGCGGAGTTCCTGGATGGCTCGACAAGGAGACCTCGTACGTTGCTTTTCAAGAGGGCTGGGCAGTATATGCTGAGAGCCCTCTGCTTTCCGATGACGCGGACTTATACGAACATAACCTTTTACAGTTGTATGGCATGCTAAAATGGCAGGTATGTTTGTCTAAAAAAGGATAACAGCGAGACTTGCTAAGACAGTGTAACCCTTTACTGAGGCGTTGAATTCTAGCGCAGGAGTTTGATTCCTGTATGCTTCAGAATAGAATTCGCGGTTAAGTGAAAAGTTATGAAGTGAAGATTTGAGCTAAAACTCTTTTAAGAGATAATCCTTTCATTTACAGAGGGCGGTGTGGCAGCTATCGTAAAGCACAAAGTGATTAGCTAGCTCCGCAAACTGGAAAAAAAAAACACTAAACAACACATAGAGAGTGATGGCCCGCTTCGGAAAGTGTCTTTGGGAACCGGTGGCTTCGTTGTTTGGGCAGCTGGCTAGCGTGCGGGAGGTCGTGAGTTCTGACTCCGGTCGGGGCAACGCTCAAGGTCTCAGAATAATTGAGGAGAAAATGCTGCCTTAGTAATTACACCCGCAAATGGTTAGACTTTCAATTCTTCTCGGATAAGGACTATAAACTGTAGGCACCGTCTCACAAATATCTTCCATGTGCAAAACCCACGCACTCGGCTGTTCGAGAAGAGTAGGGTATGAAGTTCCCGGTGTTGTGGCTGACCTTGTGGGTGTGTGGATGGGTGGGTATAGTAGGTCCACATCAGCTGAAGAGCTGCCTAAACTTCAACCTGCTCAAACAAATAACAGTCATTAAAAAAAACGAAAGCGTTTATTTTAGATGTGAAACCCGACCACCTACCTCTTCATGCAGTGCCATCTTATGTAAGGACAATCGCTTGAATTGTCTCTGCAAGCTGTAGGATCATTTCTTCAATTCAGAGTTGTGTTGGTACATTTAACGAGAAGCCAGTCATTTGCTTTAACTACTTTCACCAAACTATAATTATAATGCCGTTCGTTGGGAAGGTGACGACGCGGCAAAGATAATAGGTCTCATGAACAAAAACAAAGACTCTGCACGCGTGAAGCGCGTGCATAGTCTTTGGTTTTTTTTGTACATTTTGGTCCATTTCTTTGCCGTTGTTGTCCTGACAACTACGTGAAAGGACCAAATTTGTGGTTACGTGGAAGACGCGAATACCTGACGATGAATCTTCAATTTTTTCTTCAAACAACCCTCTGTTCATACCAATTTTATTCCTGGAATGTTGGTGAACACTTTCTAAGCCGATCGACTTAGAATAATCGCGAAATGATTACAAGTTATATTTTCAGATGACAATCTCGTAGCCCTTGACTTCGTCCGTGTATATGACAGGTTTTCTTTATCTGCTCAATCGAAACATCATAGTTTTCTGAGGTGAAAACAATTAGAAAAATTCCATACCAATTTTCCTTCCATGTCCTTTAGTTAACTTCCGGTGGGGTGCATAACCGCAATTGTAAGGAGACTGGGGATAGCAGCAACCTCTAACTTCATTGGATCCCTTTAGGACGCAGCTCTATTGTATCATTCTTTGTGTCCATTGTTTTCTGAACCAATCCCGACAGTCGTTCCGAAAGCTGCGTGGCGGCCTTTTAGCTCTCGTCGTTCACATAACCTAAAATTGGGTCACTTCACGGTGTTGTTTTGAAGACGACGGCAAAGAAGTTTTTCAATATGTAAAATGCACGTGGCTCTGGGGCGTACAGAGGCATCGTTTTTCTTTATTCAACTTGGTCTTTTTAGCGTTTTCGTTCTCTTTGTATTCGTGATTGCTTGAGCTCCCTAATCCTTCACCCTTTGCAGGTGTGGCGTGCTGTTCGACTGGTTGTTGACACTGGGCTGCATTATAAAGGAATGACCAGGTAACCAGCTATCATTTTTGCTTGTCATTTTGGGAGGTACTTGGTGTATTTTGTCATTTAGTGGTTATCTATTGCACAAAATTATCTAAACACGGTAAAACCTTCAGGGTTAGGATTAGGGTTAGCGTTAGGGTTATGCATCAATCAATTCCAGCGGTGCCCATCCCCCCCCCCCCCCGGGCAACCGCGGGGCATTTGCTCAAGTTGTCAGTCCCGGGGATGGGGCATTCGCAATTTTATCGCGGCCCGGGGGCTGGGCATTAGCCTACCCCGGGACGACCCCCGGGCATTTGACACACATGTTTTCGAATTAACATGGAAGAGTTTATCGGAAAAGACGAGGCCTTCGTTAAAAAGTGGCTAGTCCGTCACGGACTCGAAGAACTTGAGGATGTTTTTAAAGGTATGTTTTCTCAATTTTAGGTATTTCTTCATTTATACTTGTAAGCATATGAATATTTAAAAGCGACAAGGTGAACTAATATCACAAAACAATCACTGACGTGAAGACTGCGTAAACACGACTACTTCGCATTTCGCATTAAAAACTAGCCCAGCAATTTTTAAATTCATGAAAGTGGAGTTAAAATACAGAAGATTTGCGAATTTAAATGATGCGATCTTCAAGACAAATTTTGCGAGCTTAAAATGCGATTCGTCATCATTTAAATGTCTTGATTCTTCAAGACGACGATCCCGGGGGCGGGGGCATTTGCCCTCTTTCTTCGTCCCCACCCCGGGGCATTTTGACAGCTTATGTGTCCCCACCCCGAGGAATTCGCCCATTTTTTTAAAAAAATGCTAATGCCCGGGGGTTAGCCCGGGGGGGGGGGGGGTGGGCACCACTGGAATTGACTGATGCATCAGGGTAGGGTAATTGTATAATTACTGAACGTTTTATACCTTGTTAAAAAAATTTGAAACAATAGAAAAAGAGACACCAAGTACCTACCGTCATTTTCGACGCAGGCTCACGCGAAAGACCTTTGCAGAAAAAAAATTCTTGTGATTTGTTATTACACTTACCGCTCGATAGTAAACCAGGCATAGGTCAGTTGAGGAGGCGCCTGAACAGATAAAGACAGGTTTAACGTTTTTTGTTGTGTTCTGCTAAGACCGAGTTGTTTTGCTTTTCAGGACCGAGGCATTGAAATATTTTGAAGATTATACGTGGGACAACACAGATTTCGCCGTGAAGGAAGTGACAAGATACCAGAGCGTTCCCGGGCAAGCGACCGCTTATATGCTAGGGAAACTGGCTCTAGTGAACATGCGCAGGAAAGTTGAAAAGGCCCTGGGCAATCAGTTCGAGTTACGAGATTTTCACTATCAGCTTTTGAGCCAAGGGTCGGCTCCTCTTAATTATCTCAGCGCTCATATTGACAAATATATAAATTGTCTTACGGGAAAATTAAAGGGAGAACCATGCTCTGAAATTTTCAAGCATTCTGATGATGAAGACGTAGAAGAAGAAGAAGAAGAAGAAGAAGAAGACGACATAGAAGACACATTCCTGGATTTTGAAGACGAGGAAGAAAATCGCCCCCCTCGTCCTACGTTGAGAATCTACGTTTAACCAAAATTGCGATGCGGGCAATGAGGTGTCTGTGTAACAGATTCACGCGCACGAAGAGTTATGCATGGCAAGGAAGACTCGCTCTCTACTCAAGCCTTACTTTGGTGATGGATGCTATGGTCCATTTTCACTTAAAACAATGGAATCGCACATTATCAGATATACTTGTGAAATATTGCGCCCACATAAAAGCCATCGCCATTACATAGAAGATCTCGTTTGCCTTGCAGTAGATTCGAATTAGCAAAGCACCTGAGCTCAGCTCAGCCTCATCAGGAGCCCATCACCCGGAGCGTGCAACTTACCGATTTTCGTGCGACGGCGTTTTCACAAGTAAGGTTATTTTTAGATTGAATTTCCCGCTAATGAGACTCCCACAGGAGCCCGATGACCAATCACAAGAAATTAAGCTGACGTCATAGGGTCACTGAACCGGAAGTGCCTTTGTTTTTTGACCTAATTCGCGGGAAGGGCTAGTCTAAAAATAAACCTACTTGTGAAAACGCCGTTTCACAGACGCTGTAAGGAAGTTGCACGCTCCAGATGGGCTCCTGGCCTCATCAGATTAAAGCTTTATTAATTACTACCACAACAACTACTACTACTACTACTACTACTACAATTATTATTATTATTTTTAATTATCATTATTATTATTATTATTATTATTATTATTATTATCGTTGTTATTGTTTTTATAATTCTAAGCTTTCTATCGGTTATTTGCAATGTCGTGGTAATATTCCCTCCGTCAAGGAACAGTAAATATTAATTTAAAGCAAGAAAAGACAAGTGAAATGGACATATAGCATTATTTTAATAAAAAAATATATATATTGTTGAATTTGTCATTTTAGCTTGCAAATTCAAAACGAGGCTGTTAGCTTCGAGTTTAAATTCAGTCACGTGACCTTCAGTGACCTAAAGTTGCGTGATCAACACATTGACAAGAAATTTTCCGCGGCAAAAAAAGAAAAAACTATCTGTTGTCTTTGTGGGGAATTTAGACCGATGTTCCGTGAATTCAAGAGATAGGTAAGTGTTTAATCGGAATTAAATGTGTTATGCTTCTGATATGGGGGCGAAACAGCGAACGTTAATTGTCTCATGGGTTTTTCATTTGCTCAGGGTAAACGTTGGGAAAGAATCGTAGAGTTTTAGTGGAATGGTATTAATATCTTTTTGTTTTTCGTCCGCACACTGCACTCTTAATCAAAGTATATTTTTTTGAGTAATCAGGTTATTGGCTGTTTGAAAATTTTCCACTTCATTTGAGGCCAATTAAAAAACTACAACTAAATTGTTAATTAATGTTTCTTCCAAAAATCAAGCATTCAAGATATTATTGTGGAAATTTTGTAAGATCTTTGAATACTTTCGTTGCGAATCCAGTCGAGGATAGTTCGCCGCCATTTCTAGTTTGTCTTTAAATTTCCACCCGCTTGCCACCCGCAAACGGTTCTGGTGATAAAAGTCACACGATCACAATTTTTGTTGGCTTATACCATAGTTGTAGACGCGAGAGGTTAGTTTGTGTCATATGCTTTCTCCCGGTTTCCAAACTTGAGTGACTTGAAGAAACAAGCTTTCTGTAAAGCTTGATTAACACGTTCATGGCGAAGGCAAAAGCAACAGCTAACACCAGTGTAATCAGCGTTCACACGAAAGAACGAAAACACGGGAGTTAGTGTGCGCGAGCCAACTAGGAGATGACAGATCTTGGTTTTTTCTTCCAATCGTGGAAGCATTTGCGTTTCATGTGTGATCTAAGTAACGTCCACTTTAATGTCACATGACATCATAGTGGGTTTTGGCCAATCGTGACAGATGCAGGCAATCACCTAAATGCGCGGGTACTCTCGTTTGTGAAAGTACGTCACGATTGGTCTTGGTTTTGAACCGATTAGCAGAAAAACTGTCGCCAGAATTTTTGGCCAAACGCAAAGGATGCATTTGCAAAAGCGAGGTGAACTCAACTAAAGGCATTTTTAATGAATTGTTCGTTTTTCTCAGGACGATGAGACTTGTGATTCTTCTTGTTGGGCTGGTCAGCGGGATATCGTGCAAACATCATGCGCATGCCACGCACACTCACCATCTGCATCTACACCCCGCTAAGAAATTCAATATTGTCACGCAAGCTGGAAAGGAAGTCACGGTGAGGAGAAGCACTACTTGAATCAATTGACAGGGCACTGTGGGTAAATGTTGATTGCATTTTTGCTGTGTTCAGTTCTACCGCAATGAAGAGATGTTTTTACCACAATGGCTTGTGATCTCGAAGTCTGATTGATTAATTTGCCGTTTTCGATAAGAGTCCAGATCTTGCTCGCGTCAATGTGTCACGCAATGTAATAGCCAATCAGAAACGCTCATTTTGGGAAATAGACCAATCATATTGCGAGAAAGTTATAGACTACGCTTGCTCTTGGTCACGCGCTGCGTCTCGTGAGTCCACAATATTTTGACCACTGTGATGACGAATATCGTTGTCGATAACAGTACAGACAACGCTGAGACACATTCGAGTTGTTAAATTTTACGACGAAGACTAGAGAATACTCGGTAAAAGAAAAAGAAAAAGAAAAAATGAAGGCCTTAGTTTCTTAAGAAACTGCTTCTGCGTCCGTTTGATGTACCAGAAGTGCGTTCACGCAAGTCCATTCGTTTTGCTCGGAAAATTGTATAATGACGGACTGCTTGTAAAACTACTAGACGGAAACGTTCTTTTAGGGAGGAAAAAAAGAGAAACTAAAAAAGCACCACCCTAGTTCAC
>NC_090886.1:3754380-3784380 GCF_036669925.1 Montipora capricornis | reverse complement strand
ATGGCAATTCACCCGATTGTTTACATTAGTCAGTGGTTCTCTTACCCTTGTATTCTCCAGGGAGTTGTAACGCCAGAAGTATCCGTTATACAGGGCTATCCGGGAAATCCAGGATATACTCCTGGTACATCACGTGGGACATTGTTCAAGAAAAGCAGGTTGGTCGAATACTTGAATGGAAAAAAGAGTATTAGACAACGGTGTTTTCCTCCATAGGTGCATTTATCCAACTCAAATGTTCTTGGAAAGACCCTTTAAGAACTCTGTTTTCTGGTTCGGATGCCCTGCCCCAAATCTATGGCAGACCTTTTAGACCAAGGCCAAGAGCTTATAACCAATATACCACAACTCCATTACTTGGTCTATGAAAGGGCATTTTCACAGATCAAGCTATTTTTAGACGAGTTCTTTAATAAGATTTGGTTTGCACGAGTGACTATTCTCAATCCCATGGGTCGTATTAATTTCTTATGCAAGACTTGTGATTCTGAGCTGAAAAGGTCTGATTTCGCGGGAAAATCAATCTAAAAATTACTCGGTCAAACGCCGTGCCGAAAATACAATGAAGTTGTACGCTCCCATTCATGGGTTCCTGGGAAAGCAACTTTTTCTTTCCGGATACGCCTTCCGTCCACACGTACCCGTCGAATTTGTTGGTGAATCCGAAACTTTTTGAATACGCTCTCTGGAGTGGGTATTTTTGAATCCGCTATGAATCCGGAACCGTGTGGACGCTGTCGTGGACGCTGTCGTGGACGCTAAATCCGGAAATCTTTTAATCCGGATGACGTAACAAGATCGAGCGCAGTTCCTCACCGCGAAATCAATTCTCAAGATGGCTGCCGAGGGCAATATTATTTCTTCACTTCGTGGACTTATTTTAAGTATTATCACGTGTGTGCAGTTAAACATAGCTATGAACACTGTACACTTTAATTATGCCTTATTATTCCTTGAGAAGTCCTGATTACTAGAGTGAATCCGGCTACGTCTAGACTGGCAAATTCGATTTGAATACGCTACGTGTGGGTGGGAATATTTTTGAATCTGGAAAGAAAAATTTGCGGATTCAAAAATAGCCGGATACGTGTGAGCCGGGCCTTAAACGAGGGCGAGGAAACAATTGTCCTGTCATGCCGTTTCTCAGTTTTCCGTGCTCCTTTATCTAACGTAAAACCAATTAGCACATTACCGCGACGAAAAATTCGCAGTTAGACTTGCTGGAAAAACGCCTGCAGTAAACTCGACAATCTTAGATAAACCTCTTGAGCCCTCACAATAACAAATAGGGTTACTTGAAGTGCCGCCCTGAACTAAACATACTTTAACGTAACTTTATCATCTTTTTTTTTTGTTTTTGTTTTACCATGTAGCATTTTGTCAAGTGGCTCCAATACTGAAGCCAAGCACATTCCTAAGAAGTCAGCTCACCATTCTACGGTTCATCACAAAACAAAGTCTCTCACATAAATCGTGAAGCAGCCAAGATTCTGGCATCGTAAAAAGAGGAGTTTGTTTAGGGAGAAAATGTAAAGACAAAGAAGAGAGAGGATGGTTAAGCGAATATGGAACATCGAATCGAACAGGGGAACCAAACTTCAACCCAGTTTTCCCCGGCCAAGGTGCGGGATTGCAGAAACCCACCCTTGCATCTTATTAAAAACAAAAGAGCATATTGTATCATGCCCCGTTCGTCTTAAAAACGAATTATTTTTCCGTAACCTCGGACCTCCATCGCAGTTTTATCGCAAGGAGCATGAATTGAACCGTTTTATAATTGTGGGGTTCATGTGCTTATTCAAATACTCAACTTTTCTCGTTAAGTAGTACGCCCCAGCTTCTAAGATTCGACGACACCGACTTACTCTATCATTGGCTATAAACATGGCTTTCTGCCAGAAGGAAATACCGATGGTGGTTTAATTAAAAAAAACCGTTACCCCCAGATCGCTCAATCGATTTGCGGAAAGAGTTGATTAATTTAGAATAATAATCCTCAAATAGGACAGATGGCTCAATAGCCCATTTCCGAGTTGCTGCATGCCTCAGTTTCAAAAAAACGAATCCAGGTGCACAACCATTCAAATGGAAATGAGTTGCGTACTCTTACGCAAATCAAATTCGTTTCCCTTACAATAGTTGAGCACCAATACTCACTTCTAAACGGAGAAAAACAGTAACTCGGAAATGGCCCATTCTATCCCAATTGAGAGTGTGAGAGGTCGAAACCAACACTGAGGAGAAAGTGCTTCCTTTGTAATTCCAGCTGCAAATTGTTAGACTTTTAAGTCTTCTAGGTTAAAAAACCTGCAGAGCGTAGACACCCTCTCACCGCACATGTTCGTAAATAATTCGTTAAAAAAGCCCACACATGCACTGTTTGCGAAGCGACAATGTTGTGGTCTGGCCTTTGTAAACTGAAATTACAGCAGGTCTAAAGTCAGCTGAACAGTTGCGCTGCCAATAGACCGCGATTCGGCCAATTCAATGTTTTACCCAATTCAAATCCTTTGGGCATGAAACGTTTTGTTCCAAGTATTTCCTTATCATTTGAGTGTGAATGCTACATTATCATGCAAAAGCAACACATACAGAACCTTAAGCCCGAGACATCTGGATTGCATGGGTACAACATTGAGTTAGCCGAATCGGGTCTATATATGCTAACACGCTTCAACAAATAAACAAAAGAAAGAAAACGAGAGGTGACCTCAACCCATTCTCTCCCTCTAATTAACTATTCTCATTAATTCGTAATTTACTATTATCGTGAATTTAGAAGACTGAAAGCTTGATATAGATTATGGCAAATGGTGATATGTATCTTTTAAAATATAATCCAAGTGTATCGGATGGACAGGACTCGGAACTTGGGAATGTTGATTCACCCGTCAGCTAACTACTTATTATCACTCGGCAACAAACAATACAAACACTGGAAAAGGTCGTTTACCAAACTGCACGACAAATTTAAACATTTTAAAATCAAAGCTTAGTTCTAACTACTCTGACTTCAGCAGTGATATTCTGTGGGAGACTGTTAAATAAATGTTTTTTTGAGAACGCAGTGTCATGATCTAAAGTCGTGAAGCGGAAAGAAGTGGTGCCTATAGAGAGGATTTCCCTTATTTTTTCTGCTACCACAAGTCCTAGGTCACAGTGTCCTAAATTAACGATAATAGGAAGTTAATAGCAAATTAGGAACTAAAGATAATCCTACGACTTTCGCCGGATTAATACTGAGTTCAGATCCTTCACTTGGGAGCCGTCAAAGAGACTCGTGGGTGCTAAGCTATAGTAGCTGCTGAACAAGGTTAAGCTGATAGTTTTCTCGTTTAACACGCATGTCTGACCATACCAACACCGATATAACTTTCTACAGGTAACTTGAAGTATAACTGAGCTTAGGGTTGGTTCCCACTGGCGACATAAGGATTCATAATCGCAATCATAAACATAAGTTTCTAAATGATCTAGTGAACGTGAACGAAATAAGGCCTTGTCAGCTTTACAATTGTTTATTTTGTGTACCCGGCTTTAAAAATGGCTGCCGTACAAAAATACGTATTGATCGCACTTATGATAGGCCTCCGTCAAATCGGGAATTCGTCGACAACGGATAGTCATTTTGCACTGTATACTAATTCTGTTACTTTTTGATTTAAGAGCAATGTCGCTTGAGAAATCAAGTTGCTGAGCCAGTTGATTCCAAGCATTCTTTTTTTGTTTCTGTACATCGATTTGTTGTATAGGTAAATTTTCTACCGTAGAGGACGCTATCTTGAAACACTGTGACGCAAACGTACTGGAACTAGATTGTCACTGGCTAGAGCACAATAGACTGCTTTCATTGTTATGATTTTGATTATGTCGCTACGTTTTCATGATGTTTCCACTACAACCGAGGGCAACATAAATCATTATCACAGACATAATCATAATCATTATGATTTTGTCGATCTCATGATTATGTTTTCACACGTTCCCACTCGGACATAAGCGAGAAAACGTTTCTTATGATTATGATCCAAATGTCACTAGTGGGAACCAAACCTTAGCGATAACACAGCTCTTTGTCGGGGAACGAGGCTAAACTTCGCTTCAGGCGCGCGTCTGTTTTTTTTTTTTTTTTGGACTGAATAGCAAATTGTAAAGAATAATCAAGACGTGGTCGACAAAGAGAACAAAAAATAGACAAAACGGCACTTTGGTATCGTGTGGGACGCGAAGAATTGCTGGAACTGAATAGCAAGAGCAGAAACCTGATAAGCTCTGAGAAAATTCTGTAGGAAAAAAAACCCTTTACTTGATTTGTCCAAGCATATAACAGAAAACAAGCTTTTTTTGACAGCACCTGTCGACCGCAATGAAAATAAAAAGAGTAGACACTGAAGAGTGACGTTCGTCTTTGATTTCGGAAACGAAAAAAGACAGAGAAACATTTGTTGGAGAGTAGGATCTGTCAATATCGTATCTCTCGTTTTTACGCGCAAAATTGAAAGAAATCACTCATTTGTACGCGAATTGCCAAATTTCACAGCGTTCTTACCCTCTAGATTCCTTTGCTAAGAGATATACTAAATATATCTAACTGACAACTTATGTAATTACTTTTAAATATATAACAAGGACCATAGGTCAACGTCTCAAACATTTTCATCAGCCATTAGAATTTAAAATATGTATTAAAAGCAAACTCATTCAAAGTCATAGAAACCAACGCAAATTCACATAAACGGTGAACACCGTCAAAATTTAAAGTTTAATACTAAACTAACATATCACCTTGTTCGGCTTGCACTCAGGTTTCAACTGTACTTTTATCAACAACTCACATGCTATGCACTGTTCTTGTATTCCAAGCTTTGCCGTTTAAATATAACCTAAATACACGTATTGTATTTAATTTCTGGCGATGGGATGCCCTTTTATCCTGCTGTCGAACTTTAACACAACTTTTGTCTCACAAAAGCGGTGAAAATGTCATGTAACTCTGTTCTTCAAGCAGACAGTGTCAGTTGCGAAAACGTATTGAAATATTTCGTGGATGCTAGAGACAGCTCACTCTGAGAGCAAACTCATTATCTTTTTCAAAGTTGAGCTCAGTATACCTTCTTGCTTGCAATTCTGGACAGAAGAGTTTATATTGGTCTAAAATTCGCTATATAAATTAAAAATCATTATCGTTTGAGTTTTAAGTCATCAAAACTGATGACAAAAATGAAGTTAAGTTTTGAAATTAATTCGTAAACTCAACTGAGTTTATTCAGTTGGTCAGTTTCCCGATATATCAAAATGTGATACTTTAGTCTACTTGGTATAAATCAGTGTCCTTGAATTGCAGAAAAATAAGAAACTAATGGGAGAAGACACAGAGCAACATATTTCAATGATCGGTTAGAGAAAGTGTGTCTGGAAAATGAAGTTTCTAAGCAGAGCTCTTTATTTTAGGCGGGCAATTCGAGTCTCAGACATTTTGAGCAACCTCTCGTCTGAATTTAATATCTCAGGGTTACCTGTCAGGCATTGTTTGCAAACTATTACAGCCCATACCAGCCCAGTAGAGTTTCTTCATTTACGTTTTAGACGGGTTGGTGGCAGCAAGAACGCCTGGGGGTATCACTTTAAAGTGCAGCTCTTAAAAAACTCTCTCACAACATTAAATTGCAATTACGCCGTGCAAAACATTGAAGACGGTCATTCTTAGACGAAGCCATGTACTTCAACTCCTGCGCTGAAATAGCTTATCATTCTACAGGTATTTAACTTTAATTTAGAGGTTTATTACATATATATTTTCCCAGTCATAAATAACAAGTGTGCGAGCCTTAGGGCTACGAATGAAATGGCTTTTTCTCATCCTTTCATTGTCGTTACCATTACTGTTGGTGACTACTGAACAAATTGCTGTCGGGGATACAAAAGCAATATGATAGTTGTCGAGTCTTTGAAATAAGTACAAAACCGACACTGTTTTCGGTTTCTTTAAAAATGGTCCTGAGGACTCTCTGCAAAAACTGAATTCAGCAACTGTCGTGTTTGAACTTATTCCTTGGAGTGGAAACTGTTAAAAAATCTTAACGAGCACACTTATACTGTGTTCACACTTGGCCGAAACATGACCAGTCTGATCACGAATGAAAAATTGTCTCGTAACGAAAAGTGTTGACATCAGACAGTTCATTGCGCGAATCATGGTTGAAACATGATTATTCTGAGCATGACTGAAACCACCTCGCGAGGTAGTTTCAACTGTGAAAACTCGAGTAAATTGCAATTACCGAAACCTCACTGCCTGCCGCTGGGAGCGAGATGGTCAGTTTGGTTGGTTTGGAGCCAAATCGAAACGTTTCCACTTTAAAAATGCGTTGGAATACAATGTTTATCACCTCTGTTTGTGTTATTTTCTTAATCAAGCTACGATGGCCTAAGAACAAGAGTTTCCACTTTAATTAAGAGGCAGCTTCTTAATACCATATTAAGAAGGAGTTTGTGTACAAATTGTCAGTTTTCTACAAGTCCTCAAATCTAGAAAATCAGCAAAATTAATCCACACACGTTGTCTATTTATCAGTCCGCGAAGAAGATCTGTTTCTCACGACCGGTGGCACAGTTGCATGATTGACCAACACTCAGGGTCTCAAAAATCTCTGAGGAGAAAGAGCCGTCTTTGTAATTTTACCTGCAAATGGTTAGACCTTCAAGTCTTTCCGGATAAGGGGCCCGTTTCTCGAAAGTCCCGAAACTTTACGGGCCATTTTCGGGTGTCAGTATTGTATCTCAAGAACGGATAGGATTTAAGTCGTCAAACTTCACATTAATTTTTGCTTTTTGTTACCTTTAAAACATGTTAAAAGATCGACTTTCCAAAACAAGCGGTTGCCAGTTTCGCAAATGGCTTTTCGGACCCGGAAAGTTATCGGGACGTTCGAGAAACGGGACCAAGGGACGGCTTTGAACCCTAGTCCTTCTTGTATAATAAGCAACACTGGGAGACATTAAATACCCCACACACTGTTCGTGAAGATTAGCCGGGGGAGATCCTCGGTGTTGGGTGGTCTCATTGATCTCTCAAAGAATCACAAACTTTCTCAGAGAATTGTAAACTGTCATGAAATTGGACGTGATATGAGCAGTAATATAAATCCGCGGTAGCCTCCGGCTCCGGATCAAGTGGTCCGGGTGTGGGTCCTGACCGGGAACATTGTGTTGTGTTCTTGGGCAAGACATTTTACTCTCACGGTGCCTCTCTCCACCCAGGTGTATAAATGGGTACCGGCGAAAATGCTGGGGTTAACCCTGCGATGGACTAGCATCCCATCCAGGGAGGAGTAGAAATACTCCTAGTCGCTTCATGCTACGGAAACCGGAGATAAGCGCCGGCCTGATGGGCCTTCCTAGGCTCGTAACAGAGACTTTACTATTACTACTAGGGGTAATCTCGGATTATTGACTGAAGTGTGTTCCTCTGTCGCTTTGGAAGCAAAGGAGAAAGTAGCGAAAGAAGTAATCTTATAGGAGCGAAGGTTAGGGATACCATGTACTTCTTAACGTGGTTTCAATAAGGGCCGAGTCAAGTATTACTACTACTGGGCAGACCTCGTTACAAAAAGGGAAATATGCCCTTTCTGTGGCTGCTGAGAGTGGCTGAAAGTGGCTCCAATTTGATGGCACGCACTGCATGTTGGATGTCTCGAGGCATGATCTAACGTAAACTTCACTGGCCACATCCATGATATACTCCAACGCCGGAATAGGATCTAAACACGAACTTCTAAATGTGTTAAGACACGTAGAAAAGACGTGGGTATATGGGAAGCCGCTATTGTTTATTTCAATACATTTTTAAGCGATGACGACCTGTTATATAGATTCAGGCAGTTTTATAAAATTAAATGTTCTCTCCGCATTAGGCTCGGGAATTTGTGGTAAACAAACAAGTCACGACTTAAA
This sequence comes from Montipora capricornis, assembly GCF_036669925.1. Taxonomy (NCBI): domain Eukaryota; kingdom Metazoa; phylum Cnidaria; class Anthozoa; order Scleractinia; family Acroporidae; genus Montipora; species Montipora capricornis. The sequence continues at coordinate 3,776,427 of NC_090886.1, read as the reverse complement.
TAAGCAGTCTTAAGTCACACAGTGGTTTTCCTGAAAGAGCTAAGTTTGTGGTCTCATTTTTTTCCATCATCACGTTTTGTCAAGATGGGTTTCACGCTATAAGAGCCCGCAATAACCACACCGCTGACGAGAGGTGGCCTTCGATGAAAGCTGTGAAGATCCCACGTAAGGTAAGCATATAGGCAAATAACCATAAAATCTCACGGTTTTACGACACTAAAAAAAGCGGACAAATTCATAGCCAAACGCTTTTTGGTTTAACAACTTCTCCTTTCTGCGTCGCTCGTAGAAGTTTGTTTGATCATTTGGCGATCATGTGAAAGTTGAAATTGTTGGTCACTTGTAAATCAACTCCCTTTAGGCTTCATTTCGCGTCCAACCAAACCGTTCTGTAAACAGATCGATGCACCTGACTGTCTTATTGACCGACTGACTGTCTTCCTTGGCATATATTTAAGTTTTGTGACAAGCTCCGGTCAATAAGTACTGTGTCAGATCGGACGTGGTGGTCAAATAATTGCCTCGAGGGTGATAGAATTTGAGATTTCAGTTTTGACTGTCACGCTTACGAGGTTACAGCATTTGACACGCTAACGGTAAAACGCTTGGCTTTGATCAAGAAGCGAGCCATTTTTCACTTCACGTTTTGAACTCGACATTCAGTCGTTTGAGGTAGAGGGAAAGTCGATGAGGCGTCAAGGAAAAACCGGGGCTGTCATCCGGCTTAGTCAAGACTACAATCGACCGACAGGAATTGCAACGTTGCCTCGTATAAGCTGGAAACTGATATGTTGGCTCAATGGACGAGAAGTTTTGAAGAAAGTTCCCCACTTTTAGCGACCTCCGGGATCTTTTTTTCCAAATCACAACTATGTGAATGTTCCGTGAAAAAAGACGGAGTGAAGTCTTAGTTTCTTGCCTGAAACCACTCGCAAAGGCTTATTGAGTTGGCAGCGAAAATAAGACGTCCTTGAAGGTGAGATGCTTTTATGACAAATCCACTTGCTAACGATCGATCGTATGTTCTCATCAATAGAGTTCTTAATTTGATGTGCCCTTCAAGTAATTTTTACCGTCATGGATTTCCTCTTTAACACGACGCTGTTAAACCATTGTGAATGAAAAGCTTCCGTTTCGCCTTCGAGTCTCTTGCATCGAGTACAGAAAAAAGTCCGATTTGGAGCATTAAAAAAAGCGTGAGACCAAATCCTAGAAGTACGACGAGTTGATTTTATTTATTAACTCTTGCACCATTTACTTTTCTAAAATACTCCAGAGGATTTAGTTTGAGTAGCTTTTATTTCTCTCTCTCTCTCTCTCTCTCTCTCTCTAAAAAGAACTGAACACAAAAATCTAATAGCTCCCTCGAAAAGACGAAAGATTCTTCACATATTCTGCGAAATAAATTTCCCATCGGTGTACTTCAGCCTCTTAAAATAACGCGTGCTTTCTGAGTAACTATAAAAACAACTTCTGAATGTGGCATCTGTGTCATTCGGAGCAACTTTGCAGCCGATCAGTGCTCAGTCGAAACCTTCTCGAGCTCTTCCAAACCTATTGTAGTCTTCGGAGAGGTTTCGGGAAAATACTACGGTCCTTTTTACGCTCAACGCGCCGATTATTTTGTGACACATTTTGCAGCCGATTACAGTCGTATGGTATTGTTATATAATCTATTGCAAAGTGAGTGTCATACAAACAATACAAGACGGTCGCTGTAGATTCGCCATGAAATGAGATACACTATCCCTTTCTTCTTTCGACTTTCTTGTGAGCCGAAAATAAGCTCTTGTTTACGAATATGGGAAACTTTCTGCGCGATTCGTTTGAAATAACGAGAAAAAAACACAAAATACGTCTTCTCTGAAGTTAAACGAAGAGTTCATATAACGATCGATGTCCCGGGAGAGCAAACTTACGTACATCTGATACGATTTTATTGTCGTAAGGTGACACTCAAAACCTCGCTTGAGACGTGATGTTGCTCTAAGTGATAAAAGACATCCTTTTAGAGTTTCTGAAGTCCCACATGTTATTTGTTAGTCTCAGCGAGGTTATTTTCTCAAGTGTCATTGAAGTATAAGAGGATTGATTATTAAAACAATTAACATATATCATCACGAATATCAAAGTCCTTAACTAAGGCCGAACGATTCAAAACTTGTCAACAAACTGATGTTTTTATGTGTTTTTTAAAAGACTAACAGTAAGTGTGTGTCTTTCTCCTAATAAAATAAAGCTATCTTGTGTAGTGCCTCAGAGATACGAAAAGTGCCTCTTAAAGAATTAGACTTCGATTATTAGTTTTATGTGGGGAAAAAACAATTTAAAAAGAATCACTACTAGAGACCAAAAAAATACTTTCAAGATACTTTTCTGTCGCCTTTTAACGAGGAACAGTGAAGTTTCTGGTTGAAGAAAATTCTACTTTCTCGCGGTAGATCACAAAAAAATAGAACAATAATAACCATAAATAAATAAACAAGAATAAAAAAATACTCGGAAATATTTGTTGGCCACGTCCTGTCCGAGTAGGAAATAACAGAAGACGTTAGTTTTTTAATCTGAACTGACAAACTCCTTGGTCGGACGACAATGCTTCACCTGGTTAGTTGAAAAGGCTTTCTGGGACATGAAGCGTTTTTGAATTCTTGCTTCTCGCAGCTTTTGTGAAAAATCTAAACATTTTAAATGACTGTCTGCCTGTCGAAAACGTATGCAAATATACGAAACGTTAAGGCCCAAGGAAGCAAAATTAAAGCCATCGGACGGCATTTTCTTTCTTTCTATTTAGCCAAGAATATTACCAATGACTTGGTCAGTATCATTTGTCAGTTGGACCGATGAAATTCTTACCGCAAGAGCTAGTATTGTGTTTCGTGACTTTCGCAAGCGATATAGTTTTACAAAATTAGCATATAGATTGTTTTTGACGAATCTTTGCCGCCATTCAATTTTCTTAGCAAGCGAGGGTGCAAACTCGGACACTTGTTTCGGACTTTTTTCCCAACGAAATCTTTTGGAGCTCGAGACGTCGCGAATAGTGAAATGTGAAAAAGCACGATAGAACAGCAGGGGGTATATTTTCTTGCGCAGTCTTGAACATAGATAACATCATCTAGGAATGTTACGACAAAAGGCCACATCTGCAGGGAGCTTTGAATAAACATTAGAATTTCAATAACACGCAAATGATAGCTTTGTTGTGTTTTTATTTCGAGAGGATATGTCATGCGAGACATCCCGATCCAGCAACGGTTACAAAAACCGAAGATGTGTTTGTTGAAGAAATCATATGAGTACTTGTTGGCAAACATTGGCAAAGCGTCAATATTGGCGCTCCCAGCTTCAATATTGACCAATTTGGCTTTCAAATATCCGGATCATCCTTTGGTGTTAATTATATCGAGCAATTTTCTCGCCTTTCCAAATTCTAAGTGCATGTAAACAAGAAACGATTATTGTTTGATCTGGGTTTAAACTGGCTTTTTACACGCGCTGACTTAGCGAAAGCGTGCGAAGATCAATCGCATGAATTAAAATCAATCGCACGTCACTTCAAATGATCCGATTGTGTTAACAGGTAGAGCACGAGCCGAAGTCAGGCGATTGGCTTTATCGGGAGAATTTTAAATCCCTTCGCGATTCAGGCGATTATTTTCTTGCAATGAGTGCAGAAGTCATTAAGACAACTCACTGACATAATGAAATCAAAGAAGCCATTTATTCAATAATTAATCAAATCTGTTCAACATTAAGCCTGTATCTTTCTAAAAGCACAAGCCCCGGTGACCCCCAAAACACTTATTCTTGTTTACAAACAAACTAAACGAAGATAAAACAGTTAGATGACCTCAAATGAGTACGCTTTCTGCAACCTTGTCGTAAGTGGATGGGATCTTTACAGTTCCTGCCGAAATTCCCGTCGTTTTGGATTTGTTGATGATCAAACATCTGGCAACAGACTTTCGTGGGCGTTTTCGACGAAGCCTTTGCAATCTTCATTGACTTGAGTTAAGCGTGGATGAACGTCCCTTTATCTGTGAATATGGCATAAGGCACATAGTTCAAAAGACACCGCCGACTAATCTGGAATAATTTAAGCACAGATGACTGTCGTTTCTTGGTTACAACCCAGGAAGCATTTGTCACTTTTCATTTAACGGAGCGGTCACGCGTGGATAAACTAAATTTGTCATGTTCGGCCTGTAGCAATTCAATGTCAACTCGACTATGTAACCGTCGAGCAGAGCTTCGATAGTCAAATGGCGCAAAAGACCATTTGATCGAAGCAATACACCCATTAACTTGGATTAACAAAGGAAAAGAACTCACAAAAGGCTCAGTGAAAATTGTTGCAAGGCCCCGCCTGCCTGTTTATATACCATAGATTATTGGGTGTTGGATAGCATTATTATACGATTTGCCTTTTCTATCTGCCAATCACAAACTAGTTTAAGAGTATGCCACAACTATAAACCAACAGGGGGCCTCAATAGATTTGCGAATAATTGGAAACTTTAATACGACAGAAAATAATTAAAATCTGTCTGAGTTGCCACTCAAACTCTTGTCGATTCCCAACAGCCTCTTTTGAAAAGTGATCGTAGCGGCCTCGCGAAGCACAAAGTGGAGCCGCGGTTTGCACGAAATTTAAACCGAGTAAGGTTTGAAGTGTGTTGTGAAGTACCACGTTCAGATTTCCCTGCGGCGATTTTCGCGCAACCACACCAGCCTCGTCGCTGTAAAGAGTTAGCGCAAGCTAAACACAACATACCGTGACTGGCTAACGCTTTTCGCCGCCGACTGGTAGAGAGCCCCGGGTTATAAAACATTTAGCGCCGGCCGGGAATTAAGTTTAATTATGACGTCCCAGATAGGCCCTTTGGGATCAAACAATTCAAGTCAAGCAGCACATAGACAGTCAGGTACGAAGAGAAAGAGATCGCAAACCCGTGACTTGTCGCCTCCGTTAACTCCTCTATCTCCATCGTCATCTCATTCAAAACGAAGCGAAACTTCAACATCCGCCTTCGAGCTGATAGAATCCGAGGTAAGATTATAACCGAGTGGAGTGCTGAACTCGCCACTTTCCACACTTGTTAGAATACACTTGATTCAGAGGATAGCAGCTGGAGGGGTTATTCATCCACAGTTAACTGTGTGTGTCCTCAAGAGAAGTTTTGCTATACTATGGCGGTGAGATGACTACAATCAGCGCCCCCATAAAATGCGTTCGTTTGAAAAATTTTCAGCCCTGTCTGCAATGATCGCGCCCGTGTCATGAGCCCGTGTCAGACCGGTGTTCTATCGCGCATGCTATTTTCATTAGATAATTTGGTTATTGACTCCATATGCGCGCTTATTTCACAGGATCGTGTCCTTGGGCTGCATGGCGTTAGTACAGTTAGTGCTGTGTCTTCTTCGCCTACAGCAAATGTCACTACGTCAGGAATAGCATCGTGTGGCGCACCTCGATTATCTCATACGCCTCCTCACGATTTTCGTGAGGTCCTCGCCTCTCCGATGCAGCCACAACCTCACCAATACTACGCGCCACAGTACAATCCGTTACATTTCCCTCAGCAACAACAACCGCGGTTTGATTTTACTCACCCACTAGAGCCATTTCAGGCAGCCCATTCGCAGCAGTTCGGCAATGCTCCTGCAGCTTTTCACCCATCTAGCGGGGCGCCACATCAGTCAATGGCCAGTTCAACTCACCCGCAGTCAGCCTCGCAACATCAAGCTCGCCATCCATTGCGAGCGCGTCCTTCCGACGTAGAAGCTCTACAACAAGTTCACATTAACCAGTTTGCCGGAGCAGCTATGGAGCACGCGCGACGAAGAGAAGAACAACTCTACTCGACCGTTCGAAGACCCGATCATATGTTTGATATGATAGCTCCGGGGAGTTTAGCAGACACGCAGGTAAGACGAATAAAAATAATTCCTTTCCTATTTATCTTAAACTGTCAATTCGTTCTAGTTTTTCCGCGTACATCATGACAAGTTTCGCTTCAATTCCTTCCACATTTCTTTCCGCCATTTGCCTTCTTAGTGATCGTCACGTAACGCTCCAACATCAAGCGAGTAAAAAAAGTGAAACACTCACGGATTCAAGTGAATAAAATTTCAAACTCGAAAGATATTTCCTTGTAGCATGAGAATGTATCTTGAAATGTGGTTTTCGGATACCAAGGAGCATCCGAGTTGGCTTCCGAAACCATCTGTGATCGTTGAAATACAAGCGTTAAATGACGCCTTCTACAAAGGGCTTGTGGGCTAAATCTTGAGATATACGACAATCTTCAAGGTCATGGAAAGTGACAATTTCAAGTCCCCCGGTCAATATTATCTTATAAAGCCTTTAGCGTTATTCTAGAACTGTTTACAGGCGACACTCGACATACATTTCCTTTTTATTTTGCTATCTTTCACTGACGTCCGTCGTGCTATATATTTGCCTGGCTTATCAAGTTCATGCTTCTCCTTTGTAGAAGCATTGAGCCAGCGTGCTCATTTTGTAAACTCCGGTTTGCTTTCGGGTTTTTAAACATCGCTGTACAAAGTTGATACCCGTAACATTTGCTCCCCACAAGTTCGAACAATGTGTGTGTTATTACGAAACAGTGGCAGAGATCAAAAACACGAAAAGACGAGAATTAGTCACGAGAGCTTTCACGGATCACAGATGATTCAAAAATGCCCGGAATAGCTTGAAATGTTTGTGGTTTGAAATGAAAACGTTTCACCCAAATTTCGCTGTTCTAAATTGTTTTGTAGACTACACTGTCGATTCTAATGAATTATAGTTCTCGAAGCTATTTTTAAAGGAAACAACTCTTTCAAAATGCTAACTACTTTGTCGACGAAACTGAGCCATCCATTTGAAAGGGAGAGAAGAGTTACAGGTGAATATTAAGCGCTCAACCAAAGAAATAAATTTATTCCCTAACAAAAGAAGCAATTCGTGACTTCTTTGAGTTCAGGCTGTAAAACTCACGAAATCGCTTCGCTGGGAAAAAGTGTTTTAACAGAGTATAAATCATTCCATTTTGAAGTCACAAATACGCCCCATGGGGAGAAGAAACGTAAATATTTCGTGGACACTCGTTTGTCAGTGATGGCTTTTCTGCAAAATTCGATGGCTGGCAAATAGCTTCCCCTGTTGAGTTATAGAATTTTCATGTAAAACGACGAAAGAGCACATGATACTGAATGTATAACAAAAATACGAATTGTCTGTAGAGTTCATGAAAATATTCTCATTTTCGCCTCAGTGACCACAAAGCACTACTAGTACGATAAAATTGTAAACGAGAAGATTGTTGTGAGTTTCATTAAGGGAAAACGAAACTTAAAATCTATGAAACTGAATGATAGCTTGTGAAGTTTTATGAAATCTTGTGATTCTTTCAACAAGTTGTACCGTATTGTGAATTGCCAAAAACGGTGCAGTCAGATTTTGAGACAGTTTACTCTTCTGCTTGCCAGTAGGGCGCAATTAAAAAGCGACCACAGAACCGTTACGTAATACCATTAAAAACTCCAGTGAAGATATCCGATAACCCGACTCGTATGCCAAGATTTCTATTCCAGCAAGTAAATAAAAAACTAGGAATGGTTTACAGTAGATTCGAGTTTGCCCCTGTGTTGTTTACAATGTCAAGCTTTTATATCTTTTTTTATAAGGATCATTGTTGACCCTATAACACTTCACAGCTTATTGTGAGAGGTGTAAAGCACTCCATGCTTCCTAATCTCATTTAGTTAGTTTGCTCATAGATTTAAACGCACTTTTCAAACTCGCCACATCAGTGAGGCGTTTATATGAACCGCACACACAGTTCGTTCTCTCGCTTTTCGACAATTAGCCACACTGAAATTGTCTCCGTTTGGGCATCCGGCCAAGATTCGCTTGCAAAAATTACAATAAAAGGGCGGAAGGCATTAAACACATCTGTGGCTTTGAAATGAAAACGAAGCGATTAGCGACACCATTTCGCGCTCAATAACAAAGGCTTCTCAGTTATACTAGAATTTTGTCGTTTTTTCTTGTGTGTCACCTTTCCTCCACATGTTATAATAACTACCTTTAACGATTCACAGCTTGCTATATTTTCTACCTCTACTAAATGTTTCAAATAAAAGAATAGAAAACGTAAACCTGAGAAACATAGCAGTTGTTGAACTTCCAAATTACAAGAGATACTCGTTTTCGTGAAATACATGGACTTGAAGTGAAACGAGTCCGTTGCTTTGTAGCTACAGAGTATAAAACCGTCTTTCTTACTCTTATAGAATCATCGGTCTGGGCTAAGCAGCAAGAACGGAGATGCCCATAACCACCATCACAGTCCGCGTGAAAGTAAGTTGCATGATTCTTAAAATACTTGGTGATTTTGAAAAAAACAGGAGATGGGAAAATAGTTCAACTCATTGTAGTATTTAAAAAGGCTCTACTATGATAGAAATTCGTTTTTGAGTGGGAAACGTTTTGAAACTATTTACTGGTAAAACCATCACAAAAGACTTGTACATTGAAACGTGGTTTGCAAACCACAGGGGGTGTTTTTTTTCTACAGAGGGCACCTTCGTATATGTATATCTTTTGCCATTTGACGGTAAATTCATTACAAACTAATAAATTGAAAGGGGCAACGGTGAATGTTCCGGCGATAAAGGGCTTACTGAAGCCAAGCCATATTTCAAGAATAATTTCTCTTCCTAATTTTTTTCATTACAACCTTATATTTGTTACAAGCAGATTGAAACATGCACTTACATATACGATTAAGGCTTTTGCTGAAGGCGAACTTCAAGGTAGATAATTATTTTCTTTTTATTTTCGTTTATTACAACTGAGCTTCCATAACATGACGCCATGTGCTGTCGCAGCTAAAGGCCCATATCTTCTTCATTTGAGCTGGGAAGTCTCAGTGTTATTGAAAGACGGAATAGAACCGACTAATCTTGCTTGATTTCAAATCATTAATACGCTCTCTTTGAATTCCAGTTTGATAAGAAACGAGGAAACGGAAAAGGTCGGTTTATCTGTGATTGCGTCAGGGAAGCATTTGTCTTCAGTGTTCTTCTGATTAAAATGAGATTTTTTTTTAAACCAAAACAAAAGAGGAATACACTTTCCAATATTTCATATTTGCATTTTCGCGCAAACTCCTGGCTTTTCTAATATTTTACGCTGAAGAAGTTAGTTATTCTCGGCAGTGATGCACCGGCTGTTCTCCTTGATGACATTGACCTTCTTGCGGGAGTAAAGTCGAGTCAAAAAATGGGGCGCATAGCTTCTTTATCAGCACCAAAGTAAGTTTGGAGACGGTCGATACTATGTTTGACTAAGTTATCGATCTCCCTTACGGACTAAAACTGGAAAATATTTGTTCACCAGCAAACCAGCTAAATTCGAATTCAAGTATGGCTGAGTCCCCTTTTGATAACATCAAGAAAGGCAACGTTTTTATTCCGACTGTACCATGGACAATAATGCCTCTCTATCGAAATCATTTTTATTGTTCTTTTTTCCGGGATACTCTAAGAAAAAATCTACAAAATGGACTTCTCGTAACTGATCTATTATCGCGGAAAAAGTTTATTTGCTGAGGCCAAACTTGGCCATCATTTTTCCTCAGGCACTGAAAAGCAATTTGGAAGTTTACCCCATCCCTTAAAAACTTAATTGGCGTATTTTGTTTTTACTGTTATTATAATAATTATTTCTCGCAGTTATTTGTATTTCAGAGAATATCTTTCTTGGCAAAATGTGATGAATTAGGGAAATTCGAAGCGCATATAGTAAGTTTGTGTGCAGATGGGAAAACGTTTTCTTTGTTTGTTTCACTGAATTCGACAAAACCCAGCGTCAAACAAGTAGCTCGATCTCGTTCCGAATTTTGCTTCATCGACTTTTACGGAGTTTTTTCTGCTGTGACACCAACGGTTCCTTTTAAATATTCAAGGTGCCTCTGAGAAAAAAAAACGGACAGGTGGTATGTCTTCAGTTTCCAGAGTTTTGTATGTGAGAATCAAATTTTATTCATTTAAAACTCGCTCCGTCTGTATCAGTTTTAGTTAAAGCCCTTATTGATTACACTGTACAAAACCGTTCTCTTAGCGAGAGTCAATTAAAGAAACCACAGGAAAAGAAAAATATTTACACTTTTGTTAGCGTTTCCTATGAATTGAAGTCCATGAAATTAGAACCCGCACAAAGAGCCGATTAAGATACCTGTCTTCCGTTTTACGGGTAGCCACTCCAATATCACCTTAGTTCAAATGAACAAGCTTAGATCGAGCGTTAATCAATATCTTCCAATAATATTCGACAGAGGTGACTTATTTATCACTACCATTCTCACAGCAGTATTAATATTTATTTACTTATTTACTCGTTTGCTTGTTTAGTTTTTGCACTGCAGTAAGTTTGCTCTCAGTTGTAGCTTTGTCCACCATTTACTGCTGACAAACTTCACGGTACCATGGCAAATGAAATATTGAGCACCATTTTGTAGAAGTAATATGGTTTGAACGTAATTTTTCCTTTCAAGAACACAGGATTTTTGTGTTTCTTACTTTCGGCAAGGCAACTAGTGAGTACGAAGTTTGCAAGAAAACTCTTCAATCGAAGTTAACGGAACAAATCGGCGTTTTCAGATCCATTGTATCAGAAACTTCATATTTCTGCAGAACCGCCTTCTCTCGTGCCAACATTAAGCGTTTTTCCATAAAAGACCTTCTTTTCGAGTGATGTTTTACTAACATTGTTTTCTATGGTTATTATAATAATTTTAATGTAAATTTCTACTATGGAAAATAAAAACATCTGTCGTAAAATTACGCGCGGAAACCTCGAGAAAGAATCCTTCTATATTTGAAAGTGAATTGAGGCAGGTGAGTTTTCCCGTAATTTCAATATTTCATGACAAAATGTGAAATCCATCCGGATGTGTAACGTTGTAGTAGGAAATCGAAGAGACTAGCTTGTTCTTTATGCAAGGGTATATCACGTCCATGTCTTGCATGGCAGGTCCGTAAAGTTTTAAGAACTAAAAGTAGAAAACAAGTACGAAGTAGCAAGGGCAATTCTTTCGAAGACAAAGAAATTTCATTTATTGTAAAAGCATATTTATTTCAGATCTTTTAAGGAAATTGTCATTTTTGAACTTAATACGCACCATAGCCATACCCTTGTAGTCTTTAAAACAGAGTTTTTGTTTTTGTTTTTCAAGAACATTTATTGACCGGTCAGGTAGTTTGACATTTGAAAGATACGGTACTGACTCACTGCTTTCATCTCACCACAGGGGTTCATGAAAAGTAAACACATTCTTTCCGGTTTTTGTCGCTTACTCACAGCGAATCACTTATCGCCTGTTCTCACTTGGAAAAGATGCCTGATAAAATCGATAGGATTGTCAAATTCAATTCATCATATCTCGTTTTCGGCGGGCGAATGGTATTGAAAGCATTCATATATCTAAGATAAATTAGACTTATTCTAAATTAATCGTTTAAAAGGAAACGTACACCACCAAGCAATAATTTATTTAGGACGTCTATGAACTTTTGAGTCTTAAAACTCAATTAGTTTTCCTTGTTTAGTAAACATCAAGAAAAGTTTACTTTTTGTTTAATTGCTGTCACACAACAACTCGCATGGGTCATGTTACATAATGTTGTGAACAAACACAGATTAATTGCACAGAAAACCCTTCTACCATATATACATAACCACTTAAAACCTATCCAGGCAAATTTGCTAAAAATACCCGCAAAAAAATATATATGCAGCTTAATCGAAATGACGCCACTGAAGCTGCTATTAACATTTTGAACGTTGTCGGCGTCTTTGTAAATTGCTAATGTTGTGGTTATGGTCCAGACCACTTTTCAGGATGTTATAAGTTTTTAATAGCCATCACACCAAATGGGCGGCGAAACATCTGCAGCTTCCTTCCAAACATCATGCAAAAGGCAAAAGGCTCTCGTAATTCACTGCGAAATATCGTCTTTATTTGATGTTAGCCCGCAGAACGTAATCACAAAGTAGATGGCACAGCGTTTCATCACTTTTACAATGGATTTGTTTCATCAACAATTAACAACCTTCGACGTGGCCTTGGAATTCTTCGCAGCTATTTTTAAACAATGAACATTGTTTTGATTTCAACATCACGCTATAGTAACAGTTATTTGTAAAAGGCAACGCTTTCTGATGCAGATAACTTTATTGCGGACGCATAAGTGGGTTCACAGCGCCACCCTCTACATTAAAATTGTTTCTTGTGTCAAGTTGATTTGCGTTGGAGCGCGTGTGGAGACCAATTAATAGGCAACAAACAATCCTCTTTCAATAGGGCCATGTGTTTGCAATATTCATATTTCGAACCAAGTGCTACAGGTAACCTCTCTGTAGGGCCAAAATAACTGCCGCTTCAAATTGTTAAGGCACTTGTATTCGTCGCATTTCGCCTTGCAACTCAGGAGCTCTCAAAAGATGTTTGTGTAAACTACTTTGAAGTAGACTCAAGAATTGATAGAATCGAACGCTTGAGGTTTTATAAGTTCTTAAAAAAACAATTAAATGTTAAAATGTAAAATTTATATTTTTTGATGTCTCACAAGTCTTTTGTCAACTAAAACGTTATGGGCAAACGTTTCTGTGGCAAAACAGCGTACTAGCGACGGAGCTAAGCTTTGATTGAAATTCATTCGCATTATTTACGTCCCACAAAGAATTCTTAAATACTCGAGAAACATACTCTTGTTTTCAAGTGGTAAAGGAAACTTGTAAACTCAAATTGAACTATAACACAAATAAATTAACATCAAGAGGTTTTCTTTTGTCGTTTGGAATTCTCATGAAATAATCACTGGGCATATTTTCTTAGCAATCACTTCTCTACTATACTCTACTCTATTCTACTCTACCTGGCTCGGTTCGGCTCGGTTTGGTTCGGCTCGGCTCAGCTGGACTTGACTCTATTGTACTCCACTATACGCTACTTTTCGCTACACTGAATTGTTTCTTTTCATTCTCCCGTCCATAAGGACTTACTTGAGCTGTAAAAGCCATCACGTATAAATATAAATTCGATATAAAAATATTAAATGTGGCATACAAAAATTTGTCAGCACCCAAACTTTTTCCGCTGAACCAAGCACTAGCCACAGGTTTTCTCATTAAGCGGATGGAGTTCGTTATGATGATTCTTCAATTAATGAAAAACCCAATTCAACATTTATTTCTTATTAGTACTTCTGAATGGGCTCCCATGTGACATTTTTCCGAGTGAGTGCGTTTTTCGCGTTAAATCTCAACTCAAAATTCGAATTCTTTTGATCTGTGTTGATTTTATTTCAAGGTCAAAAATGTCCTTGCACAACACATTGGATCAAATTTGTGAATTTTGTGCTCTAATAATAAACGATTGTTATTTATTATTATTATTATTATTATTATTATTATTATTATTATTATTATTACCATCATCAACAATGAAGACATTTTTTCGGCGGTTAATGGTTGTATTGGAGACGAAAGAAAACTGACCAAGACGTACTATGATGAATAAAAATAAGAAAAATAAACTCAAAAAGTAATTTATACTTTGAATAAAGTGTATTCACAAAGCGTTCCCGTAAAATCCGTATATTTATTTATTTTTTTTAATATTGCAAATCTGGGATGATTATCTTTTAAAAACTACTGCGCTTCTTTGTGATCTTCCGCGGCTCACAAAGGCTTTGTCCTCGTCTGTCAGAACATTTTGAGACAACTTTATTGCTTGGAATTAAAAGTTAAAAATACAATAGTTGCATTTTCGATTAGAACTGTTTATGGCCTTATACTCACTTCAGCTGTGTAATAATGACAAGTGTCGTGATCCGAAAACTTGTCAGGATTAGGAAAACTTTGGAAAGGACTGGCTACCCTTTATTACTTTGCAATCGTTGCGGCTTGGTGGCAGTTTTATTGATTAAAATAAGTAGTTAAAATCTTTAATTCATTTTTTTTACAGCTGGAACAAAAAGTGAAATAAGCTACATGGTTATATGTTCTCTTGTTTCACTTAGTTAATCAAAGTTATCACCTTCTTGTAGATCTCAAGAATTCCTTTTTTGTAAGAGATGAACTGCTGATATTAGTTTCATTTAGCAGCTCCTAATCTGCTGAAAACTCGTAAAATGCTGTCAAATTAAAAGTTGGGACCATATGAGCTTTTATCCGTTTAAACCGCATGCATGCAGGACAATCCAAAATATATTGTTTTTTTAATAAAACTAGTTTTAAGCATCGCCTTTCATTAGAAAAAAAAAAACGACAAGTTTTGTTCTCTTGCTAATGATACATTTAATTAAGTCTCAAAGTAAGTACAAGGTCTCTTTCAGTATAAGGCTGATGTTATCCTAGGCGAAAAGCAGATAAGTGGCCCGAAAACTGCGAAGGACTAGACACTCGGGGGGACGTCACATACGTAACTCTTTTGCTAAGATTCCGCTATGCTCTGTTGTCGTGAAAAGTGAAGGTTACCAAATACGAAATACACCCTGGGAAACACAGTTAATTAACTTGTCATTCGGTTGCATGCAACACTCTACCAATTGGGAACACTACTCATGAACTTAGAGGTGACAAAATCAAATGAAGGAAAAATCGAAGTGCCTAGTGAGACGACCCACCACGATATGACATTAGGGAGCTAAAGCACGCAGCGTTTTGTAGACGCGGACGGCCACCTGAAAAGAACATTGCTAATGAAAGAATGACTGGAAAGTAGTGTCTCCCAGCTCATCTCCAACGGAGAAAAGATACTTAGCAAAGTAAAGGTCGTTGTGTGAAGACAGGTTCAAAGGGACAACAGATCACTTCCGGTTGCCTTCCGCCAACGTCCCGTGCTTAAGCTCTCCATACACCTTATTCCAAAATGGCCGCTGATTTATGCGGATACAAATTGGCCCTTGTTGCCTCGTTCAAGATAAAATATTCTTTTAAATTTTAAGCTTAAGAACGAGGCATCAAGGGCTAATTTGAATAAAACAAAAGAATATTTAAATGGCGGCCATTTTGGAATAAGGTGTATTAAGTACGCGAATTGAACCTAAGCCCCAACAGTGGAAGCAAAGTGCTCTCACGACTACACCAACCCTTGCCTTCATTTTTTGTTACAAAGAAACAAATAGAACTATCTTTCTGTGCCATTCCCGCAAAACGTCGAGTGCATGAAGTCTTGTAATTTTAAATTGGGTGAACATAAAACCAAAAAAAAAACTTACGCCATTAGGTTCACCAATCACCAAAGAGGCGGGAAGTCAAGTGAACCAATCATGACGAAATGAAAAAAGGTGCTGCCGTTTGGCTTTAAGCGCGGGAAAATGAGCGAGCACGTGACAATTGGTTTTTAGTGCTTTCGCCTCTGATTGGTTCAGAAGCTGGCGGGAAATTTTAGAACCATTCACCACGAGATGTGATGCAAAGTCAAAGTAATCGCAAAATTACCTTGGAAACGCAGTGAAAACCTTTTAATAATGCCAAGAATAAAAATAACTCACTTGTTAAAACCCATCGATCAGAAACCAATTTTGTTTTTCTTTTTGTAGGTCACAAGAAAAATCACACCGAGCGTGATTCTCGCGAGGAGGGTGATTCGGATAGCCCCGTGCATCCTTCGGACGTGTTCTGTTGCGTTCCTGGAAGATTGTCCCTTCTTAGTTCTACCTCAAAGTACAAAGTTACCGTCGGGGAAATCCGAAGGCGGCTCTCTCATCCCGAGTGTCTCAATGCTTCGTTACTGGGCGGGGTTCTAAGAAGGTAGGAATGCATGACACCACAAAACTTATTTCTGTTTGTTATTGTAAAGCATCTAGCAAGTATGCGGAACGAAAATTATTTGGAAACGCCGAGTCCGATTTTGAACACGTTAACCAAATTTTCACATTCAACCGTTTTCTTTCGTTGCCGACGACAAAGAATACTAGCAGTGCAGCAAGATTGTCCTTGGTAACTAAAATGTTGCAATAGTTTTTTTTTTTTTTTTACATTGACAAAGAAGCGCCATTTTAAGAAAAGTGGTTCTCGCAATCCTTTTTGTAGTACTGTGCATGCATGCAATCAACAGCAAACCTAAACTCTTGCTCTAAACTCTTGCTGTACATGCCATGATCTCCCTCCAAGCGAGCGGAGAATTCAAGTGTCATAGAATTTTGAGGAAGATCTCAGTACTCAATGACATTTATGTCCCATCAGGGCCAAGTCTAAAAATGGCGGGAAAAGCCTGCGTGACAAGTTAGAAAAAATTGGTCTGTCACTTCCAGCGGGGAGAAGAAAGGCAGCGCAAGTCACGTTGCTGACTTCATTAGTGGAAGGTAAGCAGATTGTCCAGGATTCCCAGGTCGTAGGGAAGCACTTGTAAAACAATAAGAAGGAATCACAAATGACTGTTTTTTTAATGTTAGAAGTCTGTAACAAGTAGTCTCGAACTCTCTCATTTTTCCTTGGTCCATTAGTTAATAGTATTATCTTAATTTAGAATAAGGGTCCCGCAAAAATTACGACCAATCAGATTGGGCCTAATGACCATAAGACGTCCCCGTTTTTTTTCCGAAACCGTGCTAAAAAAATAGTTAATACTGTCAACGGATGGGCCGTATTCCATTGGATATCGAGACTTAAGCTTCTGTTCATGGACTCCTGGATATAAAAGAAACGTGGCAGGCAGAATAAATTTGGAGAGAATGGCTATTGTAGAAATTATGTTATTAAAAAGAGTTTCTGCCATACATTTCCTGTAATTCCAAAGACACAAAATTACAGAGAATGTATGAAGACAAAAAAAAGCAATATTTAGGAACTCCAAAGAACGGATACCAAGTCTAGTTCATCTCAGTTATGCACATGAACTTGTTTGTTTGGTTTATGAAGGCGAAAGTCTATAAAGTAGAATTATGTGCAGTATATTTTGCTTTGAATTTCCATACAAACCTTTGAATTTCACGCCATGTTGCCCGGATTACCCATGATGCAATCAAGAGCGTGAACTCGTCTATTGATATTCCATCTGGACACCTGTAATACAGTGGGTTTCATTTAATAATGCCGTCAAAGTAATGACATCGTTTAATCACAATGAACGTAGAAAATCAAATGAGAAGAAAATATATGCAGCCGGTGCTATGTTTGCGGGAAAATACGAACGAGCAGGTCACAAATGAGTTTCGCCAGAGATTGGGGGGAAATAAGACGCGAGAAGTTTGGGACTATTTTAATCTGCGCAGATCCCAAGAGCCTTTGCAAGCCCTGCGTGGCTCCTAACTCCCTGTTTGTTTCATCTTCTTGCAGGAGAGGCCGCTCATTTAGCTGCAGACTTTGATTACGTATGCGAGTCTGAATTTCCCGCCGCCCAACTCGCCGAGAGGCAGTATCGACAATGCTCTGAACCATCGCAACAACAGTCAAGAAAAAACGCAATTCTTGCAGCAAAGTACGTACATTTACGATTTATCTTGTCTCAAAAAACTGATACAAAAAATCCAAGATTATCAGATGGGAGAAGTGATCCTCGGTTTTATTAATTTATTTAAGCAAATTGCCTCTTATATCACGTGACTCCAACGGGATTTCCCGGGAACCCATGACCTCTGTGATGCCGGTACAATGCTCTACCAACTGAGCTATCAAGCCAATCAGTTTGGAGCAGGTCAATAGTCCATTTTACAGTTGTGTGCTTAGTTACCTGGCCTATGAATGAAAGTGAGGCTGGAGTTGACCTTATTTTGATAGACACCTCACTGCTTTTCTTATGTAAATTCTTACTAATAAGCATGACAACAACATCATTACCATAAGAAAAGGAGGGAAGTCTGTATCATAACAAGGTCAACACCGACCTCACTTTCATTTAAAGGCCAGGTAGCTATGCACAAATCTGTAAAGAAGTACATTTGCTGGGCTCATGTGTTCCTGTGAAAGACCTCCATAGATAATATTTGAAGTGCAGGTTAAAGATGAAGGAGAGGCTGGTCTTTCATATACCGGATCCGAAATAGGTACGTGCGTAAAACAAAAGAACAAAGCGAACATAACACCTAATTAGCAAGGCCTAATCGGAATAACGGTTCTTTTGTCCTCTGCCATTTTAGTCCGGTATATGAAAGTCTACCCGAAAGGGAAAAGTTACCTCGCACGTATCTGGACAGTTTAAGCAACATTTAGCAACTATTCACCGCAGTGGAGGTGGCTAGTGATGGATAAAGCAAGGGATATCCGGAGTTTGAATGGCGAATCAGCGCGCGCGTTCAACGCTATCCACTGTTCTAGTATATACTAAATATACATACATTTCTTTCTTTCATTCATTTGAGTTATTTGAGGCTTGTCGTCTCAGACAAAGTGATTAAGTTTTTCTCTTTCTATCATTTGTGTTTAGACAATTGACAAAAGAACTTCAAGATGTTCTTGCACAAGATCCCTATCCAAAGTCCAGGCTACCCAATAGTAACTTACCGGACCCTATCTTACGAAGCCTAAACCAGTTTGGACTTGTTACCCACGGGTTTGGTTCACCGGCAATAAATGCCGCTATGAATGCTTTTCAGGCCTACTTAGGAGAACTACTCAAATTCCACGAAGGAAATGCCACTCCAAGCAATAATACGGGAAGTAGAAACCAAAATATTGTAAAAAATGGGGAGGCTTGAGTTGTAATTAATATCAACCACTGTATAGCTTAAAACAAAACTTGAACCAAAGAAAATTTGTACTCATAGATAGTGCATTCCATTACAGATCGAGTGACTTCCAAAGTCCCTGTCTCCGGACTATAAACATGTATAGAATATATTATAAACCAAGGAAAACGACAAATAACTTCGCTACTTTCTCTTTCCAGTACAATACAGCATGTTAAGTACGAAAGAAACGCTGGCTGCGCACACCTGATGTATCTCATGGAATGTACCAATATGATTGAGGGAATATAATATTGTAAGATGGTGTTTCAAGGAGCTGTTTATCTTCTCTTCGTTTCTTGATTCTCAAAATTTTGAATTCCAATTAGCAGTGCTCCCATGTACGCTATTTATTTATGACATTGCGAGGAACGCCGGCGCCATCTCAATCAAAGTAGCTTCTCTTCGGCTGTTAATTGGCCTTTCGCGAAGTAATTCATAGGATACTTTAATCGCTCCAAGATGGACAACGCCAGCGAAATTAACTCTTGCTAAGGCTCGTTTTAGAGTAAGTGACAATGAACTTAAAGAACTGGGACGGGTGCCGAAATTTTCGTTCGGTCAAAAGCACAACTCGTACGTGCAATGCTATTGTTCAGGTTATTTTAAGTAGTATTTTCGTTGGCGTTGTGTTCGCAAAAGCGTGCGAATTTCATTCAAGGTGAAGTCCTAACTTAGACGCTGCAGACTTTGTCTTAATTACCGACGAAAAACTTCATTTTTGTTTCATACCTCTTTGAGTTCTGAATTGAGCAAAGGGGGATTTCTTTCAATTCTTCGAGCATACTTCTGTCAGAGTCCTTGATATAACCTGCCTCTCAAGGAATGCTATGAATAAAATGAAAGAACTTATGCATCATTGTCTCTTTGCGAAGAAAACATGGGCCCTCTTTTTTCACCAAGCAACAAACAATGGCACCCTTTGCACGCGCTCCACGCTGCACTGACTCCACGCTCTGCACGCGCTCCACGCTCTGCATGAGCTCCGCGGTCCATGCTTCACGCGCTCTGCACTCCGGAGCTGTCTGTAGAAGAGAGCAAATAAATCTTATGATTGAACCGTCAGCTCAAGAAGATAACTTTCCTATGTTTTTCTTCGAGTTTTAACGCCCTTCGTTATATTGCTGGGTTTAATCTGTAATACACTTTTCTTCCTTTCGCAATTTATGTAACAACTTGTATCCAAACTGTACTTTGTGAGAAGCTTCTGAACTCAAGATTCTTTTCTTGGCCCCTCGTTTTTGGCGATCTTTTCATAGGGCGACGTGACACGAAAAAAAACATTTTTTCATTCATTTACCGGGATTAACAGCATCTCCTTCATTTGATAAACATCGATTTGGAGAAACATTTCAAAAGGAAAATCAAAGATAAAAACGTTACATAATGTTTCGATGACCTTATGTTAAACTTAAGCAGTGACAACGGCGACGGCAACGAGAACATCTCCTCAAAATATAAATTCAGGTTTTTTTAATCGCTTCGTGACTATTTCAACCTTTTTAATATGACATGGGTGTGGTAGTTCCTCAAAAATGACACTGGTCGGAACGGCACTTAATTTAGCGGAGAAAAATGGTGCTGACGTTCGCAAGGATGGCACAGTCAGTTTGTGCGCGGCCTTGGTGCAAGAGGTCCTGAGTTCGACTCCCTGATCTCGCATCCTTGTTTCGACTTCTTTCCTTTCCGTGTGGCTAAGTTATCGACGTTAAATATGGTTACTTTACTTTACTTCATAAAACCTCAAAATTGGTTATTTCACGTTATTAGAGAGCTTTAGATTCTAGGACGAGAACGACTAAGAGTATACGAGATTTTCGACGTGAAATGACTAAATTCAAGGTTCTGTGGAGGACGTTAGCACATGACGATGAATTTTCAGTTCTCTCTCTACGCTTCCAACCCACTCATACCAGTTTAATTCCTTGTCAGTTACTATACATTCTTAACGCGGAACGACATGAAATAGTTTCGTAGTGATATGAATAACGCGGATTTGTATTTTTAAATGAAGTCCGCGTAGCCGTCGTCGTCCTCGTTTCGTAAGCTCCCTATTACGTTTTGCTGACGACGGCAAAGAAATGGACGAAAGTGGAAAACACCCGTTCAGGGCGTGCAAAGCTATTGTTTTTGCCCACTAAATATGCAAATTTGTAACGTTCTTGTTGCCGTCGGCGTTGTCGTTGCTTTTTTAAGCTTCCCCATTATCTCCTTAGCGCGGATGTATCTTGCAGTGAACATACCCCTTTCTATAAGTTCTCTTAATCACTCTGGTTTTTCCTCGTTTGAATCGGGCATTTCAGTCCGTCCTCCGACAGCTCCAGTACCAGATACGCTACCGGGATTTTTCGTTTCCGTGTTGGCGCCATAAATTAAAATTTAGTGCTAACCCGAACTTGAATGTTTCGTCAAGCAATGTTGGATAGTGCTTTGTCACTTCCTCGACACTTATCCAACAATGTTGAATGTGAAATCCAACTTTATTCGATAGTTTGGCCAGGACCTTACTTTAAACCGAAATGAACGGACAATTCCTCGACCTGTATCATTCGTAAACTCCCACACTGCAGTTCTTGTAATTACTCTGAAATTCGAGATGAAAGAAAGTTTACACTTGTGGATGTGTGTTACCTTTGGCAGGGCGCGTGCGCACAGTTTGTATTGCGCGACTCCAGTGCTTACTATTTAACAATTATTCGCCGAAGGCGAAGTGATTACCGGTGAATATTCACCGAGACGAAGTCGAGGTGAATATTCACCGATAATCACTGAGCCTGAGGCGAATAATTGTTTTAGTATAAATACACTAGTGATTATTTCAAAAAAAGAGAAAAAAAAAACATTCCAACGCGAAATCATCTTCACTTACAGTGGCAAAACGACTACTGGCAGCCATTTAGTCCGTCGAGGACAATCTTCGTTCTTTTGATTATCGGCTGATAATCCGAGATAGCGAGCCAATGAGAGCGTGCGATTTTGTATAATCACCTGTGTATTTTTACTAAATGAGAGATAAAATGAGTTTTGCCTTGAATATATAAGCGATCGACATCGTACGTTAAATTGTAATGACAATGCGGTCTGGAGCTGGGATTAGGCGTGGGATTTGTCTTATATGGTTTAAGGGCCGATATATCTCTCCCTCAATGCCGTACCGGGAGACTCGGGCCTAGCTAAACGCCACACCGGGAAAATTCTGTACCATTACGAACGTCCATTCCAACCGGAATTTCCGTGCAAATGGTAAACGCCCAAGGACGTCAACGCTAGCCTTTCTATCATTCATAGGCCAGGTAACTA
>NC_090886.1:3736880-3739380 GCF_036669925.1 Montipora capricornis | reverse complement strand
ATATCTCCGAGCATTGAACCTATACAATTCTTAAGAATCCCATGGCAACTGGTGGGAGGCAAAACAGTTGGCTATTTTACAAGTGCGCCAGGAAATTAAACCAGGGACTACCTGAAACAAATTCAGTGAGTGGTCAGAACTCAGAAATTTCATCTCTCTCACTATTTCGATCAAAATCAAGGAACTATTCATTTCGTAAACTTACTAGTTACAGCAATCCCTCTAGAAAGAAAAAGCGGGCTTGTTCTTCCAACAACTGTTCTCAAACCCAGCTGCATGGCCGAGAAATTTCCTCTTGCCAATATTCTCAACGAAGCTGCCATCTTGTTCGTGGCCGTCAATATGTCAAATTTCCCGGATGTATTTCCAGGCCTTACTCAATTTCCTCGAGTATGCCTGGTGAAGCTTACAAAAAATGTCTGGTGTTTTCACTTGCACGCGGAAATGAGCGGCCTATTTCGCGTTTTCTCTCTGGTTTTCATAAATTTTTCCTTTTTTCGAGAATTAGCTTGTGATTCCTCAAGGTCAAATAGCAACACAGTGGTTGGAAAACCTCAACTTGGTAAGAGCAACCAACTGCGAAGGGAAAAGTTTGACTCAGTAGGGTAGGGTAAACATTGTTCTCCAAAACGAGCCTTCTCTTTTAGGTAAAGAGCTTCCCTTGTGTCTTTTATCAAGTTCACCCAATCCCCTTATCATGACCCCTCAAAATGATTCCTTCGTGAGAGAGGACAAAACGCGGAGCCCTACTCCATGGAGTACTCTATGGAGTACCCAAATGGAGTACCCCTAAAAATCATTTATTGGTCAAATTTAATACTTTATCAACATGGTGAGGTATTTCGATGTACATACTTTTTGTTACAGTTCGATGCAGTACACAAATTGGCCGCCATCTTGAAGTTTCGTAGGTATTTCGTGTATCCCTTATTATAGGGCCGTTGGCAAAAGCCGGATAGGACCAGATCATGCGCGACGGTCTTCTTCTTCAAACTTGAAAACTGACAACAATTTGTGGTGCTCTGCCAGCTTGACTGGCAAAGTTGATAAAATAATATGGATATTTTTGCTGTGCGCGCCCTCGTCAACTGACATTCTCGTTCTGTTGCTAGCTAAATCAGGCTATTGTGCAATTAGAAGGGACTGGGGTAAAGTAAAGAATTGTCGTCAGTTTTCAGGTTTGAAAAAGAAGACTGTTGTGTACGCAGTCAATTCGTTACATCATATCTTTCATAATTCTGCTTTGGAATCTGTAATCACCTTTGGAAAAAAAACATTTTGACGAGCCTCAATAAATGAGGAGACACACACAAGAGAGAAAGGCACAGAATTTGAGCATGTTGTGTGGTGTTATTGATCCAGTCCGAGTTTTGTCAATCCAATCCGATCCGGCCCGATCTGATCCGATCCGATCTGATCCGATACGATACGGTCCAATCCGATCCGGCCCGATCTGATCCGATCCGATCTGATCCGATCCGGGTTTTGCCAACGGCTTTATTATAGTGTATTTTTAAACAAATATTCATAAAAACCGTGTACCCCTGCATACCCATTCAGGCCTGTGTATGCCCATATGTATGTACCCCTATGGAATGGATTGGAAAACTTGATTTTGACAGGGGTGTACATGGGTATATTATGGGCATACACAGGCCTATATCGGCATACAAGGGTATACAGGTTTGTATGAATATTTGTCTAAATAAACAAAAAAATAAATACACTACAATAAGGGATACATGAAATACTGGTACCAACGAAATTTCAAGATGGCAGCCAATTCGTGAACTGCATCAAAAAGTAACAATCAGAGAGCATGTTGATTAAGTATTTAATTTGACCAATACATAATTTTTAGGGGTACTCCATTTAGCTACTCCATAGGGTACTCCATGGAGTAGGGCTCCGCGTTTTGTCCTCTCCCTTCCTTCATTTTGGTATGTTATGTGGACATTCTTTGGATGCCTTGTCAGCATTGTGCAATCATTTCTCTCATACGTCAAATGAATATCTGTGTGGAGGGTCACCAAGATTGGTACAAAAGCTGCATGCAGACATCTCTACCCTTACTCATTCACTCTAAGCACATTTGAAGCACACTACCTCCTTTGGTTGATGGTGTCAGGGTTTTTGTTGAAGTAGTAGGAGAATAGTTAGTATAAATAACAGAGAATCCTTTGAAAGACCTGGAACAAAGCTCTGAACATTGCAACTGCAATGGGAAATAAGAATAAAATTTTCATCAGAATTTCATCAAGTAGCTGGAGAATTCTGTGATCCCTGATGCCTAATGAACACCCAGGGCCCGGTTGTTCGAAAGCCGATTAACTTAATCCAGGATTAGCATAAACTTTGGTTTAATTTTTTCAACTTTTAAAGTGCAAGTTTCTTTTGGTTATTTTTGGTTTTCAAGATTGACTTCCTCTAATGTAAAATTTTGCCAAATATCAGCGTTGTACAACATTTGGGAGTGGAGAAATAAACTCCTTGGTAATTT
>NC_090886.1:3724380-3734380 GCF_036669925.1 Montipora capricornis | reverse complement strand
AGGAGATGGCAAGCAGTAAGTGTGCAAAGGCAGGACTTTTCCCATAGTTGTTCACAGATCCCAAGTGATGAAGAAACTTATCCTATTGTGTGACCTGTTTAGCAGTATCAATGCTGTCATACAGAAAATGCCCATCTCGAGTGGGTCTGGAACAGTTGATGTGTGCGAGTCCAGAACATTCTTGAGGACTTGTTGGCATGACTGCTGTGAACTTGATGAAAGCAAGTTTTATTATCCTGATAACTTCTGGATAACAGGCTTTGGAAGGAAGAATCCAAACTATTTTCCAATGACAGCACAAAAATATTCATTGCTGGTCTAAACCAAGGAAATATGTCAAATAAAATCATGCATTACTAATTTATTAGATTTGCCTGGTCACATTCTGGTTTGTCTGTTCACCATGACCTTGGGGTCAAATGTTTTCCCGATCGGCCCTCCAACATAATTTTTTGGATGGGTGACTTGGGTTATGGAAGTCAAACTTTGTTTTAGGCTTTTGTATATTTCTGAAAATCAAAACTTTACATTATAATATTAGCTTATCTAAAAGGTTGTTGTCACTGGTAATCAAGGTAAAGAGAGGCTGAGAAAAAACATGGCACCAGACTGTGAGAGAAGATACAGAAGCTTGGTGCTCTCTCCAGAGTCCACCAATGATAGGATTGTCTGATAAAGTCAGCCGCTTCAAACCCCTGGTGCAGAGAACATGTGATGCTAATTAGGACCGTACTAGCAGCAGTAGTACACTTGTGGGATTTTGGCCATTAGACGAGGTTTAATGGGGAACTGAAGGCAAAAAAGAACTATTTTTTATTTACACTTTAGACCATGCACAATAATGTTTTAACTTTTTTTCTGGCATATCATATGCATCGTTTTTCCACCTAAAAAAATTTCCAATTTTGGGCCTACTGCATTGCAGCTCAGAATGGAGGAGTCAGCAGTCATTTTTGCAGCTTATGACATATGAAATGGGGAAGAGATGCGAGAGCGCCTCATATAGAAGCAGTGTTTTGACTGATGTTTGTCGTGAATATTGAGTCCGCGAAGAAAGAGTAAAACAACGAAGAAAATTTCCACATCAGCACTTGTTTCTCTTGATTATGAAATCTCTGGTCCCCATATCATGCGTCAAAGCAGGCAGAAGAGTTAGTTTTTGAGCCCACACTGAAAAGGCAGAAAGAGCAGGAAAAAGCACAACTTCGAACATAATTTTCTCGCAACCCCACAGACTCAACTTTACTTATGTTAGGCTTTCCAAAAATGATGTTGGAAAAATTGCTGATTTTGGCCTTCAGTTCGCCTTTATTGTGATTGTGGCAATATCACTGGTCTGCTGTATATTTGCTAGGACTGGAATTAATGAAATAGACCACTCTCAAAGCAATATTATTATTGTGCTAAATTATTGTACCAAAGGTCAATGTAAATTTTTGATCTTGTTAAACGAATTAAGAGATGCCTTACTTTAAACGTAAAAAAGAGTCCAGCTGGGGTTAGGACATCTTGCAACCAAGATATGAAATGAATGTATAGTTGAAGCGTAGGTCATAATACATGTAGATGAATGAGAGAACCTGTTTACCAACTGTGTGGCTTTAATTTATTGCTCAGTTGGTAGAGCAGTTCACTGGCACAGCAGAGGTCATGGATTCAAATCCCCCTGGAGCCATCTTAATTTTTCAGATGTCTTTATTATTAGTCTTGGCTCTTTCATCATTAACCAAGATATACCGGTAGTAAGGACGTTGGATGTACACAACCAGTCTGGTTTAAGGAGAGTAACCAACTAATGGCCCCTTTCTCTAGGGTGTCGGTGGGCAAGCCATTTTTAAAAGAACTCTCCCAATTGTCACATTTCAAAAGCAAACTTATTGATGATCATGTTGTGACATGGAGGGTGATTACAAACTGCAGGTTGCAGGTCATTGTTTCGCCATAGCTGATTCAACCCAAACCTTTACTAATGCCAAGATTGGCCTAAACACAATGTTGAAGCCTAAGGTTAGCATTTTTGTGAAGGTTTGGATTGTTTCAGTTATGGTAAAACAATGACCTGCAACCTGAACTTTACACCCTTCGGTTGTGACAACTTCATGTTGTCATTGTCCAAAATGAGTTTTAATCTTAGGTTTAGGGAAAGAGTGGCTGAATTCTCTGAGTCAAGTAACCAACACTTTTCATCGGAAATTGCTATTTATTGAAACCAAGTTGCACAACTATGCAAAATTGGTTGGATTGCCAGTGAAAAGTTGGGGGTAGGGGGGTGTGTCAAAAATGAAGACCGTAAGACCCTACAAGACCTGAAAACTTGAAAACGAAGAAAGTAATTAACCTGAAACACTCAATTTGACTTACCCTAGGCCTAAAGTTGGTTTCTAGGCCCAGAGTGTGACAGGGCCTATTTTTATCCAACGGGAAATGAAGAAGTCCGGCCACATGTGGAGTCTGGTTACTCAGTTAAATATGGCGGATCACCCAGCTTTCACTTTGAAACAAGTTGTTGCGATCGAAGGACTTAAACTTCGCTTGAGGTGACTTTTACATTTCTCTAACAAGAAAACTGGGAGGTCTTCTATTCGTTTTCAAGTTTTCGGGGTCTTTACGGTATTTGAGACACCCGGGGTAGGGTGGTAATTTGTTATTTTGTCTGAACACAAGTGGCTTAATTTACTGATGGTTTCTTAGAGTAATAGACATGTAGCAAAATAATGTTTTTCCTTTTATTTACAAACTCATATAAAAAAATAAAGTAATAGTAATAACAAAATCAGCTTATCACCAGAACATGACCATTAAGTACACCACTGCTATTAATTTTTATGACCATCAAGTCTTAAATCTAATCCCAATATTTAACTAATTACCGGTATTACATCTTCCATGTTGGTTGTTTACAAAGTTTTAACTGATATGGAGGAATAAAGACAAATTATAATTAATACAAGGAAGTCAGCCAAAAACGGTTGCAATATAGATGCATGTTGTGTTCCAAAATCTCCGTCATTTTCCACCAAATAGTCAGGGCCCATTTGTTGAATAATTAGACGGATTAGATTACTGGCAACTTACGTTGCAGTTTATTTACTGTTTCAAAAAGTTTCCACAAGATTTTTAGAATTCAATTTTGATTCATATTTTGGTTTTCCTTAAGCCTAAAATTACATTGTTAGGACCTTTTTAACTGCTGGAATTCAACCCTTTACAGCCTTGTCAAAATGTTTTTGGGGAGCAGGTTATAAGGAAAGTGGAGACGGTTTTGGTGGCAAAGGCACAGGCCACTGAAAAACGCAGACTGCAGACTGTGCAGACCATCTGTAAAATGAAAATTTGGTTAACCTGAATTAGGCCTAAATAACATTTGGTTAGCCTGTTTACGGTTAGCTCTCAATAATAGTGAGGGTAACGCCATATTTTTCCCCTGGTCTGCATGGTCTGCACAGTCCACAGTCTGCGTTTTGGGGTGACCACCAAGCGGGTGCCCAAAGCATGTAAGCTAGGCATGTTTCCGTAAGAAATTTTTGAAATTTAGACACTCAATGCAATTTAGTGAAATCTGGGGGATCTAAAGTGACGAAATTTCACATATGGAATTGACACTTGCATGGTGTCTGATAAGAAATACTGGAATGTTAGTTGAATAAACATTTCACATGCACCACGCAAAAAAATATTGCGGAAGCGAATTTGTACGTCAAACAAGCATTTTTCCAAGCCTTAAAATATCATCTCCAGTGACTTGACTTTACAGCTAAAATTGTGTTGTCTGTTTTTTTTTTTGTCTCACCTGTCGTAATCAAAATAAGACATTTACTGGAAGGAGACGGTCAAACTTTCTGAGGAGGTGGCTCATTGAGCCGTTGACCGGCCGGTTTTGAGAAGGCTGCTTTAATGGTATGTAATTGCAGTTTAGTGTTAATCGACGTTTGAACTGGATCCAGTATTAAACTAGCACTGAAATTCTTCAAATGATCAACTTCACTAAAAATGGCTTTGGAATGATGTTACCCTGGTTTTAATTGAACATCAAAATATTTTAAAATCTTTGTTACCCCCCTATTTACAGGAAAACTAACATCTGAACTTCAAGTTCATCTTTAAAGGGGCAATGTCAGGCCATTTTGAGCAAGATTGCAAATTCATAGAACGGTTTTCAGTTGATAACAGCTATAAAATAAGCACAAAGCTGGTTCCTATAAAGGTATATTTCAACACACAGACTCTTTTATAAACCTGTTTTTTGCCAGAAAAGAATGTCTCAAGTTAAAACCATTGGATTAATGTTTAATTAAGGTTTCCACATTGTAAATCACTTTAAGTCAATGAAAACATATTCCGGCCAATACTTTTGGTTTATATTCACCTGAAATCATGAAGAAAGTGATTTGGAAGTGGTAAATTTTATGAAATTTTAATCAGAAATTGTAACAAACACTATGACAGTACCCCTTTTTAAAAACAGGTTTTTTTAAACACAAAATTGGCCCTGTGGTCTATTAACCTTGGTGATAAAGACTACTAAAGCAAAATTAGTTGTATTTATATATTATGCAAGCTAGCCACTGCTTTAAATTGACTTTTATCTTACTTTCTAAGGTCACTAAAAATAATGTATATATGTATATGTAATAAGACCATATGTATGTCACAATGGATCAAGTTCTTGTTAACCTATCACCCCCTCTGTGCATCACTGGTGAGTGAAACTGTCTGGCACTTGACAAGGCAAATTCTTCAAGTTCCAGATCTGAGACCTTTAACATTGGCTCAACAATTAAATTTTCCAAACTTAAAGTGAATAATGTTTTCAACCCTGTGATACTTATAGACCTGTATGACAAACTCAGTTTTCGGCTACTGACGTAAAATCCTGCTCTTGAAATTCATTTTAATTTCCTTTCTACATTTCCGAATAGAATTTAAACGCCTGAGTTTGACATCACTAGCAAATAACTGATATACATATATAATAAGAGTGTTACACTAAATGGGGGTTATGCTAATACTTGGAACACTTCCATCTTGCATTTACGATATGTGAAAGATTTTATTTGCAAAAACTAATAATTAATGTGGCTCAATCCCCCTTTAAAGAATCTGACTGTACTATTTAAAAGGATTGACTCTGCAACACTGTATCTCCAAACAGCTTTGTTACTGTCCTAATGCCAAACATCAATAATTATTTCTTCACAAAATGAACTCAATATCATGATGTCATAAGTTACCTAAGCAACAGGAGAGCTATGTAAAAGACCCAATGTATTTTTCTATGCAGATGCTTTATCTCAAAAACAAATAAATTTGGTAACCCCCAACCCACTTCTTGTATTGCTGAAAAGTGATTTGAAGGTTAAATTAATTAACTTAGACTCTTGTAAACTTACAGCAAATTCTCTGAAGCCGATTCAGAGCAACCTGGGCAATGTTGGCAAATTTAAGGGGGCTATGAATCTGCTCGTTTTACTTTGCAGAGAGTTTGATCTTATCCTTCTGATCACTTTGTAGCAATGGAAAATGGGAAATGCCATGTTTATTTTTGAGATTATAAGAATTTAAGACAAAAAATGGCTGCTATGGTGATCTATCACACCACCAAAATAAAGGCCTTCAGCTGCCTTTTGAAAGGGTTTGCACAAAGTCATTTATGTAAACAACAAAAAAGCAAACAATAAAATATAAAAAATTAATTCTTACTTTTGTACACTACAATTTTTTTACATTGAGCAAAAAAAAACTATTCTTAATTTTCTTGAGCTAATATCATTTGTCAAAGTGAAAAATCAACAATAATGCAACATTTCAAAGGAGATTCCCAATGAATGCCAGTCGTGATGAGATCATTGTACATGTAAATTCTCACTTAATAATTTTATACTCTGACCTTTAATGGTCACAGGTATTCAAGCTGCAAAAAATGTTTTTGGAGGAGAGTGCTAAGGGTTTAGGCTTTGCAGTTTTGTTGAGAATATTACTGTGATTTTGCGTCAAGTGGCAAACTGCGTTTTGGTTTCCATCAGTCAAATTTCTGAACATAGCTGGGAAGATCGATTCTGCCTCCGGAGAATGAATTGGAGTTTTTGTTTAGTTCACAGATCGAATATTATGATATTCTTTTAGAAATTCTTTGGTAAAGAGATTCATACAGATTCCATCGCTTTCCATTTCTAACATTTTGGGATGTTTTTGATTTGTGCTCAAGTGGCTGATTTTTTGGTAACTGAAGGCATAAATAATGTAACACCTTGTCACTAAAAAAATAAAAAAAAGAAAATAAAGTGGATGACCAGTGTTGTCATTTTTAGACTTGTTTACAACAGTCCCAGATAACTAAGCATTAGCGAACATCAGAATTACAACAGTCTTGGAGTACATCATCATGAGCTTGTGAAATACACTCTGGATAAAAAATCATAATGCATAATACGCACTGTGTTCATGGAGCAGTAAGTTACAACAGTACCTCCATCAGAAAATTAATTTGCCAATTCTTTATATTGCTTTCCATCTGTTGTATAAAATTCCTCCAGTTGCCACTGAAGCGTTTCAAATGTTGGCCGTTCATAAGGTTCTGTTCGCCAACAAGCCATCATTATGTCATACAGCTTGTCCTGACAAGTGTTTGGTTTGGGCATCCGATAGCCACGTTCGACTTCTTCCACCACCTAACCGAAAAAAAAAAAAATGATAAGAAAGAAAAAAAAAAAAACCGTTGCAGTGGCATGAAAGATTTTCAGTTGGTCTTTGCTGTCAAAATGTCACACCACAGTATTTAACTTTGACCTCAAGGCTCTCTAGGGGACTCTCTAATCCCAAACCAATGCCGATTTGACAGAAACACCCGGCTCCTGAATTGGAAGTAATAATAATAATAATGATAATTTAATAATAACAATAATCATAATAATCACTTCGTTTACCCTCGGATTTCAGAGTAGCTAGTGGCTAATATCTCCGAGCATTGAACCTATACAATTCTTAAGAATCCCATGGCAACTGGTGGGAGGCAAAACAGTTGGCTATTTTACAAGTGCGCCAGGAAATTAAACCAGGGACTACCTGAAACAAATTCAGTGAGTGGTCAGAACTCAGAAATTTCATCTCTCTCACTATTTCGATCAAAATCAAGGAACTATTCATTTCGTAAACTTACTAGTTACAGCAATCCCTCTAGAAAGAAAAAGCGGGCTTGTTCTTCCAACAACTGTTCTCAAACCCAGCTGCATGGCCGAGAAATTTCCTCTTGCCAATATTCTCAACGAAGCTGCCATCTCGGCAGGTTAGTTTTGCAGGTTGCAGGTTGAAATTTACTGTGACTGTTACATGAATAGCTAACCTTAGGCCTAATTAGGCCTAAAGAAACGTTTTTAGGCCTAAGGAGGCCTAAAGAAACGTTTTTAGGCCTAATTAGGCCTAAGGTTAGCTATTCATGTAACAGTCACAGTAAATTTCAACCTGCAACCTGCAACCTGCAAAACTAACCTGCCGCTGCCATCTTGTTCGTGGTCGTCAATACGTCAGATATCCCGGATGTATTTCCAGGCCTTACTCAATTTCCTCGAGTATGCCTGGTGAAGCTTACAAAAAATGTCTGGTGTTTTCACTTGCACGCGGAAATGAGCGGCCTATTTCGCGTTTTCTCTCTGGTTTTCATAAATTTTTCCTTTTTTCGAGAATTAGCTTGTGATTCCTCAAGGTCAAATAGCAACACAGTGGTTGGAAAACCTCAACTTGGTAAGAGCAACCAACTGCGAAGGGAAAAGTTTGACTCAGTAGGGTAGGGTAAACATTGTTCGCCAAAACGAGCCTTGTCTTCTTATGCACCAGTCATTTGAAACCCCCGCACCCCCCCTCCCCCCCCCTTCCGGCTTAAGCTGGGCGTTCACTTTTTATGCAAGTGAAACTGAGTGAAGTCCCCGGGAAAGGGGACAAAAGTGAGTGGTGCATTCCCCCGCCCCTACTGTTCAACACATGGTACTCCCTTTGTAAAACAACTTATCATTGCCAAGGGAAACCCTGGTTAAAGAGGCATGTACTAAAACCCGAAACACCGAAACGAAACCATCGGAACGAGACCACCGAAACCACCGGAACCGCCGAAACCATCGAAACACCGGAACGAAACCAGCGAAACCACGGAACCACCGAAAAAGCTATAAAAACTTGAACGGAGCAAGGATGGCACAGTGGGTTAGTGTGCGGCCTTTGTGCAATGAGGTCCTGAGTTCGATCCCCGGATCTCCCATCCTTGTTTCGACTTCTTTCCTTTCAGTGTAGCCTAAGTAGCTTTAAATGCCTGTAAAAAGAAGCCCTGGTGGAGAGGGGGGAGTAAAATGAGCGCACCGTCGACCTCAGGTTTGTCAGTTGAATTACTGTTACGAGTTATCGACGTTAAATATGGTTACTTTACTTTTAACAAAACGATCGAGACAGCCTCAATAGCACCACCGTTATTGAATTCCGGGTGGATTGTCATGAATTTTCCTGCTTCAGTTGTTCTTTTATCACAATCTTTGCAGTTTCCCAAACGTAAAAAGAATGAAATTAAAATATTCTTTTATTTGTCTCCCTTTACGACTCAAACTACGTCACGCAATGTGAAGCGTTTTCCCATGAGCACACCGCGGCCACAAACAATGGCACATCCGGTCACGGAAGGCTTGCAGGTCTTGCAGATTCCTGGAAATTTGAAGCGAGTGGCATGAAAACGACGTCGTAAACAGTGCAAAGACCAAGGTAACAAACAAAAAGTACGAGGGGATAAGGTTATGACGTAAGGATGTTAAGACATTTTTAAACATTTGCATTTCGAAGTGTTTTGTTCAGATTGTTAAAGGGGCTAGGTCACGCTATTTTAGGTAATTTTGTTTAATTTTGTTAATTGAGCTCTTAACGTCAAATTGGCAGAAGAATAGTCTTTCACTTGCAAAATCACGGCCACATAACAACTGAGAATGATTTTCCAGCTGTGTAAATGACATTTTGATATAGACTGATAAAAATTTGAAAGAAGGTGGGCCGACGTTTTTCAAATTTACCCAAATTCAATCCATTTCAATCCTCTCCAGTTTTGTCCATCCATGTCCCTTCTTGGCCTCCCTGTGTTTTGTTAGAGATCTTCTATAGTTTTGAACAGTTACTTTGATATTTTAGTTAATTCTACGACCATTCGATCAGTGCTGAGATTGCCTAAAATTGCGTGACCTAGCCCCTTTAAGCTGTTTCGGTGGTTCCGTTGGTTTCGTTTCGGTGTTTCGGTGGTTTCACAGGTTTCGTTATGGTGTTTCGGTGGTTTCGGTGGTTCCGGTGGTTTCGGTGGTTTCGTTCCGATGGTTTCGTTTCTGTGTTTCGGGTTTTAGTACATGCCGGTTAAAGACACTGTTGGCAGCCATGAAATAAACAGATTGATCTTTCAGCGGCCAGCAGATAACTTGCAAAGGTTCCTCAATGCACAGTGAGTATGTCAAAATATCATTATTGTAGTAGTTTCATTGATACTTCTGGATAAATTGACAATGAAACACAACGGGCAACTATCACAGTAGTGTCAATCGCACAAATAATAGCAGGAATTGAAACTGTTTCAACTGATTTTGATTATTGCATACAATGTGATCCGCCTCACTGCAAAATCGAATTATCGCGGTAGACTGGTAGACTAGAACCCAGTGCTTTTCAGCAAAGACAGTATATACTAGAACGGAGGCTCAGTGCTTGATTATTTCGCGGGAAACCCCTTGCACTGTGAAACTGGGTTTCCTGATGACCGAAGTACAACTAAACGGTGGAGCAAGATGTAAGTGTTTTCCTCGTTATAAAAAACGAATTACTTCGTTCTTATTTAAGGTTAACTGCTCTAGTGTGCAGTGCAAATTAGTGGAAAGATCATGAGGTAGGACGCTGTTAGTATCCCCCGACGTTTGACATTTCCATTCAGTCTTGCTTTATCTATCTTGAAAGGTGAAACAGGGCACATTCTCTGTGAATGGAAACCGGT
>NC_090886.1:3661880-3719380 GCF_036669925.1 Montipora capricornis | reverse complement strand
ACTTGGACATCTAAATTTCAACATCCGGTATTCCAAGAACTTATGCCGCTGTTTACGCCACGTCCAGAGGAGGTTGGACAGCAGCGTGCAAGGCGTCATGGGAAATTTTTATTTTTCAGTCAGTTGCCTCCAGACTTCAAGGGAAACACATCTCTGTTGTAATCAACATGGACGCCAGTGATAGACAGGCCGCAGAGTCAACTTCGTTTAAGAGTTCCAGTTGCTTCTTCTTACATTGCTGTGACATGCTCAATTTATTTACTTTCTCTGTTCGAAGCCGGCTCTTTTTGATGATCAATGGGTTCGAGAAAAAATTCCTTTTGAAAGACGAATGTTTATTTTGCAACTGAGCAAGGAAATTAGATGCTCTGAAGTTGGCATCAGTTCTATTAAAAAACCCAGTGTTGATTTTGAGGTAGGGTATAAATTTTCTTGTTTTAGAATCATGCATTGTTGGAAATTTGTATGTATTTCAGGCTTGAGCCATCGTCGTTCTAAACTGTGTGAGAACAGATTTTCGTGACTTAATTAATGCACAACATGTTTGGAGATCGTTCTTCCCATGTTGTAGTTTGACCCTCAAGAAAGCGACCAGGAGAGCATCCTCAGAAACAGCCATTGCACAACCGCATCGAGCTCCAAAGGAAACTTTGTCAGTTGCTCCATATATTGTTAGATGTTGACAGGATGAATGTTGATGCAACTGTTCGTCTTTCCCAGAAACCTGGAACGGCTGGCCATGGAATATTTTTTGGTCAAACATTAAAGGATGACAAAGAGGAAAATGAGGACATTCATGAAAAAGGAAATGTTTTATTGTTTGTCACATAATGGACTGGAAAACTGTAAATAGTCTGTCCTTAAAATTAAAAATATAATTTTAGTTCACCATGTCACTGAAAGTTGCCCTTGGTAGACAGGTAGTTCAGGTATCGTAATGTTTCAGAACATATCTTAACATAAAATAAGTCACCAATGCTTACCTTCTGAAATAAGATATCAATCCATTTGTTTTTTGGGGGTTCTTGTTCAGAGAAATGCTGCTTATCTTGTGAAGATAGCCCCCTGATAGTCAAATTGCTCACATGACAGTACTTTCAGAAGTAGTGAAATTTCAGGAGATAAAAATGTGCTGTACACGTTGGTGTTTTAAGGTATTGGTGGCGCCCATGACAAGCCAAGACAGGAATTTTTGAAAATGGCACAGAGAAAAATAAAAGCAAACTGTCAGGTCCAAGTGCAGCTGAGACCAGAGCCAACTAATGGCAAGGACAAAAATACCATAGCCATTGACTTGAACCATGGTAATGGATGGTTTCATTGTTACATTGCCAGAGAATTCACAGGTTTATTGCATACACTAATTGAAAATGAGAAATTGTTGACATACAGGTAACTGTCCACCACATCATGGTTTTTTGTGTGTGCAAAAATTGGATATAACCCTTTAATTTCAATACTAAGAAAGGAAAAGTGGGAAAGTATGTTATGACAAGGTGCCACAGTGCTCGGTGAAGTAATCTTAAGAATTGCTTAAGATTGTCTTACAACTACTTGCTATTTGTAACTGTAACAATACTGTTGATTTTGTTTAATTTACTGGTCTTAACTATTCATAAGTATAAAATCTATGAACAATTTTTTTATTGTACATGTACATTAAAATACTTTGCTGAGTCTCATAGATGCACTACACACTACGTCATCAGGTTATAAGAGTGTAAAAACTGTATATCATTCAATATTTATTTATTTTTTGTTATCCATAAGGGAGGCTAACAAAATCAGCACCTTACTTGTTTTGCATTTTTTGAGCATTAAAATAGGACTTTTGGTCCTTTTTTTCTTACAGAAAGTCGAATATTTTGAGCTCACCCATTCAAATACTAACCCTGCCAGATAGGGCTTAACTGCAGTGAGATTTTGTCTTGGAAAGGTATCAGGCTTTTGGTGATATAGAAATTTCAAGGAACTTGAAAATGGTCAACATGTCAGCCTCAAATCAATGTTTCTCCATTCTCTTTTATTTTCTTCAATCTTTCTGGGTTTAGTATTATACTAGTAACCACATGTCTTTTCAGGGGGGCTATTTACGTAAGACATCTACCATGGCACTACAATGATACACGGTACCAAAACAATATCGTGTATTGTTAGGGCTACATATTAGGCAAAGACAAGTTGAATCTCCTGAAAAACAAAATGCAGCTCAGTTGACGGTTATGGAATAAAGCACTGTTACTGCACTCAGTCTGAGGTCGCTTGTTTTCACTCCTTCCTCTCCCCATCTGATGTACCCCATTGAAAAGCTTGTTCTTGAGGCCATTGCAACTGAGAAGCCCTTAATAACATGCATAAGTGGACTATGGAAAGATAAACATGCAGGTTTTCCTCTGCAAGAACTTATAGCAGTACTGATGTTTGGAGTATTAATTTTGCAAGATTTTTGGGGAAGATTTGCAAAAAGAAATATTGTCACAAAATTGAGAGCGTGTTGTCTGCTCTCAGAACTCTGGAAAACAAAATATGGGCAGGAATTTCCTGAAACACTGTCGTTTGTATCAAGCACAGGGGGAGTTAAGATAATTCAAAATTAGTAAAGAAAACTTTATTTGCACTGACCAACATATTTTGATCATCTGTAACATTTAGTTCAGCAGCTCAATTCAATGAAGCTGTGTACTAATAATGCGCCTATCAATGTTAAGCCCCAGGGAGGGGGGGTCATGCTAACCACGGGAGTTTGATCGTGAGGTCTGTCCACAGGGTAGGGATTTTGATCGTATGTGACGTCCCCAGGCTAACGATTTTGATGGTACAAAGGACATTTTACCACCTTCACTTGCCAATTATTTTGTACGGGGGGGTGGGGAATTCGAATTTTTTTAAATGAAAATGTCAAAATCCCCACCCCATCCCCGCCCCCCCCCCCCCCCCCCTCTCTAGGGCTTAACATTGATAGGTGAATAATAGTTCCCTAAAGAAGCTTCAATAATTATGGTCTCCACTTTGTTTGAAAATTTAAAGGATCAAAAGAGATGATTGTCTTTTATTTGTCTGGCACATTCTTGGAAACCACGGACTGCAGCACTGTGCGAACGAGTCAATTTCCTTGAGGATAACAACAAAGAATGTGAATGAATATGCAAATTTACGATTCCCTTGCCTTTGATTGCTTGTTTAAGCCATAATAATAACTGATCACATTCTTGGAAACCACGGACTGCAGCATTATGTTATTATATGAAACGATAGTGATGTTATAGCTAAGCATAGTAACATTTCTTAGCACTGGCCAAAAAGTGAGCAGCAAACCAAGATGAACGTTTCTGTTTAGGTAATTTGCTCATCACTTTATAACAATAAAAATTGGGTTTGCTAAGTTTGTTTTTTTTTTAGTTATAAGTACCTGAAGATAAAATATAAGCAATTGATTCCTTCATGCTATCACAATAATGGCAGCACAAATATAATTTTGGTGTTTCACGTATGTATGGAAGCATGATACAGTATTGTTGTAATAATTATAACCCATCAACTAATCAAGTCGATTTAAAGTGTCAATACTGTTTTGAGCCTTTTTGAACCCACATCAGCAGTTGTAATTTGGCACCATATCACAAATTTTAACAGAAATCTTATTTGATGAGCGAGTTCTGAATCTTAAAAGAATAAGAAAAACCTGAAATAATCGAAAAGTTTTCTATCATGAACCACTCTCTCTTATCTCTTGTGGGGACAATTGACTGATCAACAAGAATACTTCATACATATAGTGTTGCATAATTGAAGACTCTAAAGTGAACACAAAGCGAGAAATCGATTTCTAAAAAGGGCACACTCGAAGCGTGTCAACAAAACAATGCAATGTGGGACTTCGTAAAATATTATAAAAATGTACGATTAAAATTCGTCTTACCTTTAAATTGCCTTCATAGCAATGAAAAACAACTCCAATATGTTTAATCTGGCGCATTTATGGTGAATTATCAATAAACCAAAGCGAAAAAATGCCGAATTAACAGAGGGCTTCTGAGTTTCTCCATGGACTTTTTGTCCGACATGAAGATCTGTATGAACGCTGCTCATTGGTCGAAATTTATCACGTGACAGCTGTCCAACCTCATCTGCGAGTGTAACTGAAAATTCAACCAGGTGATCTGGTGACGTAATTCGGAGGACTGGGGAGAAAAAATTTAACGCCGTATCCCACAACCGCGCGCGGCCTTATTTTCGAATTCAACATGGCAGAAGAGAGGTTAGATCTTGTCAAGTCTACTTGAATGTTCATTCAGTAACAGGAAATGTGGTAGACACGTAATGATCTGTTGAGTTTTAACGATGGCAATACTGTAGGAAGTTTGGAAAACAACACCAAAGGCCGCGCGCGGTTGTGGGATATGGCGTTAAAATTTTTCTTCTCAGTTCTCCAAATTACGTCACCAGATCACCTGGAAACATTCGAATGTGAAAATATAGATATTGAGTACGATCTGTAACATTAGCTCGGGTGTGTTCCAGGTACATCTGCTATCTTGTGTGTTCCTTTGCTACGACACTTCATGAACAACAATGTTCGAAGACTCCGCGTTCCTTGTTGCTGTCTCTATGAGTTATATTTGCTTATTTTTTGTCCTCACCGTTTTCAAGTACGAAGTGATTTTCAGGACAGGAGTTATTTTAGTGGCAGCCTTTGGCTTTTTTTTCCCAATACTCTATGGACTTCCCTACATTATTGTGCTATGGAGAATACTTGTGGGATTGAATGTCGCCACTGATCAAAAGCTTTACATAGGAAGGCGCATTGAGCAAATAGACATGGACAAGGCAGAATTTTCTGGTTCCACTACCCTCAACCATTGGGCAGTTGTGATACAGGATGGTGGTGGATACGTCTACACACACGCTGTTGGAGATGTTGTATCTGGTGAAGGAAAGAAGATTCCGTTTAGAGAAATGGAAGAGGATACACTAGGCAAATACCGTCTCGACCATGTCGGCTTTGTCACTCGAAATCAGAGAGAAACGAAAACCAGAGAGCTTGTGCATGCAGAGCCGATGGTTTCTGGTAACAGTTGTCAGGAGTATGCAGTAGATATTGCCTTTAAACTCTCCAGTTCGCGCACATACACATTTGTTAAGATCATGGCATTACCTCGAATGCGAAACACCGTCTTGGTCATTGCAGAGGCACTATCAACTGCGTTTGCAGTGTATGGCCACCCTTACGCTCGTGTGTTAAACCCGCTGTTCTTCACCAATCTGTTTGCTGCTTGGGAGCTGTCTCGTATTGGCATACATAACCAAGCACAGGAAGTTGATCTCCGGTATATATCCTCAGTTTTTCGGGCATACTTTATATATCCGAGAAGGGTGGACTTCTTTCTGCTCTCGTTCAGTTGTGGGTGCTTTGCCTACGTTTATCAACAAGTGGACAACAGAGTGTTCATTGTAATATCCAGTTTATTGTTTGTGGTTGTCCTGGTGCTATTGAGACGAACACAGTGATGCAACTTTCAAAAAATAGACATTGTACGACATCGTCGTGGCTGGGAATGGGAAACGTACAGTAACGATTCTTCGTTTAACGGAAAAAAAACCGTTTCGTTTTCGTTTTAAACCGTTTAAACACAAAATGAAAAGCGTAGAAACGATTTTGCTTCTCGTTTTTCTGAACTTGGTCTCCGGTTTTGCTTTTGCAAAATCGTTTTCTCAACAACTGCAAGCGTTTACCGGTAACGGTTTGGAGAAAGCGTTGAAACAGTTGTTTCTTCTGTATAAAAAAATTAACGGCAGAGACAGTTGAACGATTTGGTTCACCATTTTAAACACTCAAGGATGTTCGTGCCAATTGTTTCTGCGCATCCTTACTGCGCACTCAAATGCACACGCCACGTCATACACGAGCGTGCACACTAAGTAATAAAATGAGAACTGATAGGGCAAAAGGCCGTGGCTATAGCTTTGCGTGGATTTAACGGTCTTGGACGTTCGGTGACCCCTTTTTTTCTTTCCAGAAACGGATTTTATTTACAATTATCTCCACGTTGTCCAAAAATGAACAAAAAATCAATGTGGGAAGTTCAAAAAATTTCAAGACTTCTGCTCACGGGACATCAAATCCTGCCATCTTGCGGCTGCAAGGCGCGTGAAACTGTGGTCACTAACTGCTAACTCGATGTTTAAGGACATTTTACCACCTTCACTTGCCGCTGGGTGGGGATTTTGACCAATTATTTTGTACGGGGGGGTGGGGAATTTGAATTTTTTTTAATGAAAATGTCAAAATCCCCCCCCCCCCTCTCACTGGGGCTTAACATTGATAGGTGCATAATAGTTCCCTAAAGAAGCTTCAATAATTATGGTCTCCACTTTGATTGAAAATTTAAAGGGTCAAAAGAGATTATGATTGTCTTTTATTTGTCTGGCACATTCTTGGAAACCACGGACTGCAGCACTGTGCGAACTTTTTGTTCTTATTAAACAGACACGATGGCCACGAGTCAATTTCCTTGAGGATAACAACAAAGAATGTGAATGAATATGCAAATTTACGATTCCCTTGCCTTTGATTGCTTGTTTAAGCCATAATAATAACTGATCGTGAAAAGGGTGCAGAACCCTAACACAATTCGCGTGCGCTAATATAATCGTCGATCAGTCATCATAAAATCAAAGGAGAAAATGAGTCCTGTCCAGATGTACCTTCCACAATGACGAATAAAGAATATTTGCAAGACAGCGATGTCAAATACTGACCATTATTTAGAGTAATGCCTAATAGGCTTTGCAAAGTGTGAAAAAAATTAACCGGAATCCACGATCAAGTTTGTCAAGAAAGCAACAATGTTTGCAAAATTACTATGAGGCACGAAAATGAAGACCGCTGACCAAGGAGTGACTGCCCTCCTTAATTTCCCCATTAGGGGATGCGAAGACCGTGACTTCCAGCGAATTCCCCGCCTACTGGGGAACCAAAATGGAGTCTACATGAGGTGCAAGTCCCCGCAATCCCCCGCTAAGGCCTGAATGGGGGGCTGCGGGGGTTTCAAATGACTGGTGCATTAGGTAAAGAGCTTCCCTTGTGTCTTTTATCAAGTTCACTCAATCCCCTAATCATGACCCCTCAAAATAATTCCTTCGTGAGAGAGGACAAAATGCGGAGCCCTACTCTATGGAGTACTTACTCTATGGAGTACCCAAATGGAGTATCCCTAAAAATAATTTATTGGTCAAATTTAATTCTTTATCAACATGGTGAGGTGTTTCGATGTACATACTTTTTGTTACAGTTCGATGCAGTTCATGAATTGGCCGCCATCTTGAAGTTACGTTGGTATTTTGTGTATCCCTTATTATAGGGCCGTTGGCAAAGGCCGGATCGGACCGGATTCATGCACGACGGTCTTCTTCTTGAAACTTGAAAACTGACAACAATTTTTTTCCTTTTTCCAGTCCCTGACAATTGCACACAATAGCTTGATTTAGCAACAGAAAGGCAACGTCAGTTGACGAAAGGAGAACTCGCAGAATAGTTTGGATTCTACTCTAATATGACATAATATGGATATTTTTGCTGCGTGCGGCAACTGACATTCCGTGCTGTTGCTAAACCAGGATATTGTGCAATTAGAAGGGACTGGGGTAAAGTAAAGAATTGTTGTCAGTTTTCATGTTTGAAAAAGAAGACCCGGTGTGTACGCAGTCAATTTGTTACATCATATCTTTCATAATTCTGCTTTGGAATCTGTAATCACCTTTTGACGAGCCTCAATAAATGAGGAGAGAAACATAAGAGAGAAAGGCACAGAATTTGAGCATGTTGTCTGGTGTTATTGATCCGGTCCGAGTTTTGTCAATCCGATCCGATCCGGCCCGATCTGATCCGATCCGATCTGATCCGATCCGGGTTTTGCCAACGGCTTTATTATAGTGTATTTTTAAACAAATATTCATAAAAACCGTGTACCCCTGCATACCCATTCAGGCCTGTGTATGCCCATATGTATGTACCCCTATGGAATGGATTGGATCATATCACAAATAGAAACCAACCTCGTCCCCAGGGTCTCTGCCTCTCTTGTCGTTGGAGGCAGAGAAGAGAGGCAGAGACCCTGGGGACGAGGTTGGTTTCTATTTGTGATATGATGTATAGTGTAGCAACTGGTTGTTGCAAGGTCAAAGGGTGGGCAGCTATATTGGGAAAGGCTAGACTCTAAACATCAAGGAAATGCAAAATCTTTTAACCTACAGTGCAGCAAGAGTAGCTAGCCTGTTTGAGGCTCCCAAGATATTTGGGAATAGCAAAAACTGTGCAGTTAAAATATGTGGGAGCTGGGCTAAGGCAACAAACTTGATGGTGATTCTATCCTGCAACCATCTAGTTTTTGATAACCTTGGTGTAGACAGTAAAATTCTTGCACTTACCAAAGGTCTTGACTTGAACACCAAAATGCAGCATTTCAAAGCTGGCCGTAACTGTGCTGATCGCTAGTTCCAGCCCTAGGCAAAGAAGAGGTCTTGGCAAAATCAAGACCAGGACGTGTCCCAGGACGTACATGTAAAATTGAGACCAATCTGAATTACTGAAGGATTTGAAATACTGGTAATCCTGCAAACTCATAAGGGAGCTTAAGAAAGCACGGTGTAAACAAGAATGATAATGGCAGAAAACAATACAGTGCTGGAATTAACAGTCGGTCATCAGACATTGTCTGACCAAATTTTGAAAATGTCCGGCCAAATTCACATTATGATCGGACACAATGGTCGAGCGTCTCACCAGCACATCTTGAGTTATCTTCTTCAAGGTGTTGTCAGTCAATAAATTATGTCCGGTTCAATTTGTCAAATGTCCGGCCAAAAGGAAGATTTGAACGGGCATATGTCCTGTGGATAAAGAAAAATTATTTCCAGTACTGCAATAGGTTTTATGAGCATATACAGTGGCTCTGCAGCTAGCAACTTTTTGTACCTTTTGTACATTTTAGAACATGTTTTACTTTTTTCTTCCTAATGACAACATGAAATGACTTACCGGTAATAGCCTTTTTGACAGTTGTGTGCTTTAAGCTACCTGGCCTTTAAATAAAAATGAAGCTGGAGATGACCTTGTTATGAAACAGGCCTCCCTTTCCCTGTCCTTGAATTGGGATCATTTTTTATTCTTAAGGTAGTCACTTTCCTTGGTTACAATAAAGTGATGAAACATGGGCTACCTGTATTTGATTTCTCGAATATCATGCTTTGAGGTTTACGATTGCTTTCTAAATAGCTTTCCTTAGATCTAGTGCTACCATAAGTGTAAGAATCTCTTCATTCTCTTTTCAGGTTTGACTACAGCTATAAGCATTAGCCTCTTTGTGATTTTTGTTGGGATGGCGATCTTTATTTACAAGCCAAGGCGGAAAAGACAAGTTAGAAGACATCAGGCTAATGACCAACCTGTTCCTGTATAACTTAAGAACAGACTGAGGGAGAGCAATTCAAGTAGATGCTTTGCTTTTCATGGAGGCCAAAATAATGAACTGATATACATTTAAGAGGACCAGAAATG
The DNA here is from genome assembly GCF_036669925.1 of Montipora capricornis. NCBI lineage: Eukaryota > Metazoa > Cnidaria > Anthozoa > Scleractinia > Acroporidae > Montipora > Montipora capricornis. Next base: position 3,709,824 of record NC_090886.1, on the reverse strand, counting down.
ATATTGTTGGCCACACAAGAAGCACTACTCCTCTTAACCTGCTCCACATGTTCTGTATGGAGCATCGACTCAGAAAATGCTGGGTAAACTTTGTCTCAAAGGGACTATTGGGAAGTCATCTTACCCCGATCATACTAGAACTGGAAACATGAAGCTCAAAATAACAAAAATAATACCGGTAGTTACATTTTCAAAAAATTGTGTTTGCCTGTCCAAATGCACAGTCCATTTGTGTTAGTATATTTGAATGCCCTTCACCACTTACCTTCTACAAACAGTGAGTGTCTTCTTTATCTTTAGTGCCTTGCATTAAAGATTACTCCTAAACCCATGATCGGGGATTTTTTGTGATGGGGCCTAAAGTTTTTCACCCTTGTCTAAGGAGATGGCAAGCAGTAAGTGTGCAAAGGCAGGACTTTTCCCATAGTTGTTCACAGATCCCAAGTGATGAAGAAACTTATCCTATTGTGTGACCTGTTTAGCAGTATCAATGCTGTCATACAGAAAATGCCCATCTCGAGTGGGTCTGGAACAGTTGATGTGTGCGAGTCCAGAACATTCTTGAGGACTTGTTGGCATGACTGCTGTGAACTTGATGAAAGCAAGTTTTATTATCCTGATAACTTCTGGATAACAGGCTTTGGAAGGAAGAATCCAAACTATTTTCCAATGACAGCACAAAAATATTCATTGCTGGTCTAAACCAAGGAAATATGTCAAATAAAATCATGCATTACTAATTTATTAGATTTGCCTGGTCACATTCTGGTTTGTCTGTTCACCATGACCTTGGGGTCAAATGTTTTCCCGATCGGCCCTCCAACATAATTTTTTGGATGGGTGACTTGGGTTATGGAAGTCAAACTTTGTTTTAGGCTTTTGTATATTTCTGAAAATCAAAACTTTACATTATAATATTAGCTTATCTAAAAGGTTGTTGTCACTGGTAATCAAGGTAAAGAGAGGCTGGCATGGCACCAGACTGTGAGAGAAGATACAGAAGCTTGGCGCTCTCTCCAGAGTCCACCAATGATAGGATTGTCTGATGAAGTCAGCCGCTTCAAACCCCTGGTGCAGAGAACATGTGATGCTAATTAGGACCGTAGTAGCAGCAGTAGTACACTTGTGGGATTTTGGCCATTAGACGAGGTTTAATGGGGAACTGAAGGCAAAAAAGAACTATTTTTTATTTACACTTTAGACCATGCACAATAATGTTTTAACTTTTTTTCTGGCATATCATATGCATCGTTTTTCCACCTAAAAAAATGTTTTTATTCCAATTTTGGGCCTACTGCATTGCAGCTCAGAATGGAGGAGTCAGCAGTCATTTTTGCAGCTTATGACATATGAAATGGGGAAGACATGCGAGAGCGCCCCATATAGAAGCAGTGTTTTGACTGATGTTTGTCGTGAATATTGAGTCCGCGAAGAAAGAATAAAACAACGAAGAAAATATCCACATCAGCACTTGTTTCTCTTGATTATGAAATCTCTGGTCCCCATATCATGCGTCAAAGCAGGCTGAAGAGTTAGTTTTTGAGCCCACACTGAAAAGGCAGAAAGAGCAGGAAAAAGCACAACTTCGAACATAATTTTCTCGCAACCCCACAGACTCAACTTTACTTATGTTAGGCTTTCCAAAAATGATGTTGGAAAAATTGCTGATTTTGGCCTTCAGTTCGCCTTTATTGTGATTGTGGCAATATCACTGGTCTGCTGTATATTTGCTAGGACTGGAATTAATGAAATAGACCACTCTCAAAGCAATATTATTATTGTGCTAAATTATTGTACCAAAGGTCAATGTAAATTTTTGATCTTGTTAAACGAATTAAGAGATGCCTTACTTTAAACGTAAAAAAGAGTCCAGCTGGGGTTAGGACATCTTGCAACCAAGATATGAAATGAATGTATAGTTGAAGCGTAGGTCATAATACATGTAGATGAATGAGAGAACCTGTTTACCAACTGCATGGCTTTATTGCTCAGTTGGTAGAGCAGTTCACTGGCACAGCAGAGGTCATGGATTCAAATCCCCCTGGAGCCATCTTAATTTTTCAGATGTCTATATTATTGGTCTTGGCTCTTTCATCATTAACCAAGATATACCGGTAGTAAGGACGTTGGATGTACACAACCAGTCTGGTTTAAGGAGAGTAACCAACTAATGGCCCCTTTCTCTAGGGTGTCGGTGGGCAAGCCATTTTTAAAAGAACTCTCCCAATTGTCACATTTCAAAAGCAAACTTATTGATGATCATGTTGTGACATGGAGGGTGATTACAAACTGCAGGTTGCAGGTCATTGTTTCGCCATAGCTGATTCAACCCAAACCTTTACTAATGCCAAGACTAGGCCTAAACACAGTGTTGAAGCCTAAGGTTAGCATTTTTGTGAAGGTTTGGGTTGTTTCAGGTATGGTAAAACAATGACCTGCAACCTGAACTTTACACAATCCGGTTGTGACAACTTCATGTTGTCATTTTCCAAAATCAGTTTTAATCTTAGGTTTAGGGAAAGAGTGGCTGAGTTCTCTGAGTCAAGTAACCAACACTTTTCATCGGAAATTGCTATTTATTGAAACCAAGTTGCACAACTATGCAAAATTGGTTGGATTGCCAGTGAAAAGTTGGGGGTAGGGGGGTGTGTCAAAAATGAAGACCGTAAGACCCTACAAGACCCGCAAACTTGAAAACGAAGAAAGTAATTAACCTGAAACACTCAATTTGGCTTACCCTAGGCCTAAAGTTGGTTTTTAGGCCCAGAGTGTGACAGGGCCTATTTTTATCCAAGGGGAAATGAAGAAGTCCGGCCACATGTGGAGTCTGGTTACTCAGTTAAATATGGCAGATCACCCAGCTTTCACTTTGAAACAAGTTGTTGCGATCGAAGGACTTGAACTTCGCTTGAGGTGACTTTTACATTTCTCTAACAAGACAACTGGGAGGTCTCCTATTTGTTTTCAAGTTTTCGGGGTCTTTAGGGTCTTCATTTTTGATACTCACTGGGTAGGGTGGTAATTTGTTATTTTGTCTGAACACAAGTGGCTTAATTTACTGATGGTTTCTTAGAGTAATAGACATGTAGCAAAATAATGTTTTTCCTTTTATTTACAAACTCATATAAAAAAATAAAGTAATAGTAATAACAAAATCAGCTTATCACCAGAACACGACCATTAAGTACACCACTGTTATTAATTTTTATGACCATCAAGTCTTAAATCTAATCCCAATATTTAACTAATTACCGGTATTACATCTTCCATGTTGGTTGTTTACAAAGTTTTAACTGATATGGAGGAATAAAGACAAATTATAATTAATACAAGGAAGTCAGCCAAAAACGGTTGCAATATAGATGCATGTTGTGTTCCAAAATCTCTGTCATTTTTCACCAAATAGTCAGGGCCCATTTGTTGAATAATTAGACGGATTAGATTACTGGCAACTTACGTTGCAGTTTATTTACTGTTTCAAAAAGTTTCCACAAGATTTTTAGAATTCAATTTTGATTCATATTTTGGTTTTCCTTAAGCCTAAAATTACATTGTTAGGACCTTTTTAACTGCTGGAATTCAACCCTTTACAGCCTTGTCAAAATGTTTTTGGGGAGCAGGTTATAAGGAAAGTGGAGACGGTTTTGGTGGCAAAGGCACAGGCCACTGAAAAACGCAGACTGCAGACTGTGCAGACCATCTGTAAAATGAAAATTTGGTTAACCTGAATTAGGCCTAAATAACATTTGGTTAGCCTGTTTACGGTTAGCTCTCAATAATAGTGAGGGTAACGCCATATTTTTCCCCTGGTCTGCATGGTCTGCACAGTCCACAGTCTGCGTTTTGGGGTGACCACCAAGCGGGTGCCCAAAGCATGTAAGCTAGGCATGTTTCCGTAAGAAATTTTTGAAATTTAGACACTCACAGATGCAATTTTGTGAAATCTGGGGGATCTAAAGTGACGAAATTTCACATATGGAATTGACACTTGCATGGTGTCTGATAAGAAATACTGGAATGTTAGTTAAATAAACATTTCACATGCACCACGCCAAAAAATATTGCGGAAGCGAATTTGTACGTCAAACAAGCATTTTTCCAAGCCTTAAAATATCATCTCCAGTGACTTGACTTTACAGCTAAAATTGTGTTGTCTGTTTTTTTTTTTGTCTCACCTGTCGTAATCAAAATAAGACATTTTCTGACTGGAAGGAGACAGTCAAACTTTCTGAAGAGGTGGCTCATTGAGCCGGCCGGTTTTGAGAAGGCTGCTTTAATGGTATTTAATTGCAGTTTAGTGTTAATCGACGTTTGAACTGGATCCAGTATTAAACTAGCACTGAAATTCTTCAAATGATCAACTTCACTAAAAATGGCTTTGGAATGATGTTACCCTGGTTTTAATTGAACATCAAAATATTTTAAAATCTTTGTTACCCCCCTATTTACAGGAAAACTAACATCTGAACTTCAAGTTCATCTTTAAAGGGGCAATGTCAGGCCATTTTGAGCAAGAGTGCAAATTCATAGAATGGTTTTCAGTTGATAACAGCTATAAAATAAGCACAAAGCTGGTTCCTATAAAGGTATATTTCAACACACAGACTCTTTTATAAACCTGTTTTTTGCCAGAAAAGAATGTCTCAAGTTAAAACCATTGGATTAATGTTTAATTAAGGTTAAATTCCACATTGTAAATCACACTAAGTCAATGAAAACATATTCCGGCCAATACTTTTGGTTTATATTCACCTGAAATCATGAAGAAAGTGATTTGGAAGTGGTAAATTTTATGAAATTTTAATCAGAAATTGTAACAAACACTATGACAGTACCCCTTTTTAAAAACAGGTTTTTTTAAACACAAAATTGGCCCTGTGGTCTATTAACCTTGGTGATAAAGACTACTAAAGCAAAATTAGTTGTATTTATATATTATGCAAGCTAGCCACTGCTTTAAATTGACTTTTATCTTACTTTCTAAGGTCACTAAAAATAATGTATATATGTATGTAATAAGACCATATGTATGTCACAATGGATCAAGTTCTTGTTAACCTATCACCCCCTCTGTGCATCACTGGTGAGTGAAACTGTCTGGCACTTGACAAGGCAAATTCTTCAAGTTCCAGATCTGAGACCTTTAACATTGGCTCAACAATTAAATTTTCCAAACTTAAAGTGAATAATGTTTTCAGTTTTCGGCTACTGACGTAAAATCCTGCTCTTGAAATTCATTTTAATTTCCTTTCTACATTTCCGAATAGAATTTAAACGCCTGAGTTTGACATCACTAGCAAATAACTGATATACATATATAATAAGAGTGTTACACTAAATGGGGGTTATGCTAATACTTGGAACACTTCCATCTTGCATTTACGATATGTGAAAGATTTAATTTGCAAAAACTAATTAATGTGGCTCAATCCCCCTTTAAAGAATCTGACTGTACTATTTAAAAGGATTGACTCTGCAACACTGTATCTCCAAACAGCTTTGTTACTGTCCTAATGCCAAACATGAATAATTATTTCTTCACAAAATGAACTCAATATCATGATGTCATAAGTTACCTAAGCAACAGGAGAGCTATGTAAAAGACCCAATGTATTTTTCTATGCAGATGCTTTATCTCAAAAACAAATAAATTTGGTAACCCCCAACCCACTTCTTGTATTGCTGAAAAGTGATTTGAAGGTTAAATTAATTAACTTAGACTCTTGTAAACTTACAGCAAATTCTCTGAAGCCGATTCAGAGCAACCTGGGCAATGTTGGCAAATTTAAGGGGGCTATGAATCTGCTCGTTTTACTTTGCAGAGAGTTTGATCTTATCCTTCTGATCACTTTGTAGCAATGGAAAATGGGAAATGCCATGTTTATTTTTGAGATTATAAGAATTTAAGACAAAAAATGGCTGCTATGGTGATCTATCACACCACCAAAATGAGGGCCTTCAGGTGCCTTTTGAAAGGGTTTGCACAAAGTCATTTATGTAAACAACAAAAAAAGCAAACAATAAAATATAAAAAATTAATTCTTACTTTTGTACACTACAATTTTTTTACATTGAGCAAAAAAAACTATTCTTAATTTTCTTGAGCTAATATCATTTGTCAAAGTGAAAAATCAACAATAATGCAACATTTCAAAGGAGATTCCCAATGAATGCCAGTCGTGATCAGATCATTGTACATGTAAATTCTCACTTAATAATTTTATACTCTGACCTTTAATGCTCACAGGTATTCAAAGCTGCAAAAAATGTTTTTGGAGGAGAGTGCTAAGGGTTTAGGCTTTGCAGTTTTGTTGAGAATATTACTGTGATTTTGCGTCAAGTGGCAAACTGCGTTTTGGTTTCCATCAGTCAAATTTCTGAACATAGCTGGGAAGATCGATTCTGCCTCCGGAGAATGAATTGGAGTTTTTGTTTAGTTCACAGATCGAATATTATGATATTCTTTTAGAAATTCTTTGGTAAAGAGATTCATACAGATTCCATCGCTTTCCATTTCTAACATTTTGGGATGTTTTTGATTTGTGCTCAAGTGGCTGATTTTTTGGTAACTGAAGGCATAAATAATGTAACACCTTGTCACTAAAAAAATAAAACGTAGAAAATAAAGTGGATGACCAGTGTTGTCATTTTTAGACTTGTTTACAACAGTCCCAGATAACTAAGCATTAGCGAACATTAGAATTGCAACAGTCTTAGAGTACATCATCATGAGCTTGTGAAATAGACTCGATAAAAAATCATAATGCATAATATGCACTGTGTTCATGGAGCAGTAAGTTACAACAGTACCTCCATCAGAAAATTAATTTGCCAATTCTTTATATTGCTTTCCATCTGTTGTATAAAATTCCTCCAGTTGCCACTGAAGCGTTTCAAATGTTGGCCGTTCATAAGGTTCTGTTCGCCAACAAGCCATCATTATGTCATACAGCTTGTCCTGACAAGTGTTTGGTTTGGGCATCCGATAGCCACGTTCGACTTCTTCCACCACCTAACCGAAAAAAAAAAAAAATGATAAGAAACAAAAAAAAAACCGTTGCAGTGGCATGAAAGATTTTCAGTTGGTCTTTGCTGTCAAAATGTCACACCACAGTATTTAGCATAAACATTTCACACCTGCACTGGCCACCATTTATAACTGGGCTTCTTATAGGATGCGGAAAAAAATTAAAGATTATGTGGAAATTTTTGGCCATATTATGCATAAACATGCATTGATTATGCAGAAATTTTCAGAGGAAAAAAAAAAGGAAAGGAAAGGAACTTTATTTAAGTGTCTAGTCGATTTAGCGCTGGAGCACTAATTGGGGACACTGCAAATCAACGCAAATCAAGTCAAATGTTGGTTTTTGAGGAGAGGGGAAACCGGAATACACAGAGAAAACCTACATGTATACTCTAATTATTTTTGGAAATTCAGTTGCCCGCAAGACATATTTTGGGTTTTGAACAGACCCTAAAATAGCACGATATAGCCCCTTTAAGGCTCCTTCGCATTCTATACAGCTGTGTGAAATGTATTTCATTTCATCTGTCGTGACCAAAAATGTCACACTTCAAATGTAGTTAGCAAATCAGGCAAGTTACACCACATACTGTCCAGATTGCTGCCAGGACCAATTGGACCACTGCCTTTGACATGGACAGGGAAACAAAAAATCACCACCAAAATTACTAAGAATTCAAGTGCCTCTTTTGTTTAAATTCCTGAACAAAACTGTGCCGATCCTTGGCTCATGTTCTGTGCCTATGTTGCTCATGTTATTTAGGGTAATTTCTAAGGAAAAGTAGCTGGCGAGTTCATGTGCAATATCTGGCGAATTTCACCTGCTGCCCGCTCTTATTGAAAACCCTGCTCAGGTTAAGGACTTGTTCTGGTGTATCCACTTCTTGGGATATCATACAAACAAATACAGAGTTTTGATAGAAAAATAGGGTGAATTCCACCAGTGACAAAAGTTGCTTTCAGTAATGTTAACATTCCTTCCTTGATTTAAATGTCTAGAGATGTAATATAATAATATCTTAGGCACTAGGCAATAAACAATGCTGGCCATAACTTACAGTACAGATCCAGTCTGTAGGATTTTAGTGAAATGTAACGACTTGTCACGTCAATAGGCACTACACCTCCTGCATCAACATTACAGCCTTTAATCAAATCTATTTCACCCATTGACTCCCAGGGGTTCCCCATTGACAAGTAAAATTGTCTGGCGTTAGACAGAGTAAAATACTAAGTCTGGCCGGTTTCGGCTGGTTTCGGCTGGTTTGGATGTCAATGGGTTAATATATTTTAATATCCTCACCTGTTTGTTGTTCATTCCAGCATATGGCACCCGTCCATATGTCACAAGCTCTGTCAGCAAGATACCAAATGACCATACATCGGATTTGATGGAAAACTGGTTTTTAAGGCAAGCTTCTGGAGCAGTCCACTTGATTGGGAACTTTGCTCCTTCATGGGCTTCGTAGAAATCTTCAACAGCACGTGACAGACCAAAATCTGCAACTTTAACAGTGTTGTTATGACCCACTAGGATATTTCTTGCGGCTAAATCTCTATGGACATAGTTATGCTTCTCTAGAAAAGCCATTCCTCCGGCAATTTGGGAAGCCATGTCAATCAACAGTTCCATCTTCAGTCGACGCCCTTCGTCACCACGCAGGTAGTCCAATAAACTTCCTTTTGGCATTAATTCTGTGACAATATAAATTGGCTCCTCTTTGGAACAAACTGCATAAAGCTGGACCAGTTTGGGATGGATCAGCTTTTTCATAAGCTCTGCCTCTTCCAGAAATGCGGTGGGGTTCATTGTGTCGGGCTTCAATGTCTTTATTGCCACGGGTGTTGTGTCATTCCATGTTCCTTCCCAAACTTCTCCAAAGTTGCCATGGCCAAGACGCCTAATTAGCCTGAGTGTGCTTCGCTCTATTTCCCAGGCATCGACAGTGTCATGTGATAACCCAACAGTCTGTGGTTTCTCAACCTTAAAAAAGGGAGGAAACAAAATTGGTCATTACCAGGATAAAATAATAATAATGATAACGATAACAACAACGACAACAACAACGATAACGATAATGATAATGATAATAATAATTAAAGTGCATCTAACGTCAAATTTTTTCAAATTTTTTCTTATTTGAAATTCTTTGAGATTGCACCCAAAGCACCTATTACTATGGGAATCACTTTCACTTCACTGCAGCTCCAAATTCTCTTCAATTCCCATTTAACATCCTGATATTTGTCCACCTTTTCTTTCTCTTTCTCTCTGATAGATATTATCATCATCATCATCATCATCATCATCATCATCATCATCATCGTCATCATCATCATCATTATTATTATTATCATTATCAGCCTGGGGTTTGAATGAAATGTGAAGTTGGCGTCTGGTTTGGGTAGAGTAACTGACTATCAACAAGGGGCCTGTGTCTGTGGACATGCCATTTTTAAGAAAGCCCCAAATGCGATATTTCAAAAGCACAATATTGATGATCTTTATTAGAGTACTTCATGCTGTCATTATCCAAAATAATGATTTTATTAATCTTGATTTTTTTTCAATTTAGGAAAAAAAGTAGCCGCTTTCTCTTGAGCATTGAAGTAGCAGGATGCTTTTCACCACTGAGGTGTCAGTGCTTATTGAAGCCACTGTTACTATGTACCATAACATTAATTATATTAACACCAATGAAAAGCATAGTAAACTAATAATTATAATAGTAGCTTTAGTACAGTCCTCACTGATAAAATGGTACTGATTTCTGAAAAAAAAAACCAAAATTTGACTTGATTGTGTTTATAATTATTAATTTCAATTTACAGTGTTCCCAATTAGTGCTCCAGCGCTAGAACGACTAGAGACTTAAATAAAGTTAATTAATTTCCTTTAAAACAGAGATCAAAAATCAAACAAAGGATAATGATAAAACTAACATCATTTTTCCCTCTTCAGTGTTGCACATAAAGTTAAAAATGAATTTCAACATGACATTCTGACTTACGAATTTCCAAGCTCTACATATTCATACCTTAACGCAAGGGGTTTTAAGGCAATCGCATAGGCCATCAGCATTGGTAGAATAATGCTGAACTAACTCTGAAAGCGAGGAAAGTTGATTGTTGTGGGCTATGAAGTAGGTTCCACTTTCAGAAGAGCGGATTTTGTAATGTTTGACCATATCACCATCTCGCATTGACAAGGCATACCCTCCTTTGTCACTGTCTCTAATAAGGAATGCTCCATGCTCATTTGGTGGAGTCTTAAGCACTTTCTCGGCCTCAGGTCGCTTGATATCACCGAAGTACCAACTGTAAAAAGGAATAGTTTGAAAACTGTGGTTAATTTTGAAGAACAAAATTATTTGACTTTTCTATGGAACAGATGGGAGAGGAACAAAAATGTTGTCATAAAAACTGGGAGTTGTTGGTTCATTGGGAGCAAGGATGGCATGGAGGTGAGAGCACTTGCCTCCAATCAATGTGGCCCAGATTCAATTCCCAGACTTGGCATTTCACTTGGTTGAGTTTGTTCCCTCTCTTCTCTGCTCTGACAGGTTTTTTTCTCTGAGTACTCAAAAATTCTCCTCTCCTCGACGCCAACCCACGATTTGATATGAGTTGATTTGATTGAACAGTGCCCAGCACTAAATACAGTTGACACTTAATAAATAAAGGTCATTATATCTAAGATCTGAAGATGGAGGACAGTGCTCAAAATTAGTGGTCGACCGGTTGTCCCAGACGGCCAGAAAGTTTATCGGGGCAACTAGTTTTTGGTAAAACGAAAAGGTTGGTTGCCCGAGGAAGAAACAACGGACAACCCCGTCAAAAATAGAGAATGTATTACATAAGAAGCACCCGACTCACTCGACACTTTTCTGTTGGCAATGTCTGATAGTAGTGTAAAGTTAACAATAATTAATTTGCTGCAGTTGAGCATTTCCCATGTTTTGAATATCTGTGGCTTTTTCAAAAAATCGTCAGATAGGAAAATTCGCACGTAGCTGGCGATGGGGATCAAAGACTCCATTTTGAAAATGCTAAAACGTAAACCCAGACTTCCACAAAGAAACCACAGGTGCACACTTGGAACTATGGGATACTCAAACTCCAATACATGTGATTGCATCTCAACATGGCACGCTTTTAATGGTAGGGGCTTTCCTAATGTGCAACCAAGCATTTATCGGGGCAACCTAATTTACGGGTTTAGTTGCCCGGCTTTGAAACCGGGACAACCTGGATTTTTTTTTTTAATTTCAAGCACTGGTAGAGGAGGTCACCTGATGCAATGGTTACGGCATCTGGGTCAAATTCTGCTCTGAATACTCGCTGGATTTATCTTGAGAGGTCAGCGTCAGGCTGTAACTAGCTAACAAGTTACCTCTTATAAGTTAGATTTTTAACCATTCTAAACCAATTGAATGTACGAGGGTTATAACTACCCTGTTAGTAGAAATTTTGATTTACCTGTATGCCAACTTTGACAAATGAAAAAAAATTAAACAAGTAAAAGAATGACGAGCTTCCCCAATCTACTACTGTTATTTTGCACTCTTTCTCGTTTCAAATTTATCCGGAGTTGATCATGTAGCCCCATATCTGTTGGGTCTCAGAAAGTGACCCTTTGACTTGAAGCCAAGAAGAACAAACAAAAAATTCAAATGCCTGATTGGCTGAGATGACAAAGAAATGATTTGCTCCGTAAATTATGGACTGACATTAAAATATGTTTGGCAAAGGAAATTAAGGGAAACCATGAAAATATGAAAAAAGCAATGGTGACATTTGAATTACTTACACACATTGAAAATTGCCAGAAAAAACTAACTGGACTAACAACATTTGATTTTCTGGGATCATGTCCTAACTTCAGAATGAGTGATGTTTAAGGAAATAAAAACATGTCTGAGCCAACTTTATGTTAAACTTTTAAAATGCAAAATAAAAATCATACCACGCAGAGATGCTTAGTCTGGAGTGAGTTGCTTATACTGTTTGTCATGTTCCTAAAACCCATAGCTTAAAAGAATTCATAAAGGATTTAAATTCCTGCAAGGTTAAAAATGTAGTTACTTACCCAGTTTCCGGGTATCAAACCCCCACAAAAAACTTAATTGTAAAATTAGCCAACGGAGTTTCATTATTAAACTTTTGGCAAGTTTCTGCTCTTTCGTTGTGCGCTTGCCAAAAACACTAAAATGGTGCTTAATCGCAAAAATTGCAGTATCACTTTTAAAAGGGGGGTTAACACAATCGATTCTGTGTGCAACCTCCAACAAATTCCACACCTGACAAAGCTCGTAATTAACGCCTTGCAAAATCAATTTTAAAAGCAAACGGCACGATTAATTATCACTGCTCTAAAAACCAGTGCTTTAGGAAAAGTCAGTTACCATTTACACACACTAGAAGAAAAGAATTAATCTACTTACTCTTCAGCTTCCAATGTTTGTTGAAGTGCTAAGTAATTGCTCGGAACGAATCCCTCCTTGCCACTGTTTCGAGAACGAGCCCTCCACCAGTCGTTGCCTAAATCCTCGTTGTTTACTTCGAGAATTTCGCCCTTTGTGAAGCTAAGATCTTCATGGGTTCGGGCATCATAATCGTAAAGAGCGACGTATAACGATTTGACGTTAGTTGGACTTTCCGGAGCTTGCGAACTCGGCGGTGGTTCAGGAACGTATCTGTTTTGCTGGTGGGGTGCTCCTCGGGGAGGATTGCTGATTTCGGTATGAACCTCTTTCAAGCTACGCGTGGAGTTTTCCATAGGTGGCTCCTTTTGAACACTGGTGTTTCCATTTTCACGAGGAGGTTTGGCCAGACAGTTTCCCATGATCGACAAGAAACCGACAGTAGAGCTCAGGGTAACGAAAATGTCTTGCTACGATCACCGAGCGTTCGAGATCAAGCTCGCCTTCAGCTCTTTTAGCTCAGTTCCGGGATTGCGCACTCGCTTTAGCCCTCTCCAGTCCTTCGCTGTTTGATGTGCCACAGGCAATCCCTCCTGCATTTGGGACGAACTTCATCTCACTTGCAGTGAGAAGTTAAGCTCGAGTCTGCACGAGTGGCCGTCCCCAATCCAAAGGGTGATAACTAATTGTGTAAAATGCCGATAGAGAGGTTAAGCAAGGAAAACGACGATTTTTGCAAAGAAGTTGAATATTGATCATCTTCCACTGAGAGTGCGTGTACTATCCTAATTATTTTATATAGTAAAATACAATACAATATTATAAATTACAATACTATGCAATAGTCAACATACCAGGCGGGTGTTTTATGCACCCCCTTAAGTGACAGGTCCACAGCAAAAAATATGGTAAGCTGGGTTGGGAACAGCAAAACTGTTCTCCCACGGCAAGCGTGTGGAAAGGTGATCACCAAAAGACTGAGATCGGTGTGTCACATAAAAAGAACTTATTCTTGACCATTAAAGATAATCACTTATGGCATAGACCGAATACATAAATGGCGACAAGAGAAAATGAGGGGACAGAGAAGGAGGCTCCCGGTCCAGCCCTTGGGATATGTCATGTCCACGAAAGTTATTTTTAGACGAGCGGAAGTCTTCCGAGACGTCCGCATGCAGGCCAACCTCGGTCCGATGTTTGAAAGAAAATATATATTCATCAGCCTTCCACGTGCGCCATCATTTTCTCTTTTCACTAAGAACCTGAGAGCAAGGCAAGCCTGCATGCGGACGTCTCAGAAGACAGACTTCCGCTAGAACAAAGAATTCCGCTCGTCTAAAAATAACTTTCGTGGACATAACATATCCCGGCCAACGCCTTGAGCCTTCCTCTCTGTCCCCTCATTTTCTCTTGATGGCGACCAATAAATTGTTCTTTTGTTTATGTGGTAATCAGACCAACTAGCTTCGTTCTAAAGCAACATTTCTAATAACCACAAAGACAAAAGAATATTTTTATGGCGGCCATTTATGCATTCGGTCTATTCTACGCTCAATAGACCAGTTTCGATATATCAAAATTCAGTCCTGAACAAAAGACATCATCTCGAGGCTCTGGAGAATACATGTAAGGAATAGACCATTTCCGAGTTCATGTCTGCCTCCTTTTCAAAGCGAGTCTAAGTGCGAAGTTTTTCTTATGAAAATTAGTTTTTATTCATATGTAAAGTAGAACTAATCACCATCACAGAAACTTCGCACTTGGACTCGCTTTGAAGAAGAGGCAGACATGAACTCGGAAATGGCCTATTGTATGAGTATATTCCCCAGAGCCTCGAGATAATGCCTTTTGTTTTGGACTGAGTTTTAATATGTCGAAATTGGTCTATTGAGCAAAGCTGGAATTTACAAGACGTTCAGTCCTACACGTTTGGATTCTTCTAATCTACGTTTTCCAGCGTTTACCTTTTTGAATCTTAGATAATGGTTTGTTGCTCTAATTGACGGAACAGGGCTATGTGACTTGACCCTGGTAAGGAAGAGCCTTCGGCTTCGACCTTTCGATAGCATCTAGGAAGCTCACAGCAAGTCTAGCAGATCCGTCAGCAGGAAATGTTAGCAGTGGCATTCCTGTCAAATGTACCACTGCTCTGGCGATATTGTTGCCAAAGATTTTCTATACGATTGCGCTTATTAACATATCAAACTAAAAGAATTATGCATCGTAAGTTAACTACTTCCTCATGCTGAATAGGGGTATTCACCGTTACGTCATTTTTTGCCATTAATGTGACAGCCAGAGATCTATTGGCTGTCGAAACAAAGATTCTTTTGTTCCGTGATTGGCAAAATTTAAATATCAAAAGAATTGTTTATAAACAGGGAATGTCGCTTAACTACGTCTTCTTTCAGCGTATTGTCTCTCATTACTCAAGCGTAAGAAACTGATCAAGACACATCTTCGTTAGTTCTCTGGTTTATGAGTCTGTAAAGTAGAGGGAGGAAGAAAATAAACCTCTTGCAGCGTGTTGCCGAGTATTTTGAATGAGAGTGAAGTAAGGAATACTGCAAAGGACCGATTGTCGCGGAGATCAAGAGTTAAAAGACGCCGGCCTCACATGTTTTTCTGTCAAAGCATGAGACGGAACCGACCAAGAGAGTGAGAAAGGATTTAAACCAGGAGCCTATAAATATACTGAACAGTGGATGAGTCTGTGATGACGAGAATTTGGCAATCTGGACGACCTGTAGATATCGGTTGTACTCTTACTGTGGGCGTAAGTTTCTTTGCCACTTTTGACTGGGTTGCCTGTGTCCTAATCCAGTCTTTGCCTCTCCCAGTTTATTGCGTATGAGAAAAGACTGGCGACTAGTTCCCCTCCCAGACTCACTTTGCGCGTTCACCTTCGGTTTCTTCTCCTCTCAACTGAGGCGAAGAGGCTCACTTCAGCGCTTCCTTTTCAACATTTATGCCACAAATCCTCGTTTTTGCAGCCGACGAAACGGGAAAGAGTTAGTTTAAGTTTTCCAAATTGCAGAGCAACCATGGGTTGCTGTTGTGGAAAGCCGAGTAAAGACAAGTACGTTGAGCGCAACAACGAACCCAAGAGGCCAGATGGGCAAGCGAATCATCAACAAATGGATCCTAAGCCTGCTCCAAGTCCCATGGACGGAATGAACGTCAACAAGCCTACCTCCATCATGGCTGCCCATTCAATGATGCCTCAATCGAAAGGGATCATGGTGTTTGTGGCTCTGTATGATTACGATGCACGGACCAACGAGGACTTGACCTTCAGGAAGGGCGAGCGACTTCAAATCATAGACAACACAGACTCGGACTGGTGGCTGGCCAAATCCTTGACTACCTACCAGGAAGGTTATATCCCAAGCAATTACGTAGCACCCGAACTGAGTGTTAACGCCCAAGAGTAAGTAGAATGGTTTTATTATGTGATCTGACTTGGGTATAGTTCATGCACTGAACAACCTTTATACGTCAAGGCAAGCTCACATACCGGACGCGAGAAAATCTTTTGCAATCAATGGTCACCGGCGTAAACATTTAAAATTCCAAGTTAGATTCTGTAAAGTCTGACCGTATTTTAAAAGCCTTTTGCAAGTTGTTAGGCTCTTCATTTAGTTGTTTATATTATTGCAAGTATATTTGGTCCGGAATCGGTGTCCAAATTCCTAACTATTTGCATCTAATAGTTCTTTCTAGGTTGAAATTTCGTTTTATGACCAACGTTTTTGTTGAATCAGAGAGTTATAGCTTTACTTAATTTATTTTCTCTGTCTTCCAATTTATAGCTTGCTTGAAAATTTGTTTCACTTCCGGGACATCCACTCTTCTGCCGATCTAATTATTTAGTTATGTAAATCGGTAGCGAGAAGTTTTGCGCTTCATCTTTTGCGGAAGTGGCTTGTTGGAGATGTTAATGAAGCTCTAAAATCTTGAAAACCTATTTTAGATTGAGCGCAAACTTTTCCAATTGCTCAACTCAGGTTAAGCTTTGGCTCTTAGATTAAGAATTATATTGTCCTCTTTCCCTTTCAAATTGTTATGAGCTTTTGTACTAAAGTTTATTTACGACATTTTGTGCGATGACATTCACATGGAGGACAATGAAATAGGAAACTAGGTCCCTTACATAGCCAATGCCTCCTAAGAGTAATAAAATGAAGTTAGTGTTTGGGAAATTTAAAACATACATTTCAACATAATATTATATATTTGTGAAAAGACCTAAAAAAACTTGGGAAATGACCAGAGCTGTGAATGCTTTGTTGGTAAGCACCTCATCCTTGTTCTTTGTGCAGTTAATAGACTTAGTCTTTTATCTTGGCCCACAGGTGTAGATGAAGACATTGATAATTTTTGTCAAATTGACATTTACTGTCTATAAAATTTTGGGCATTCTTGAAAGGCTGGAAAAAAGAAAACTTATGGTTGACACCTGGAGCTTTTGCAGCTAGATTTAATTGTGTAAGCAGGTGCCTTATTGGTGGCAGCTCTGACATGACATCAAAATTATCTTTGTACAGAATAATATATGCAAATTGTGATCATTTAGACATTGGGGCACTCAGTGTTTTTGTAGGTTTTCTCCATTGTTCAGTCACCTGCACGTAAAATAATACCAAATTGCCTGTCGCTGTTAAAGCTTTTGTTTGATTTTCAGCAAAAGTGAAATGCTTGTAAAAATGATATTGTACATAACATTAAGGCAATTGATGGGTCCTTATGATGAAAGATAAATAAAATCAATATATTAAAATAATATAAAATGATCTTCAAAGCAAAATGGTATTCACAATTACTTGAACAACATAAAAAGTTGTGGATGTGTCTAAAAAAATCCAGGCTGGTACAGGATTTGGTTTGGTCTCTGTTGTGTTGTGTATGTTTTATCTTTGTGGGAGTGATTCAGCCGAAAGTAGATTCCGACTGTTGACTGCATGAAATGTGCCTTTAAAATGTTCCTTTGGTTTGACCCTTTACTGTAAGTGCTGATAGTAGCATAATTGAGTTTGTTTTATCTAAAACAAGACAATAATGCACTTTTTTGCTCATTTGAATCTTACATGTAATACTCATCAAAGGATAAGAAAGGACCACTGGTGCATTATTTTTTTGCTGCAAACATTTAAGTGTTTGACATAAAACCTGTTTTTACAGCTGGTTCTTTGGTAAGATCAAACGAGCCGATGCTGAAAAGAAGCTCCTGTTACCTGGAAACCCCTCTGGTACATACCTTATTCGGGATTCTGAGACTATGCCAGGCAATTATTCGCTTTCTATAAGAGATGGAGAGAGTGTCAGACACTATCGAATTCGTAAGTTGGACAATGGAGGATTCTATATCACGACAAGAGCTCCTTTTGTTAGCCTGACCGAGCTAGTTGATCATTACAGTCAGGATGCAGATGGTCTTTGTTGCCGGCTTGTTTGTCCATGCCGTGCTGAAAAGCCAGTCACATTAGGCCTTTCCTACAACACTAAGGACGCTTGGGAAATCTCTCGCGAGTCAATAAGGCTGCAAAACAAGCTTGGAGCTGGTCAGTTTGGTGAAGTGTGGGCAGGACTTTGGAATGGCACAACACCAGTTGCTGTAAAAACCCTGAAACCTGGAACAATGTCACCACAAGCATTTTTGGCTGAAGCAGCTATAATGAAGAAGTTAAGGCACCAAAACCTCATACAGGTATGTGAGAAGTGACTTACCGTAGGGCTTTTTTATGAGCACCATGCAAACACAGGCACAAGCATCAATGCAAAGTCAGTGGACATTGTTATTGTTTTATTGAAAACTGATTACTTGTACAGTGCACATCAGTAGATGTTCGCTTGTTCATATGTTTACAGTCACAAGTGACCAGTAGTTTTGAAATCAAATCTGCGTGCCAGTTTTGAACTTTGCTCTCAAGATTCTGAATTTCCCATAAATATTTCCTTGATGTATTGCAAATAGTGAGCTATGAACTTCGTTTTCTTGTACAAGGAATGGCTTTTGAAAAGTGAACACTATTTCAAGCATTTGCTGAATTACATTGTTCAGTTATTGCACATTTTTTGTACCAACTTTTGGAAAAATCTTCAAGATTCCATTCAAATCTCAGACGCTCCAAAGAGGAATTCGGATGTTCATTTCAGTCTCGTGGGTACTGGTCATGCGTGACATTGCTTGTCTGTAATATGTCGCTCATGGAATGGGCCCTTATATTTGAATTCACTCCTGTGTTACGTGTACCTCCAGTCTTGTTCTTGAAGATCATAGAGGGCACAAAGGGTTATCGCCATTTAAAGTTCCTGGTTTTCATGTGTAACTTAGGGTTTGCTGCATAGAAAACAAGATCTTTAAGATCTTATAACCGCACTTTGGAAATTTATCTATTTCTTTACCACTACAGTCGCAACGTAGTGTACATTCCAAAGGAGTCCTTGATGATTTATTGATTACTGTAGACACAAAATCATCTGATCAATCTGTAGCACAATGACAACTACACGCAATCTTATTGCACCATCACTTATAGCCATTGTGAAATCTCTGATTGCACCATCAGTAATAGTCATTGAGAAATCTCTGATGATGTAATGGTCTTAATTAATCTGAAACTTTCTGCGGGATATGGATGGGTATCAACAATGCGATAATAACACTATTCACAACTTACAGCTTTCCTTTTTAAAAGTCACGATTAAATTTAATTGTTTTTTTACAGGAGTAATTATAAAGGGCTAGCAAAGTAGTCACACGAGTCACATAATACGTTATCCACGGCTATCTTTAGTATGGTAGTTATTTCCCTACCAATGAAAGTTGCAATGTCGACACATTCCATGGATGATGTAATGGCTTTTTATGTATTCAATACTCGCTTTGAATCAAGGGCTTCAGTAACACAAAAAGGAAATATATTTTGTTCTAAATAGAGGTGGAATATTCATAAAATTTTAAGTACATTAACATTTTAACAGCTTTTGGCAAATAAACATCATAAGTTGCGTGATTGGAAGTCCCACTGACCGGCAAATCAAAAAAAATACCAGTAAACAACGTGCAGAGCAAGAACCGCGCTCGGTCCATGGCCGTGCGGTTAACAAGAAAGAACAACTATTGCAGGCCAATTTAACCTTCTTTAAAAGACCAAAACCATATTGGTTAGAACGCAGCTTCCAGGGCCAAATATTACCAGTTTGGCACTTAGTTACCACAGCATCTGTTTTGGTTAACTACAACATTTTTGATTGGTAAGACAAAGTACTGGCCGAGAGTGGAGGCTAAAGTGCTTACCATCTTTCAGCGATAGATTGCATGATGAACTATCCGAAATGAAATAAACTAACTTTGTTTTCTATCAAAGACAACTCCTTCATTGTCTCTTGAGGAATCCCAGCTATTTACCCATGAATTTTTAGACTTCTGACTGCCATTGTATTCAAAGGTCTTATTTGTGATTTTTTAATAGCTTTATGCAGTTTGCACCAATGAAGAGCCAATATACATTGTCACAGAGCTTATGAAGCACGGAAGCCTGCTTGAGTATTTGAAAGGAGATGGCAAGTATCTGAAATTGCCAGAGTTGATTGACATGGGGGCACAAGTTGCCGCTGGAATGGCCTACTTAGAACGGATGAATTACATCCACCGTGATTTAGCTGCAAGAAATATCTTAGTAGGAGAAGGAAATGTCTGCAAAGTGGCAGATTTCGGGCTGGCAAGGTTGATTGAGGATGATGAGTACAACGCACACCAAGGAGCCAAATTTCCAATTAAATGGACTGCTCCGGAAGCTGCACTTTACCAAAAATTCACCATCAAATCTGATGTGTGGTCTTTTGGAATTTTACTAGTTGAATTGGTGACACATGGCCGAACTCCGTACCCTGGTATGACTAATGCTGAAACCCTCGCACAAGTTGAGCGAGGGTACCGAATGCCGCAGCCTGCAAACACCCCTGATGCATTGTATGGCATTATGCTTGAATGCTGGAAGAAGAATGAGTATGAAAGGCCAACCTTTGATTATCTTCAGTCTCTATTAGAAGACTATTTTGTATCGACAGAGCCTAATTACAAGAAATTGGACCCATAAGTTTCTGGTGAGTGATAAAAAGAAAATAAGTAGAACTTTTTGTAAGTGATTTGTATAATTCTGTGCTGGATAAAAAAATTAATATGAATTTGCACATGCATAAAGTACCGTAAAGACTCGTAGATAAGCCGCACCTTTTTCCAAAAATTTGCGATCAAAATCGTAGGTGCGGCTCATCTGCAAGACCATTTGGGAAAGGTGCTGTGAATTTCGGTGTCCAGTCTTCCATCGTCTGGTATTATGCCTGGTTACACAGCTTCGCACAGTGCAAACAACAAATTTACGCGCAAAATTCGATGGAAAAACTGCCTTGAATGGAGAAATACCTGTGAACAAATACCAGAATAATATCAATCATATGTCATAAGTGGTGGACATGATGTTTATTCTACTAAAGAGCTAAAATTACGGATAAGACTTTAAAGTATTTTTCGATCCATTGTTGGTGAGTTTGCCTTGGATGAAGACAGAACACTTCATGGTCTCGACTTTGGATTTCTTTCGAGTTTTTTTCATGAAAAACTTTTTTTCCAAAATTTGAGTTGCTAAACTCGGGGTGCGGCTTATCTGCGAGTGCGGCTTATGTGCGAGTCTTTACGGTAATTTATGTCTGAGACAACATATTCAATTTATTAAATAAATTCTGCATTGTTAAGCAAGCATTATTTTCTCCACAGAGAACAAGCTTCAATGTTGCCACAATAGAGAAGTACCCTCGAGCCAACTATTTTTGCATCAGCGTATCTTTAGAAAAGTACAGTATGTATTATGCTAGATACTTTATTTTCTAGAACTTCTTAGTGAATTATCACAAATGAGTATTATTTGAAAAGCATTTTAGAATTTTTTTAAAATAATGCCTGACAGTGTTAATGAGAAGAATCAGGCTTCAAGAGAAGTACAGTGACACAT
This sequence comes from Montipora capricornis, assembly GCF_036669925.1. NCBI lineage: Eukaryota > Metazoa > Cnidaria > Anthozoa > Scleractinia > Acroporidae > Montipora > Montipora capricornis. The sequence continues at coordinate 3,688,360 of NC_090886.1, read as the reverse complement.
GAAACTTTTACTTTGTCAGTAGCTGTAGTAACATCTTTAACTATTGCAAAAATTATTGCAGTTAACAGACAACCAATTAATTTAGCGGAGCTATTTATTTGGTAAATTGCATGGAAGTTCTGTTCATATTGGGAAGTAAATGTTGTTAGTAGAAGCTAGAATGACATGAACGAAGGCGTGTCTGTAACCTCGTGAAATACCTTTTACCCAGAAAAGGCATTCGATTGTGGTGGATTATTTTTTCCCAGTGAATGACAAAGTTGCCTTTGTCTCTAATAATGCTATTGCATTCCTTAGTTGGTTCTATGTACATGTGAATTGATTAAAAGCTGTCAAACTTCAACAACTGAAAGTCCAACTTAAAACCCATTTTTATGTGTCAAAAGCCACAGTAATGGAACTTAGATTCAATAGTGCACTAATTATTATTTTGAATATTGCAAAATGTGGCGTGTTTTTATTCAGAGGAATTCATATTATTTAGAATGTCAAGTTTGAGTACCAAGGGGATTGTTTTTCATCCATTTTAATGTTATGTTTTTGTTGGTGGATAATTTGCACTCCTGGTACAAGTGCTTTTGACTAAGAGAAGACATGTAATTGGAAGTCTGTTAAGGACAAGTGCAAGATTTACTATGTGAAGCATTTCTCATTGAGTAATCGGTTTATATCTCTGAAGGAGAGTTTTTTTCTTGCATGTCAGTGAGTTAATAATAATAATTATATTTGGATAAGGAATTAAAATGTAAATTTCTTGTAATGATCTTGCCCCGGTTGTTAAAAGCTTTCATTTGGAATGACTTCCTTGCACACCACTATGTCACAAAACATACACTGCTAGGAATTTACAAAAGTATCAGCAAATTTTGACCAGGATTATCTTTTTAACAGAATGGATAGTGGCATCCTTGAGATTTTTTAGGGATAACAATTGCCAAGCTTACATTGGAGAAGAGCTAGTATTATAATACATAACACCTGCAAGTTGCTGAGTGCGGAGTGCCGAGATGTCTACAACAACAACTAGCTGTCATCGCCTTGTTTAAGGGGTTTTTTCTTTGCTGGAAGTCAAGGAAAAATTGCCATTATGAGGCAAATAATTGGAGATCAGTTTTTCCTAACATACGTTTTTGCATTCATCAGTTTCTTGATGAGAAATCATATTATTTGCTTGCAGAAGGGGGTTAAACCGTAAATTTTATAATTCTCAAATTCTGTCGATATTTTTGTAAGATTTATGTGTAACAAGTAGATTTATCAGGCAGATGTGGATTTCAATAAAGATTGACTCATTGTAACTAGCTAACTTGTCATCAAAATAACTCCTGGTGAATTAGTTTTTTTTTTTAAACTGTATCTATTCAGTGTGATTTTTGATGTTTCCATCTTGAGTTGATTAGACAGATCCTGGTTTGAGGTCAGGTAAAGGAGAAGACTGCTTTGGGAATTTTTCTCTTATTTCTTGGAAAAAGAGGAATGAAGATCTTCTCAGAAGAGAATGTAGCAAGGAGTATGTTGCTCTTAATAAAGTGACAATATAAAATTTGATGCTTTGCCATAATAGGGGTATGTAATAATTCACAATAAATGATATTCACCAAGGTGGATTGTGAATAGTGGTGGATATTTATTTCGGTAACCAAAGCGAGACGGGAAGCATTTTGTTTCTCTCAGAGGTTGAATAGTACCACCTAGCTAGCCAATCAGAATGTTCACTTGTGTGGTATACTACTAGAAGCTTTTAGCATAAGTAGTTGCAAGGGGTCGGAATTTGAACTATTATTCTGCCCAATGATCCACGCGTGACATATTAAGCGTGCATTTGTCTCTTGTTTCGATATTATCGTTTGCTTCACTCAACCATCAACTTGAAAATACAGAGGGATTTTCAAAAATTTCGGGTGGCTTTCACTGGGTTTTCCCTGGGACCGTAAGGTGCAGCCATCCGCATCATCCAGTGCATTGTGGGACGGATATTCATAAACAAAGATAGAAATGGCGACTGAAAGAGAAGGGGAACTCACACTGGAAGTCCTCAATTATAAGGACTCTTTTCACCCCTGCCATGTTTTGGAAACACTTAAGAAGCTCTATATGAAAAAGGAACTATGCGATGTAGTTCTGATTGTAGATGAGCGAGAAATCAAGGCGCATCGCGTAGTTTTAGCGGCGAACAGTGCTTACTTCTATGCAATGTTTACCACAGACTTGTGTGAGAGTGTGCAAGAGAGGATTTCTCTCAAAGGGATCGATTGCGTGGCAGTTGAGCTTTTAGTCGATTTTTGCTACACTTCCAGCATCAAGATCACGGAGAGAAACGTCCAAAGCCTTTTGTCCGTGGCGAATTTGCTTCAATTTAGTACAGTCATCGAATCGTGTTGTGGATTTCTTAAGAACCAACTTCACCCCTCGAATTGTTTGGGAATTGGGGATTTCGCGGACCATCATGGATTCGCTGAGCTTAAAACTGCAGCTCAGTGTTATGCTGAAAAACACTTCTTGGAGGTCATCAGGTGTGAGGAGTTCCTATCCGCGCCTTTTGAACAGTTATCTTCAATTTTAAAAAGTGACTTCCTTAACGTTGCAAGCGAAAAAGAAGTTTTTGATGCCGTTGTTCAGTGGATTTCTCAAGATGAATCTCCGAGGAAAAAGCACTTGCCCGAGTTTCTCAAAGACGTTAGACTTCCTTTATTGCCGCCTAAAATTTTAGGTAGGTTTTAGTGAGTTAAGAACGTACACCGCGACTTAAATAGTTGGAAGGTTAGGGTTAGGGTTGTTAAAAAAATGAATTTATTTACCTTTGTTGGTAATTGTTTTCCTCCACCTGTTCTTGAAAGCATGTTTCTTTTTCACGTTTACCAGTTGATTTATGTTTGTACTTGAAACTTCTTAGTCTATTTAGCAGAGAAGCCATTTGACTCAAATTTTAGACTTCAAGGATTATTTTTCTTTTACAAGCTTGTACGATGCGAAATGTGGAAAATGAAACTTGGCTATTATAGCAAGCTCCAGACGTACTGTTGCTAAAAATAGCTTGAATGAAGAGAAATTTTTTACTACCAAATGAATCAGAACGAATTTAATTGATTTCACTGCAATATCCGAATCGATAGTTTGCCTTGATTAAAACAAGCGCAAGTTTATTCGAAGCGTTTCCGACAGGAAAGGTGTCGAAGGTTTTCGAATTGAAAGAAACTAGAAACTGAAATCGTTTTAAAAATTAATTTTTTTTCTAGATTTGGTCAAAAACGCAGAGCTTATGTAATGTGTCACGGACGTATACAAGACATGGACCCGTCCCTAGGTCCATGGACCACCCCTGTAAACCTGGTCCATGGACCAGGTCCGGGTCCATGAACCAGGTCCATGGACCCCGTAATGGAAGGGGTCCGTGGACTACCCCTATGGACCACCCCTCATATTGTAAACTCCACACCTTTTACAAACAGAACAGACAAATCTTAAGATGAAAGAGAGAAGTGATCTTCGCATTTATCGGGACAATAATTATTTAATTAAACAGGAGTCCATGACCAGGAGCAAACAACTTCTGTACTCAGCCTATGTCATGGCATTTTTACAGACTGATCTATTTTTAGACTACCTTTTCCTAAAAAACAAAGGCAGTTCTGTTTCGGTGATGCTATGATGTCAAGTCAGTTTCTTGTGATAATTGGTCATGGGGCTCCTGCCGGAGTCTCACTTATGGGAAATTCAATCCAAAAATAAATCGCAATCTCTTGTAACCGGTTACAAGAGAGACCCTGGCAACAAAGTTGTGGCGCCACCTGAATTTTTCAGGTCACTCTAAGAGACAATTGTTTCAATTAGCCAGATAACTGCGAGGATCACTTCTCTCCTTTGTCTAAAGGTTTTTATGCTTGTAACGTTACAAAATGACGGTAGCCTCGCAGCTCCTACAAGGTCTCACCTGATTCGAGACCACCCTTGAGGTTTAACAAAAGAACAAATAACAGAAACAATGGCCCTTTTGTTTTAGGCCTAGGGTAACAGAAACAATGGCCCTTTTGTTTTAGGCCTAGGGTCCATTGTTTCTGTTATTTGTTCTTTTGTTAAACCTCAAGGGTGGTCTCCAATCAGGTGAGACCTTGTAAGAGCTGCGAGGTGACCCCAAAATGAGGGGTCGTCCACAGGGGTAGTCCATGGACTGGCCCCACAGGGGTGATCCGGGTGGACCCCGGGGTCCATGTTTTGTATACATCCATGTGTCACTTGATGGGCATTTTTCATGAAGACCACCTAAAAAATGTAAGCAACATATATTTACCGGTAATTGCTAATATTTTTTCAGGTTTGTTTCTTTCCGTACTTAGAAACCCATTGACCCCTGTCTATTTTTTTCTCGTCAACTGGGAGTGTCCTACCGCGCACCGATGGCTCAGTTGGTTCAGCACCACGAGGTCATGCGCGAGGTCGCGAGTTCAACTCCGGCCGGACCGACATTCAGGGTCTTTAAATAACGAAAGTGCTGCCTTTGTAATAACATCTGCAAATGGTTAGACTCTCTAGTCTTCTCGGATAATGACGATAAACCATAGGCCCCGTCTCACAACCCTTCAATGTTCATAATCCTGTGGGACGTAAAAGAACCCACACACTTGTCCTAAAGTGTAGGGAATGAAGTTCCAGGTGTTGTGGTCTGCCTGTGGTGTATCATGGTTGGGAGGGTAAATGCAAGGAGATACTAGCTACACCAAGCTACTCTAAAATCCGAGGGTAAAGAAAGATATATGATATATGAAGGGCGTTTTAGATGTCAACGGATTTAATAAGCAGTCAAAAACTATGCCCCCTCCATTAAAAGCTCAGCTAAGACTTACTAAAGAAGAATGTTTATCCACTTCAAGGAGACTAACACCTGGTGGGAAAGTTGAGAATTTATTTATTGTAAGTCATTCCTTGATGCTTGATAATAAATCAATCAATCAGTCAGCCAATCAAAGTAACAAAAGAAAAAGAAAGCTACAGTAATTTTCACAAATTTCTTTCTGGCCTAGTTGACTGTATTGAAAATGACAAGTTGGTGGAAAATAATGACACTTGTATGAGGCTTATCAGTGAGGCAAAGAATTATCACTTGCTACCCGAGAGGAGGGATACTGTGTCATTCGTCACACATGCAAGATGTAAAGCAAGCAGCACAATGGTCTACATTGTTGGCGGTGAGATACACAACAGCGTGTTTAGCAACGTGAGACGGTTCAACTGTGAGTCCAATGAGTGGGATGAGGTGGCACCGATGAACAAGCATCGTGATGGTGTGGGTGTCGCAGTTTATAGTGGACACATTTATGCAGGTGGAGGTAAGGTGTTGCAGGTCATAGCTGCTCGAGGTAAAAAAGCTGACAAACAATATAGTAGTAATCAAAAGGGAAAAGGTTTTTATCATTAAAAGTAGCCATTCAGTTTTTCCCAAGCATCCCAGAGTCTACAAGAACGACATGTCGTTTCCAAAACGACAATTGACAATTTGTTCCTTGAATATCACTTACCGGTACTTTTTGTGTTGCCCTGAAAGTTAACTTCAAAATGGAGGAGATACGAAGATTGTAGTATGGGTTCAGCCAATAAGACGACAAAGGACTGGAGGCGTGTGACGTGAACAGTAACCTTTTTTTTTTGATATGGTGGTGTACCAAGGGAAAAAAAAAAAAACAAAATTTAACTTGTCTTCATGTATTGTCTCCAGTTGTATATCTTGGGTTATAAACAGGAATGTTCAAAAAGGAAATTATCAATGCCGTGAATTCTGTGAGAAATTGTGTTCCATTAGAAATCTGAAGATCTGTATATTTTAAAGATCTAAATCCTGATTTACCAGTCAAACGTACATCCATTTCCACAGTGATAATTACTAATCTGTGAATATTAAATTATTTAATTTTTTGTGGTAGGGTGTGATGGTGATGTCGCTCTGAGCTCTGTTGAATGCTACAACCCCAATACTGACAAATGGACGTACGTTCAACCGATGGCTTGTGGAAGGCATGCCTTTGGATTGGTGGAATTGGACGGCTGGCTTTATGCATCAGGTGGAAGTGACTTTTCACGTTCTGAATACAACAGTTTGGAACGCTACGACCCAGTCAGGTAAATAGCAAAGTCTTATTTTTTTCATATTGCAAACAGCAGGGACCACAGAGTATGTTTAAGGGGAGGGGGGTAGGTTTTAGTATGGACCATGGAAGTGTAGAGGCAGGAGGGAGGGGTTTATGAGAAAACAAAAGTGGGGGAGGAAGGGGGCCTTCTCTCCCTCTCTCTCTGGGATCAACCCTCCCTCTCCGTGGCCCCTGACAGATGTCAGTAACTGTCTATTGGTCTGCTTTTCTTTAAAACATGTAATTTTAATGGATTTTCATAGGCTGCACCTGTGTTGTTTTGGTTATGTTCAAATTTTCTTTTACCAATCCTGTGAGGTCCTACCAATGGTACAGAGTGACTTGTACCTGATACTAACCAAGACTTGAGCTTTTGTCTAAAAATAAAGGACCATAAAAGCATTGCATTTCACAGAGTTCCTCTTATTCTGTGGTTACGATAAACCCCAACTGAAGAATGACATGAACACCGACATCATCAACTCTGTTGTTTATCAAGATTTAGTTATGAACATTATGTAATCAGCAACATCCAAAGGATAGCCTAAAGAATTCATGCTTAAACAGGATCCATGAATTCTGCCATGCTATTGCAGTACTCTATCAGTTGAGCTATCAAGCCAACTGGGAGACAGTCATTTCTGGCTTCATTACCAACTCTTCTAATCTTTGTAATTCAAATAATGTGATACATCTCTGTGGTTGTTGTTGACAAAACCCCACCAAGTGTGCTTCTTATTACGGTACTAGCAGTTCTAAAAAATTTAATGATCAACAAACCCTTTTGTTAAATCAACATTCCTCTTAATTTTCAGAGACACATGGACTCACATGAAGCCCATGAGTACAACGCGCGAGGGTCTTGCCATGGTGACCCTAGATGGCGCAATTTATGCGATTGGGGGTGACGATGGTGTCTCCATACTGCCCACAGTCGAAAGATATGACCCACGACTCGACCGCTGGGGTGCCTGCATTGCTATGTGTTACAGACGGAGGTACTTTGGTGCAGCAGTAATTAAGAACAAGATTTTTGTGGCTGGTGGTAGTGATTATGACGAGGATCATAATTCAGTCGAGTGTTATGATCCTCGTATGAACCGCTGGCTGTCGCTTCCACCAATGCTGATGCGCCGTGAGAGCCCTGCAGTGACAGCTATTGATGACAAGCTTTACGCTATTGGTGGTGCCTGTACAAATGTTGAAACAGATCAGATAGATTGTTATGACCCATTGACTAATAAATGGGAGGAGTTTACACCATTACCATTGGCTATCGAAGGAATGGGTGTGGCTGTTTTATGAGTAAATAAAGAGGGAAATAATCCATTTATTTTGGTCTAAATGAAACTGGACAAAGAAAAGATAAAATCTGTTAGCTGCCCTGAAACAAAGGGCCTAAAAAACAGCCCAGGTTTTACTGACTGAACGTAACAGAAATAAATTATTACATTATTATGAAGCAAACAAAAGTTTATACTATGAGCAGGCTCTCTTTTGCTTAAAAATCTGTCAAGGGCACAAAACAACAATTACTGATCGAATGAGGCGATATACTTGTGGCTTCACCACTGGGATATCACCTTCTTCAATCAGTTGTCTTGTATTCTTGGAGGATTTTCAAGCAAGAGACTGCCGGCAGTTTATCAAAAGAAGTGCACATAGAGTAAAGCCCATGGTGAACATAATATTGAATCTTTTTACACAACTACGGCTTGAGAAAATATCTGTCAATGATCTGCTCCTGAAAAAGTATATTATTATTATTATTGTATGGCTAGAAAAGTGGTAAAAGTTTGGAAAACGCATGTAAATTAAAGCAAATAAGTATACCAAGGTACATTTTTAAATTTATTGTTCAAAGGGGAAAATCCACTGATATCCGAAATAGTTGCAACAAATTAAAGGAAAGTCTATCATACCAGTATCTAATGATTGTTATTTAAAATACACAATATTTATTTCCATTATTGTTAATGTAGCGTATGGAATAAAGGTCGAAGACAAACATGATAAATCTGTAAGTAATAATTATTTTATGAAAGGTTGTGCCAGGGAATGCTAATTTCTATACAAACTACTTTTAAATGTGTCATTTATAGTAATTATATAAAAGGTGCGTGAGACAAACAGCAATTGTAGTAATTTATTTCTCACTTCATTTTTTCCTATCTTGGCAATAAGATCCAGCAGGTGCAATCGTCAGTAAGTAAAATGAAAACAATGTTTTTGTACCATCTGGATGAAGATGAAACTGGCAACTGACACCTAAAACTTGGTCATGCCAATAATTATTTGGAATGACCAAAAGCTGTTAGGAATAACCAGGCTGGTCTGCTAAGAATCTAATCTGGTTATTTTTTACAGCTAAATAACGTAAAAATCCAGACACTGACCCTTTGTGACACGGAAGACCAATAGTAGAAACAGTTGTAATGAATAATTTGGCATGGAACCTTCTTTTGACCGACTTAAGGACGGTGCCTACTATTGTTATGCGAATACGTTCTGCACATCTCTCGAGATACTTGGGTTTCCTATTGGTGATGCTTGCTAATACAGTGATATTTTTGCATGGTTTAAAACTATCCACAGAAAGTACTCTTGGTATCTAAAAAGAAAACTGGGGGTAACCATGCATTTTTGAGAGATAATTAAAGGGGCTAGGTCACGCTGTTTTAGGTAATTTTGTTTAAAATTGTTAGTTATGAGCTCTAAACGTCAAATTGGCAGAGCAAGAGTCTTTCATTTGCAAAATCACGGTCACATAACAATTAATTATATTGAGAATGATTTCCTAGCTGTTTAAATGACATTTTGATATAAACTGATATAAATTTGAAAAAAGGTGGGCCGACGTTTTTCAAATTTACCCAAATGCAATCCACTTCAATCCTCCCCAGTTTTTTCCATCCTTGTACCTTCTTAGCTTTCCTGTGTTTTGTTTGAGTTCTTCTGTAGTTTTGAGCCGTTATTTTGTTATTCAGTTAATTCCATGACCATTTGATCAATGCTGAAATTGCCTAAAATTGTGTGACCTAGCCCCTTTAAGCTTCAATGTGAGAAGGATCGCCATACAGTACATTGCTTTGTATTTTAAAGCGTTTTACAAAATATTATTAATCAATTATCTTTAAAAAATGCGTGGTTACCCCCAATTTTCTTTTTGGATTTCAATAACACTTAAGATCTACATTTGCTGCATAATCATAAACTGGGGCAAAAATACCTTTGAATTAGTAGGCACTGTCCTTAAAATGCAACAATTTCATCCCATGCATTACATTTTTTTTTTTCACTAGTTTTTTGGTGTTGCAGGATGTCTCGTGAGAGTTAACAGTTTAAAGCTTTCGCCATAAAAGGCTGTTTTGGAGGAATACCTTCCCCTTTTATCACATTGGCACAAACGTTATGAAAAGGAAAATAATAGAAAATAAATAAGTGTATCTTCTCTCTGTTAACCCACTGACACCTGGGATTGAGACTTGACAGATTTTACTCGTTAACTGGGGATGTTCTAGGACACCTGAGGAGACTGTGAATGGGTTAACCAGTCAAAAACTTTGCGCCCCCTATTAATGCACTAAAAGAGGAAGCGCAACCAGCAGTCATTTTGCATCACGACTGACCTACTACAGTGAAGGGTATTGGCTACTCCTGATGTTCCTCAAAACTGCATTTCAATGAAGAAATAATATTGTTAAGAACACGAGGTTGCAAATTGTTTTGCGATGACCAAATATCAGGAGTACAGTCAAGCCTTTGCTTTTTTTAAACACACAATCACTGACTGCCAGTTTGGCGTACTAGCTTGTGTAATGTTGTGAAAATAGTAAAATCTCAAGGAGACAATGCAAAAATATTTTGTTTGCTAGAGATGTTAAGAATTATGTTAACAATGAATATGACGTAAGGTGTATGTGACATTTGGCAAGCTCATTCAGAATACTGAAATTTCTTCTATGTTCAAATTTTTTCCCGATACCACAGGACGGATTTTCTTTCAGTGATCAGAAATTTTGGGCTTTCATTGAGGGCCGCGGGCTAAGGATGTCCTCAGCCTACACGATGTTTCATACCAGTCAAACACATTAAGCTACTTCCCCCCCCCCCCCCCCCCCCTTCTCCCACCTATTTGAAAAGTCAGGGGTTATTTACATGTACACAGGAGACTGGGACAAACTCAGTTTGTTAGGTATCGGCCTTCAGACATTTCTTCTTTTTTGTTTACACGAGATTGGCCTGAAAATGAACTCAGACTGGTCCAACTTTGTCTTGGTTGCTGGACTGAGACAAGAAACTCTCACACCGCTCTGAGTATGCATTGTTCTCATGTACATAGCAAATTTCAGACTGGGTCCAGAAATTTCAAGCTTGTATGCTGTTGGGTCAGTGATATCTTTATTAGACAAAATATATCATTTCATCCTGAAACCAGGCACCAAGCATTTCATACCAGTCTGAGTTCGTCCCGGTCTCATGTAAATACACCCCAAGAAGTCGACTGCCCTGTAGAGACCAGTTGTTTTGGATCTTATTAATATTTTTGGTGTACTTGGGATATCCACATTTCTTAATATCAATAATATTTATTCCACAGAGTTATTATAATATTATTATGTTACTTCTCTCCATGATTCAGCAAACCTTTACATAAGGCAAACTAGAATAATATTATCATAAATTTGCAATTGTCTGAACTGTAACCAAAACTTGTGGATCATTTTTACAAATCTCATTTCTTTTCATCTTCTCTTCTTGCGTTGCTGTCTTGAAGGTCCCGCACTGGTTTCACCTGGTTGAAATTAAGATGAAAAAGTTTAAGTATCAATAAAACAAGCACAAGTTCTGGCAATAAAAGAAAACAGCCTAAATTACATCTGGTTGAAAAAGATGGGCTACTAGAGTGAAAAGAGAAGGAAACTGAGAGTTAAGAAGACTGTAGAAACAGACTCACCATCTTCATTGGCTGTGGATGATGATAATAGTTGAGGAATCTCATTGGTCCAAACAGCACCACACTGTTGGTTTGGACAGGTCTTCTGTGCCCTTCAGAATGCAATTTATTATAAACATTTCATAAGGTTAGGGACGGTGCCTACTGTTGTTATTGCTCTTACGTTCTGTACATCCAGAGATACTCTGGTTTCCTATGTTCGTGCTTACTAATACAGGGATATTTTTGTGCAGTTTAAAACTACGCTGAGAATGCAGAATTCGACAAGTGCTCTTGGCATTTGAAAAGAAAATTGGGGGTAACTATGCATTTTTCAGACTAGAGATAATTATGTAAGCTTCAATTTGGAAAAGAATGCCATACAATGCTTTGTATTTTAAAGCTTTCAAATATTGATGACTAATAATAATAATAATAATAATAATAATAATAATAATAATAATAATTATTATTATTATTAGCATTATCATTATTATCTTTGAAAAATGCATGGTTACCCCCATTTTCTTTCAGGATGAGGATGTCCTCATTAACCCTTTGACGTCCAAACTGGCCTAAACCGATCAGACTTAGTATTTTACTCTGTCTAACGCCAGATGATTTTACTCGTCAATGGGAAACCCCTGGGAGTCAATGGGTTAATCACTCACTGAAAAACTATGTCCCCATTAATCACTCACTGAAAAACTATGTCCCCATTAACCCTTTGGCGTCCAAACCGGCCTAAACCTGCCAGACTTAGTATTTTACTCTGTTTAACGCCAGACGATTTTGCTCGTCAATGGGGAACCTCCAGGAGTCAATGGGTTAAATGAGCACTCTCATGCTAAATTTGCTGTTTTTAGGTCAAAATGTACCTCACACATACATGTACAACATTTCTGACAACTACTGACAAGATGTGAAATATATTTATCGCGCAAAGAGCTATTTGTATTTAATTTTTGGCGACTCTCTGCGGAAACCATCTCCAAACTTGAAAAACTGGCTAGTTTTTTTCAAGTTTCAATCCATTTTTATCCTCTCCATCCATGGATGCAAATAACAAAGAATAACTTCAGTGCACTTCAGTTGTTATTGGCAACAAAACTACACCATTATTCTTCAGCCTGTTTATGCAAAGACATATAATTTTCATGTTTTAAAATTTGACTGAAATAGCACAACACTGCCCCTTTAAGATCTGCTTTTACGGCATATTCATAAACCAAGAAAAAATACCTTTGAATTAGTAGGCACTGTTCTTAAACAGAGGTTGCAAAAGGAGTGACACAACAAATGAAGTACACTACTTTGCTCTCAAGCAAATAAACAATTATTATTTCACCTGCTGTTGGTGCTTAAGAGGTACGGCATGAGGGTTTTGCCTATTTCTCATGCTCGTTGCATTTCCTGGAAATTTTGTCCTTTAGGATTTCATCTTTCCTGTGACAGAGTGCTCTTTTGTCTGGGCTGTTGCTTTACGCTTGCAGAATAGAGTTCATCACAGTCTTAAAGTGGCAACCAGTCATTTGTCTAAGAGTGATGATGGAAAGTGTGAAAAGACAATACCAAAATTTCAGTCTTAGTACCTTCGTTGAAAGTAGCGAGCTGCACATCGTTTGTGAATCTTGCCCTCACACTGAGAACAACACTGTCCCTAAAATCAAAAGAAAGAATCCTCTTTAATTTATTCATCCTTGCACAGTGGTCGACAAGACCGTGAGACTGGCACAGCTCAATTAGGCTGAAAGAACTGGCCTTAAACCATGTTAGGCACCCCTTGAAAACACTATCTGGCTTGCATAATGATGAACAAAAACTATGATCTACCTCAATTGATTAGAGCGTCCCACTGGCATCATGAGGTCACGGGTTCAAACCCCGTTGAAGTCCTGAATTTCTTCAGGCTTCTCTACTGTCACAACTGCTAAAATTGCATTCATAACTGCAAGGATCATATCTTACTTGATGTCACATCCAAAGTTCAATATATGATTCATTTCATATATCATTTTGTTCAATGATTCATTTCCTCACGGGAACATTGGAACCCACAAATGACCAGCTCCCAACATCAGTGTCTTTGTAGCTCAGTTGGTTAGAGCATTGCACCAGCATCGTGAGGTCACAGGTTCAAACCCCGTTAAGTCCTGAAATTTTTCATGCTTCTCTCTTCACTTGATTGAATAATGATCTCAGAGCATAGCACCATCGCATCATGCAATAAGATGGGAGCCAATTTCAACAACGAAGAAAGACCGTGGGAGTCAGATAATTCATAAGCCTTGTGTTCAAGGTCTGAGTTTGAACTTGCTTTGCAGAGGTAGGCGATGTGACTGATGAGCCCCAAGCCAGCCAGGCTCCTTACAAGTGTGTGACACAGGGTATTTGGTCACCGGTCCAGGCATTGACCTACCCTTCAGAATTTAACATTGGACAAACCATACTACTCCAACAGCTGGAAAAGTATGGTAAAAGCTTCATGACTCTGGCCTGTGTCAAGACCTCCTAACCTTAATAGCAATTGTATGACAAATCATACAGTCCACTATGTCATCTTCATAGACTCTCTTCAGGTATGGATGAAGCTCCAACATGGCCCTTGGTCCTAATGAATACGAACCTGATGACTGTAATCAAACACTAGCAATTACAACAGAAATGTATATTATTTGAAGTGTGAGTTATAGACGAAAGAGAGAAAATGACCCTCACACTTATCTGGACAACTTTAAGCAGTTGTCTCTTAAATTTGAGATATGTCCAGGTTTGACCCTAATTAGATCCACGCGGATTTCAATAAGCGTCACGAAGTGTCCCCTTGCTCTTCTAGCCAACTTCAACATCACTTGTGTCTCAGAATGCAGACAATTTACGTCACAAAGTGTCCCTCAAATGCTGCTCTCTAAGTGAAGATTAACTGCTGCATTTACCCAAAGCTAAAAATAACGCTAACCTTTACCCTTACCTTATTGTTGAAAATAGGTAGCAAATGCTTAGACTTAAAGGGACACTTTGTGTTGGATGTCAAAATTGGGCGTGCATCTAATTAGGGTCAAACCTGGACATAAGTGTTAAATTCAGGAGGCTCCAACAGGATTCGAACCCATGATCATTGCACTGGCATCGCAGACATCGTGGGTTTGAATTCCACTGGAGCCACCTGTCCATAAGAGACAATGCTAGGGTCATTTCTCTCTAAAATTAGACATCAGTTGTTCCACTTGCACGAGTGGTAGAATGGCAATAACATTTTGATAAATTATATTAACATTATTTTAATCATTAACCCTCTGACGTCCAAACCAGCCTAAACTGGCCAGACTCGTCAATGGGGAACCCCTGGGAGTCAAGGGGTTAACCATATAAACAATACTCATTAATAATAAGTGCAAGTGAAAAACATATTGCATGTGATTAGAAACCACATGACCACAATATTATCCCCTTAGTGATTTATGGGCACGAATGATGTTTTGAAAGTTCTCAAAATAATTTAATGAGCAATTTGACAAATCACAAGTGACCATAAATCACAAAATGCACAAGGAAGTTCATTCAGATTCATTTCTAATTCATTAAGTACTCAAAATTACTCCATTGCTGTGTTTCCATAGCAACTTCTGTATTTCTCTCTATAACCTATTAATTTTATGCATTTGTCATGACCCGCAACCAGAAATGCGATATACAGATAAGTGTGTTATAAAAGTAGTAGTATTTTATTATCACATCTTCATTTGGGATATATGTTTACAAAGAAAAAGACATTTTGTGACCTAAATAAACAGGATAAAATGAACTCAACAGGAGAAACATGTACTAATACTAGCAATAACATTTAGCCTTGTTATAGAAGCAAACTTGCCTCTGACATCCAGTTGTCCTTAACAAGCTTCTCAACAAGTTTCTCTGCATGAGTTATGCCCATCTTTTTCTCTAAATCAGTTGCAATGTTGAGGGCATCCATAGAGGACACTGTTCCATCAGAAGAAGTTACAATCAAGTCCATCTTAACAACACAACAACAACAACAACAAAAAACGTAGTGAAGGGGTCTCTTCACTTTTCATTAAACATAGTGTTCCAACACTGCATTTTGTTTCCAAACCTTTGTGGCCATTTAATGAGTTAAAAACACCTCCAGCAACTTACTGTACTTAGTTGCAAAGTCATGTACATAAATGTTTTTCTAGTCAATTAAGATCACTGCAATGCACTCTCTAAAATTCAAGTTGCTGGATGAATCAAATAAATTAATGTGCAGGAAACTGAGATGAACCAAGTAGCTGGGTTGAGATCTGTAAAAAGTAACCCCTCTCCTAGATTAAAGGCCCTGACAGTGGTAACGGAATAGACAGGTGGGAGGTATTGTAATTGGCTAAAGATCTTAAATTGCAGTATGCAGTTGCACAAGATGTTGCACACCCATTCGTACCTCAAAATTTCACTTTTTATCTGCCAGGTAAAATGTGCAAAGTTATCAAAACTAGCATTAATTTGGACCCATGACTGTGATGTGAGAGGCATGGTTCTATTCTTGATTTTAGGTCACCAACTGCTTTGTAATGCAAAATTACTTTGAAAACAGGAATGCAAAGCAGTTTGTGCAGTAAAATTTAAAATTTAAGGAGATATTTTTATACCCCAACCTCAGTATAATTTTTCATAGCGACTTTCCTTTCAATGAAAAGATAATTTACCACTTTCTTGAAAAATGCAATGTCATTTGGTGAATAATCTGTTGCCATCTTAGAATGCTCATCTTCCGCAGTATTTACCTGTAGAAAAGTAATACAGTAAAATCTTGATTTACAAACCTTTAATAATGCCCACCGTCAGCATTAATAATGGGCAACAAGACTTGTGATAGGCTAAAAGCCTCCCTTTTAACTGTGACTTTCAATGAAAATCAATCTAAAAATGGGGTTTAAAAAATTTATTTAGAAAATAATTAGGATAGTACGTGCACTCTCATTGGTCAATAGCTGTGATGAGAGTATGTAAACACGGCTGTGATATCACATGAATTTTGATTGGTTATGTGTTGTCAGATGTGCATTTTGGTAGGAAACACCATTTTCCTTCATTTGTCAAAAATATTTTTAAAAAGTGTTTTATAAAAGAAACAGAGGACGTTTTTCCATGTTTACATAGCCTCATCTAAATTCTCGACAGTTATGCAAACCCTCGACTGTGTCTCAGGTTTTCAAAACTGTCTTGAATTCTCCCAACTCCCCCTCGTGTTTAGATGAGGCTACGTAAACACGGAAAAAGTCCTCTATTGCTTAAATAATAACCAAATCAATGCATGCGACCTGATTGGTCAATCAGCCATGGTCTATTGTGCTAGTAAACTCATGGATCTTTTGTGCATCTCCTAAGCTATCATATAAAAGCAATAGGCTGCAAGTTTCTACATCCGCTAGCGGATCGAGGAGTCCAAATCCGCTGTGACAACTGTATCTTCGTACAAGGGTTGCTGCTTAACTCCTTATATTTACTCCAGATATTAACTCGAATTCCCAATAACTCGAACCTTTTTCAATTTCCCTTGAAGGTTAGAGTTTTCGGGAGTCGACTGTAGCTGTGTTGAGTACTGCACTGTATGAAAATCATAATGAGTCAAAGGTTGTACTTACTAAACCAAAGTGTATTACGCCATCATCTTCCGAAATTCCACGTCGGATTTCCATGTCAAACGGCCCCAAACTCTTATTGATCACGTCCAAAAAGTTCGCGAAGTTCTCGGCAGGAGAATCATCTGAAAATTCAAAGCATTATACTTAGAGTTGATGAGATAATTACGATGAAATGTTCACGTTTCTTGTGAGCTACAAGCTCAAAGTGAGCTCAATGCGTTTGTCGAGACTATGTTTTCGTACCACCGAACGCTGTACACGCTTTATTGTAAATGTCCGTTGTTTCCTTTTCAGTAAGAAACTGTTTAGACATAAAGGTTTGTAGGAAAAGATGCTGTGATTCCCTCATCTTTGCGTTGCCTCCAAGGAAAACCGATTCAATGTTGATTCCAAACGATGGCGGGAAAAGCGATCACAAGGCGCCAATGAGTGAAGGGAAGCCTTCCCAGTGTCTTTCCTCTCCTTCCGGTTGGAGGAAACACCCTGGAGACCAGTTTTTCAGGGCTTCGTCCAGGCTCCAGTTGCGCTATCCAATTACCCGGGGCCAGTTTTTCAAAAGCCCTTAACACTAATCCACGATTAAAATGAGTTTTTGAAAATACATTGTACGTGGTTAGTCTTACGAAGCTCGTTTCATCCCGACCAAGGGACTCATCAGAGACCTTTCTGCTTGGCAAACTCGTTGGGCATCACGCCTAAAGTCCCGTTCCCTAACAAAATGAGCGATGAGTCCATTGGTCGGTATGAAACGAGCTTTGCAAAACTAACCACGAACAATGTATTGTCACAAGTAACTGTCAACTTTATTGTCAATTTTTCACTCGTGAATTTGCGTGGTCTGGAATCCTTATGACATATAAGGCGAGATTGCTGTCATCATTTTGTTAGCGAACGGGACTTTGGGCGTGATGTCCATGTTAGACACCGTTTAACATGGCGCGGTCTATAAAATGGCGATCGCAAGATTGTAACGCGAACTCGATCGCCCCAACAAGCGAACTCGACCGGCTCAACAAGACGCTTGCACTGCAGGCTAATTGAGCATCGATCTGATGTCCTCTTACGTCTGTTCTCGCTACAACGTCGTATGACGAAAATGGAGCCTGCTTGCAGGTTAATGCAACGTAAGTTTGACAAAGTGACTGTCAAACTGTTACTTGCAGGAAAACACGCTGCCATGATGTAGCAACTTCTTGCCAGTCAGTGTTGGACACTTTCTGCTGAACATTTTCTTGAGTTGGCAAAACAGTGTGTGACAACAATACAGATGTATTTTGTCAATGATGACTTGGGGACACTTGGAAATAAACAGTGTGTTCCAACAAGAGTTGAATCCATGACCTTTGGATTTCATTTGGTTCCTGTATGTACCAATGTACCCCCTCTCAGACGAAGCACAGCAAAGGTATTGAACGGCCTGAGCATTTAGAAAAAGGATTTTTCAGAAGGGTGGATAGCGCTAACCACTGGATAATTCAATTGGTTTTGCTAGTGTTTATCCACCGGATAGGATAGTAATTTATCTGGTGGATAGCGTTATCCACCTATTGAACAACCTAGACCAGCCTGATAAACGCCATCATGGGGCAGAATGTGAACTTGCAGGAAATCACGCTCCACGCAGGCGACCTAACTTTTTATCCGGGATATTTTCTTCAGCGCTCTCTACCAGTTTCTCTCGGCTTACTCAAAGCGTGCGAAATCCATCATTTCAAGATGGCGGTACACAAAGCTGTAACTCCTGCGAGTGCACCAGCTTTTGAGGTCCCAAGCTGGTAAGAATTAAGGGTTTTTTCAGCTAATTGTTGGATTTTACTTAATCGAAACATGGGTTCTTTATCACAGGGCAGGAAAACCGCCTCAAGGGCTTCATTTAGATGTCATGAAACAAACAACTTTAGTGGAGGTGAGAGTTAGGATAGCTATAGATCAAAACAAACGGTTTACTATCTAACAGAGTCGCTCAGCGGATCGTCATCCTAGTGGAAAGAGTTTAGCAACACGATGGTTCGTTGGTCACTAGGCGTACCCACCAAAATATATACGTTTCTTGTTGTTTTATTATTACTTCTCCCACAGACAGACGAGCCACCGATTTGCCGAGCTAGCTACCTTAATTAAGAGAAAACAGCTGAACTGCAGAGTACCTGGCCACTTATTTGCATATGAATAGCGTGTATTATCGTATGCCTCGTTCTCTAAACAGAACAGAAACAGAGCCACAAACAATAGTGGCCAGGTATTCTGCAGTTAATACTCCGGCCAATGTGACCGTCTTGGGATGATGTGTGAAAAAGGCTTATGGTGTGGATCCTTGTTCTGAAGCCATGTGACCAAAATCAGCCTTGATCAACAGGGAGTTTTCTGAGTGTAGTTAAACAGGCCATTATAAACTACTAAAGATTATCAGGAGTCCTGATGCTCTTGGTTCGTGACCATGGAAATCAAAGCACAATTTAGCAACTTCTTGCCAGTCAGTGTTGGACACTTTCTGCCGACCATTGTCTTGAGTTAATAAAACAGTGGGTGACAATGTTAGAGATGTATTTGTCAATGATGACTTGGGAAAACTTGAAAATAATCACAGTGCTTCCAACAAGAGTTGAATCAATGACCTCCGGATTGCGGCTAGTTGGGTTGCTTATCCACTGAGCTGTCGGAGGTTACCAGCAACTATAATAGTTGCCTTTTAGGGTGTGTCGTCTACCTTTAATACTTTCCAATAATTATTATTACTTGCCTATCATTGAATGAGAAGGTTGTCAATTTGGTTCTTTAAAGAGTGATGCAAAGTGAAGACAGTAGCGATCAAAGATGGACAGATATTCTTCAAGTTCCTATGACGCTTGTTTTTTCCCCGTTTTTTTACTTTTCGTATGAATATCTATAGTGTCTGTAGTGTAGTACTTTAAAAAAGTTTCCCTCACAGGGCTTGAAATTGCGACCAATACAGTCGCATTTGTGACCAAATTTTTTCCCTTTGCAACTAAAATATCTGGAGAAGTCGCAAATTTGCGACTTGTTTTTATCTTCGCTCTTTCGAAACAAAAGGGTTAGCAGTTGCCACTTTGCTGCTCTTTTTACTAAAATAAATGAAGAAATGACAAAATTATTTTGCTTCTCACCTTGAGTTTTCTTTCAATCTCAAGATAGCGTAATTGTAGCGTAATTTCGCTGCCATGTTACGTGCGCAACTCTATTTCTTCGATATCATTCGCCACTTTCAGTGGTTTCTTTCAACACAAGTATTGTGTGCTCATATTTTGTTTTGCTACACCATTGAAAACACAATGCAGCGCGACAATTTTGCGACTAAATTTTGCGCAATTGCGACTCGCAAAATTGCAACTGGGTTTTTTCGCTAATTTCAAGCCCTACCTTATAGTGTATCCAGGTGTTTTAGCAGGCACTTGATTTACATGTATAAACAAAAAAATTTGTGTGACCCAGTTGGGCCTTGGTAAATAATGACGTCAAAGAACATTGCATGTCTACGTAAAGAAATGTGCGAATGTGTAAGAGTAGAAGTCTTGTTGAAAATCTAGAGCTTTTTGTTTAAGTCTTATAGAATTGTCGGGCGATAGGTATCCTTAGGATGCTGTGAATGTTCTGATGATTCATAATGGAATTACATTCTTGACTTCTTTGATGTCATTAGTTACCAGAACCCATCTGGCTCAGCCAAAATCAAAGGCCTGCTAAAACGTGTGGATATACATTGAGGGAAAAATTTTTGAAGTACTACACTCCAGATACCAAATATTTAAACGAAAAGTTAAAAAACGGGAAAAAAATAATCTTCATAGGGACTTTCAGTTACGTAACTGCAGTAAACAATGCTAAACAAAAGAGACTATTGCTATGAATAACAAAAGAGCAAACGCATTTATGCGATTTCAAATGCAATGTCAAATGCTGTGTTTTGCATGTGCATTGGTCGCTTATCTCTGACCTGTACTGTACACGTACAATGCAGTGTCTAAAATGCTACAGTTACTGCATCTCACTGCACTAGAACAGACTGTGCTGACCATTTCATTGGTTGTTGCAGATTCAATTTGTGCTAGATCAGAATTGGGTGAGATTTAGGCATCTGACAGTGAGCGGTTTGTCGATGTTATTACTCCTCAGACATAAACATGCATTTCAGGAAAAGCAATGTTATTGTTACCATTGTCTAGGAATGATTTTGTTAATTCTGGGATACTTGCTGCACCTATGTACAAGTTACACCATCAGTAAAACATCGGAAATTCTTTTTTTTTTGGGTGGTGGGGGGGAAGGGCAGGAATTTTTTTCAAAATGCTTGATAATCACGAATGGCCAAACAAGCAATTAAACTGTCTATAGTATAATACATAATATAGTATAATACAATAATCTGCCAAGATAAAGAGGAAGACACATTTTGTTGGAGAATTCCAGGGGTTTCAATAATCTTTGAAGGAGATGCCTGGGCTTTTAATAAGTGGTGGTCTCTCTTGTCTTTCACAAGGGTTTGAGCAAAAATCAAGGCACAGTAGCCTGCGGTGAGAGGCAAATTTTTGACAAACATATGGTGGTATACCGCCAGTGAACAGCTTCTAATGAAACCCTGGAATTCAGGCCAGATCACAACACTGGAAACTCTGTGCCTTGCTCTTCGAAAATAGGGTGTTGTATCTTTAGCCCATTGAGTGTTAGGAGTAAGACTTCATAGATTTTACTCTGTCTAATGCCAGCCAATTTATTGAGGTTACAAACAGTGTCTGTTTATAGTCCTTATCGCAAAAGACTTGAAAGTCTAATCATTTGCGGATGCATTTACAAAAGTAGCACTTTCTCCTCAGTTATTTTAAGACTGAGTGTTGGTTTGGCTGGAATTGAACTCATGCTCAATGTCAGAGCATTGCTCTTTACAAATCACTATTGTCAATACCTTATATGTACATTTCTGGAGGAGTTAATTAGAACGGAAGGTTAACCCATTGAGCCGTGTGAGTCAGATTTTACTCTAACGCCAGACGATTTAACATGCACTCGTCAGTGGTGAGCGTCCTAGGGCGTTTGAGGTGTGAATTGGTCAAACCCAGTCAAAAACTCTGTCCCCATTAACCCATGGACACTTGAGAGTGAGAATTAATAGATTTTACTCTGTCTAATGCCAGACAATTTTACTCATGAATGGGGGGGGGGGGGGGGGGGTGGTAATTCCGAGATAGCGAGCCAATGAAAGTGCGTGATGTTGTGTAATCACCTGTGTATTTAGACTAATATTTAATATTTTATTTACATAATATGTATATTTTTTGTCAACAGAAATTGATCATTGATCAGAAGTCATGCTATTTGTTTGGGAGGAACAAAGAAGCCTGTGATTTTTCATTGGAGCACACATCATGTTCACGAGTCCATGCTGCTTTAGTGTTCCACAGGCATCTCAATCGATCATTCTTGATTGATCTCAAGAGTAGTAAGTTCAGGATTTTGGATTTTACTGTCTTTGTCGGCCAACCTAGTAATAGTGTAGTGTTAATCCTTGAATCATGATAAATTATGACGACGATGATGATGATGGCGCAGTGGTGAGAGGGCTCGCCTCCCACCAATGTGGCCGAGGTTCGATTCCCGGACCAGACGCCAT
This sequence comes from Montipora capricornis, assembly GCF_036669925.1. Classification (NCBI taxonomy): domain Eukaryota; kingdom Metazoa; phylum Cnidaria; class Anthozoa; order Scleractinia; family Acroporidae; genus Montipora; species Montipora capricornis. The sequence goes on along the minus strand of NC_090886.1, from coordinate 3,666,037 downwards.
AAGTGGGTTGACTTTGTGTTGGTTCTCTTCTCTGCTTCGAGGGTTTTTCTCCGGCTTCTCCGGTTTCCCCCCCTTGGCAAAAACCAGCATACAGCCGATTTCAGTTGGCTGTAAGCTGTGCTCCAAGGTCACACATGAACCACATAGCGCCTGCCAGAGGCGCCATAGTATGCTTTCGGTTCGACCTTGTTGAGCTGCGTCGTTGCTGTACTTTGCGACGGCGATTAACAGCGACAATTATTGTTATTATTATTATTATTATGTATGCGACAATTATTATTGTTGATAAGGATCATGATGCTGACGACATCCATGCTTGGTCCTCCTTTCTAAAAGTCAGACAAATTGGGATTTGACAACTCCTTAGGAAGGCCTTTCATTGGTCATTGAAAAGAATTATTATTTTTACAAGAAAATGTAACATAATTAAAAATGCAATCCGTGTTTTGCATACATAATAAACTTTGTTTACACTCTGAAATTTTAAGTTATTGAGTAAATGACGTCACTTTCCCTAGATCCAACCCTCCGAGGTCCAGTCAGGCAGTTTTAAATGTGAGTAATGGCGGACCGTGAAATCCAAAACATGCACTCAAAGTAAACAGCTTTTGGATAAAAATCAAAGCTTAAAATTTTGCCAGGCAGGTGTTAAGCAGACACACTTTCAAAATCTGAAGAAAAAAGGGAACTGATTTTTTTTTATCACAGTACCACTTTAAGGCTTATTTTTCTCCTCATAGCACATGGTACTTTTATTGGTACAATACGCTTGGAACCACAAAAACCGACACAGGTCCAGGTTGACAGTGTAATCAGATTTGGCGCATCTACCAGGAGCTACGTCCTGCGAGAGAAGCCTGCTATGCCGAGCTCAGCTATAAAGCTATCAGAGAATGTGCCAGACAATGCGGAGCCAGATAATGAAGAGAATGCGAAGGGAGGACTGCTGGGGCTTCCAGAATCAGACACAGATCTTGACGTAAGAATGCATGTAAACTTCTCTTCTTTCTTTCAATTGCAGCTAACATCAAATACTTGTGTAAATGTAAATTCTGCCTTCTGAAGCGAGCAGTCTTTTTAAGGTGATAGACACTTTAAAGTTGTAATAATACTACATCTTTATCTATTCTATGAAAATAGGATTTGACGGAGTTTAATACTGCTCACAATAAAAGGATATCCTCACTTGGTATCGAAGAAGGAAGCACTAATTTAGCTGGTGTGACGTCACTTAAACGAAAAAGAAAAACATCACTATCTGTGGCATTTAGAGAAGGAGAAGAAATCATAAATCCAGGTAAAGATAGCTTTGGTTTCGGATGTCCTTTAAGTTATAGGTTTCAGCGTCATTCTCCGGCGTCATGAAATCGTTTCTTACTTGGGTACTTATTTATTTCTTATCATTTCAGAGGATATTGATCCCACCGTCGGAAAGTTTCGAAATATGATTCAGACAACTCTTGTAATTCCAAACAAGGTATGGTATTGTTCTTTTGAACACGATAATTGCATTTAGTTTGATTTTTGAAATTATTTGTTCCAAATTTATCCGTGTCTGGTCGCTTCCTCGCCTAATACTAGCCAGCCCACAAGAATCTAAAAGAACTACACACACACATCTCTACAGACATCACTCGTCCATCAAGAGAAGGCAATGGAATTTAAGAATTACATTTTCCAGGCCAGGAAAAGTCATGGAATGTTATGGTCGGTCATTGAAAGTCATGGCAAATTATAGTTTTTAATGGCAGATTAATCATTGCAGTTGTCCAAGCAAGGATAAAATGAAGGGAAAACGAGTTTCTATCAAACAATCGGAAGTTTGGCGGACAGAGGTTGATAATTTATTCAAATTTGAACTGAGTTATGTCAGAAAATATCCTAAAATGAGGACAGTTTAGAGTTTGGAAAATTTTCTTACGTGGTAGCTAAACTTAAGGTCATGGAAAGCTAGAGAAGATCATGGAAAAAGTTATGAAAAGTCATGGAATTTGAAGAGCTTAAAAGAGTACGAAACCTGTCAATTCTTCATTTTGTATTCAGCTCTCCCTAGTACTTGTTCCGATTAGATGGTTCGCACGACACTATCGATAGACCCTTCATTTGCTTCGTTTCCTCGTCATCCAGCACTTGCACATCGGTCCTTTTTTACTGGTGTCGTTAGAGGTTATTTTCAAACCACTCAATTGATGGGCCTGGTTACATGTAGCGGGGAAGATTGTTGCAATCGCGAAAGATCGTAGAGGGACAGTTTACATGGGAAAAGTGTGGTTGGATTTCTCGTTTACGATAATTGGTATAACGAAGTTGTTGAACGCCCGGCACCCATCAGTGATCATGTTGATACAGTTCCTTTTACTGCGTGCATTTTCTTTCTAAAGTTGTTTACATGGTGCTCGGATCTCCCTAGCTCCATGATCTTCCAATTTTGCTGCCAGGAAGATCCTTTCACGAGATACGTCCTGGTACATGGGAAAACCTTTTAACTGATTTAAACTGAATTCCGAAAACGGGCCTCTAGGACCTTCCTAGCACAAGGATCTTGCTTCTACCGCGTAAAAAGCCCCCCAAAATCGGGCCAAATTTTAGGTTTTTACCTCATTGATAACGAAGTCTCAATAAGGTATGGTGAGGGGGCTTCATGTCAGGTGCTAACGGGATCACTCGATCAATGGGCCGTTAAATTTCGGGTTTCATTCGGGCGACCGAATTGGTGTGCGAATGTTCTCGAAACGGAAGCGCGAAGCGCAAGTGTCGCTGGTTCGAATCTATCCTTCGCTCTTATTTCATTATTTTAAGAGGTAGTTCTGCACAGAGACTAATTTTTTTGTCTGTTTCCAAAACGGCCGACGTTTCTTACTTACACAGAAAATGCGAGGACCAGTGTCACCTATGGGCAACTTGACGGAAAATATAACACGACGACTACAGAGTTTTCCGTATTCTCAAGGGCTCTACTCCAATCTGCCAGGATCCGGCCCTATTCCTGAGCCTACGAGTCCCACCTCGCCTTCAGCGCATCACAAACCGCGTTTGACGATCACCTCGGCACCCGACGTGTCGTCGCCGACACTGCCCACATCTCCGAGAATACCCGTACCCGAACCGATACCCGCGGGCCCAGCTATGCAAAATGCACCAATGACAATTGCTGACGCGCCGAAAAAGAAATACGCGAAAGAGGCGTGGCCTGGAAAGAAACCAACGCCGTCCTTGCTTATTTAGGTCCTGTGGATGTATTTATGAGAGATTTTTAATTCCATTTTTCCATTCAGTTATGGAAAATATTGCTTCTAGTCGTTGACTGGAGAAAGCCTTCTTTGTAAAAAGCTTTATCAAGCATAAAAGAACGTTCCTCCTATTTTCTTAGGGTTTAAGCTCATCAAACTCGCAAATCTTTTGAATGTTGAAACTTTTTCTCTAGTTTCTAGTGAAAAAGGACTGAATCTTGGAAGGATTGATCCTGTAAATGGCTTTCGTCAAAGTTAAAGCTGTTTGTCAATTTTTGTAAGGTCGATTTCAGTTGTTTTGGTTTTCGTACGTAACTTAATTCCGATTCACTCTCATAAGTATGTCCTTCATTCTGAATGGTATCTCTACATGTAATGTAGTCAGAACTGGAAAGAAGTTAGGATGTTGTGGGCGAAGGTTTGAGCAAATTTTTATTGAAGTTAAACTGTCTTTGCACATCGTTAAAAAATCGAATAGTCAAATGAAAATAGACAAGAATTTAGAAGGCGCTGAAGTAAGACCCGCGGCGTGCAAGAGAGGGAAGGCGTGCGTGGATCTCTTGCGCAGGCGCAACTTTATTATTTTGGCGCCTGTTTGGCGCCTGGCTTCCAATCTCGTTCCCAGAGGCCGCGATCCTTTTGGTCAGCGACGGGGTCGATTCTTCCCGCGCATGACAAAAGGGACCCCTAGGGACGAGGTTCCCTGGCTTCTGGTTAAGGACGGTGCCTACTAATTAAAGATATTTTTGCCCCGGTGTGTGATTATGTAGGAAAGGTAGATCTTAACAAGTGGTAATGAAATCCAAAAAGAAAATGGAAGGTAACCACGCATTTTTCAAAGATAATTCATGAATAATATTTGTAAAAAGCTTTAAAATGCAAAGCAATGTATGGCGTTCTTTCTCAAATTGAAGCTTAATTATCTCT
>NC_090886.1:3654380-3656880 GCF_036669925.1 Montipora capricornis | reverse complement strand
GCTTTTGTATTGGACAAAGTCATAGTGGAGCTCGACAAGTTTGCTTAGATCCAGTGACTTTAATACATGTAGTTCTACATGTATATGGTAGTTTGACCTTTTTTTTTAGAAGAAAAGGTTTGTTTACATGTAACAGCTGGGCATATCAGATATGAATTCCCAGTGTTATCTAAATCGATCGAAACAGAGACTGCTGTATTCTATGGAAGAGGAACATTAAAAATAGCTGCCTCGAGGCAGAAGGAGATTGAAATGGTTTGCTTGAGCAGAATCATCGTACTACATTAAAGTGATTGGACTCTTACAGAGTTTGTAGAAAATAGTAGCGGCTCGAAAACCGTTGGATTTTTCTCAATCAAACAAGAACTTAACCTATGGGTTTCCTCATGTTTCTCATCGCTCATTTCATCCCTCCAAATAGCAATAGCTCTGTAAAAACAATTTCCATCTCCTCTGACAACGACTTCTCTCCTCTGAGGAGGTATTGTTCCAGAAGCCATAATTCAACGGGGTTTGAACCCGTGAAGTCCTGAATTTTTCAGGCTTCTTTACGCAATTGCAAAAATTGCGTTCATAACTGCAAGGATCATAGCTTCACTTTATTTCATATCCGCAGTTCGTATATATGATCCATTTCATATATCATTTCATCGTTGATTCATTCCTCACGGGAACATTAGAACCCACAAATAACCAGCTCCCAACGTCAGTGGCTTCATAGCTCAGTTGGTTAGAGCGTCGCACCGGTATCGCGAGATCACGGGTTCAAACCACGTTGAAGTCCTGAATTTTTCAGGCTTCTTTATGCAACGACGTTTCGACCGTTCGACGGTCATTTTCAAGTTGAACAGTGAAAATTTGAATGCGCTAAAATATATGTAACCGATTACAAAAATGCTAATAAGATACTGACCAAAACTCTAAAATATTTACATAGAAACAATACACACACACAAAAGAATACAAATTTGCGGCATGAAGAAACGCTAAGTAAAAAAACTTCGCGCGTATCGAGTCACTCTGTTTGTTCAGATTTGGTTTAAGTTTACGAATAAAAATCATTTCAAAAATCAAGCAGTCAAGTTTACTCTGGCACTTCTTTAAAATCTCAAAGTTGTTTCCAATGGAATCCGGATCCCCTCCATGCTCGTCCTTTACGTGGTAGCCGATTGTTGATCGCTTATTTTCCTCCACACGTTGATGTAGGTATCGACTCGTGAAGCCGACATAGTCTGTATCGCACAGACCACACTTGTAATAATAAACTGAATAAACAACGTTTTGTTGGTTTACAATTGCAGGTTTATGTTCCTTCGGCTTGAAATTTCCTTTGATCTTTCTGCTTACATAAACAGGCTGGACGACGGCATTAATCTTTCGACTAAGATCGCTGAGTTGGTGTCTTACCGCATTTGCCGATTTCTGGTCTTTGAACGGTAACACAATTCTGATGATGGCATCTTGTTTATCGGATACTTGCTGTTTAGAACACACATTCTCAGTAACTCTCATTTCAATAAAATTTCTGATGGTGTTCTCTATGAGGGTTTCAGGATAATGCAGGCGAGCAAAAACCATTTTGAGACGTTCGCATTCTTGATGGAAAAACTGCCAATTCGATGAGAGTTTGAAAGCACGGTTTAACACGATCATAGTCGAAAGATTAATGCCGTCTACTTTGCAACTCTTTTTTTAGATCACTTACTTTCATACTGTTTTGGGGTGTAATTTTCGGCTATCTGAAGCATTTTTATTGGTCGGCCTTCCTTGTGTGTGCAACCGCCTGTGCACATCGTCAAGAACATCGCAATAGACTTTATCTGGAAATCTCTCATTACATTCAGAGCACAAAACTGGTTTCATTATTTCAACTACTTCTGGTAGAAGATTTTCTTTTTCTGCACACTGTACAATCACCCTGGCATCTACACGTACCATACATATTATAACACTCATATCTTTAGCCCTTCCACAATTGCAAAATGTTTCTGAGTTTACGTGAGAAGGAAGGCGAGACTTGTAATGAGAAGTGTAAGTACTTGGCATTGACTGATGTTCAGGTAAATAAAATGCTCTTACATAGTTAGCCCTCATAACTTGCCACCATTTACCTTTATCAGATGCAGCATTAGACCTGTTCGTCAGGTCCAAGTCATTTTTTACCCCTGAGTGCTTGGCGTCTTGCGCCTGTAGTGATATAATGCCATAACCCACTTTATAATTGTCATACAGTTTAGCTGCATGGTATGGTATGACATATGCTACCGCCCATACTGTAACATTCACATCCATTTCAAGAAATAATAGATACAAGTTAAAATATAAGGTACAAAATTCCTTAAGCTGACCAATATCAACAGGGCTAACTTCAATTTTGTTAAATAAAACACCCGCATTTCTAAGGACTCAGCAATTTTGCCTGAGGCTAACCTTTTTAGTTTCTGGGCTGGTGACTCATTTGAAATTTTAAGGCCATCTATCAGCCTGTAAGAGAAGTTTG
>NC_090886.1:3634380-3649380 GCF_036669925.1 Montipora capricornis | reverse complement strand
TAGTTAACAACGGAAACTCGCAAGATGGTTTCAGCCTCAACTCTGATTGGTCCATTTGAATTTGACCGCGCGCTGGCAACACGACCGTTGTTGACTTGTGACTGGGCAGTCACGCATACAAGCCTCTGAGGAAAGCCGAAGAGGTGAATTTTGAGGCAAAGTTTCCGTTCGCCACGAGTCTTTCGGCCGCCAAAACACACGTATTTGGAGTGAAATTTATTGGGCTTTATGGAACTTTTGTTTTTATTGCGATTCGGGACTTTTCCTGTTGAGGAGAAAACGATTTGTGGAGTGAGGTCTGGCCAGCGATGGATGGAGTCACCGGCCTTCCCATTATTTCAGCAACGGCCTTCCGGATGACTTCACTAAACGGCGTCAGAATGGCTCGAAACTCGCCAAAAGAGACAAGTTGGTCACACATTTGAGGTAGGAAAACTTTATTTCAAATGAGATAGTTATTTACACAATTTTTTTACGATCGGTGATTTTCCCATACAATTCTCTATATACACAAACTGTCGCATACACCACGTATTTTCAGCTTGGGGCGCCTGTGAGGTTGAAAACAACATTTCTTCCACTGCAACCTAACAAAGGCTTGACTGGTTCACGTGGTCACGTGACCAAAAGGACGCCATGGGAGAAAAATGCTTAGCAACGAACCAGGCAGAAATTACGCGAGTTTGCTCAAATTATGCCAAAAATTATGCTAGCATAATCTATAAAGGCCTATTCTGATGTCGCTTTGTCGCTCATTTTCCAGCCCACCTGTCGCCTATTTGGCTAGAGACAGATGTCGCTGTCGTTTTTTCGCTGCAATACAATTGTCGCTGTCGCTTTTTCGCTAGAATACAAATGTTCGCTAAACGTGCTTAATTTTTGCGTCCTGTAATTAATAATGTAATATCATATAAGAGAAAACGAGCAGCCATGGAAGTGTTAATACGGTCATCGAAATACGTTATAATCAAGCAACAATTAAGCCCTCGCATTATTTATTATTAATTGCTGTCATTGCTAGACACTGCTTAAGCTTAAATGCAAGGAAGACCGTAAAAACTCTGTGAGTAATTGTTAGTCAGTAATAACTGGTAAACAGCTTCAGACAACTTACCTTTCCTTTCTTTCCCCTTGTGGCTCTTTTTGTCCTTCTTTTTGCTTTTCTTGAGAATGCTGTGACTGCTGTGCGATTTTTTAAAATGTTTCCCTATTTCACGTACTCCACGTTAACAAAAAGCGCCAGAACTGAGCCGTACAGACCCGCTAAAAGTCGTCGAATTACAGAGAATCGTGACTGACATGACTACGTGTCGACCTTTGTACCACAAAAGGTAATAAGACACATAAGACGCTCCCGGCATAACACTGCATAACAAGAGCGTAAAGTGTTTAATACGCTCATTTTTTTTTATTTATAAGAATGTTGTTTTTCCGGCCCAGGCTGAATATTCTTATATTTCTGCCGATTTTAGGCTGAAAATATTCTTGAAGAATCCAGTGAATCAAGAAAGTCAAGAATTGTTGCGTGTCTACAGTTCGTGGAACTTGGAGATCGATACCTGTATTCTTAAATTATAGCCTATGACATTTCCGTTTTAGAATTTATTGGGGTATCAATTTCTAGTGTTTGGTATCTAGATCTGTTTTCGCTAGGTTTTGTTATTTAAAAAAGAAAGAATTTGTCATGATACTTTTTTGCGGTTTAGTTTATGTCTTTTGTGCTGAATACTGTACATATGTATTACATGTACCGTTCATCGAACTGTCATTAGCGTTGAACATTTTGCTATAGTTAGCGCAGGTTTTTTCGTTTCGTTGGCTAGTTTCGCCGTTCAGAGAAAGGAATAATTTTATACGGTTAAGTTAAAAACATAAAATGGTATTGTATTTACAGATGTTTCAACACACAAAATTATATCTATCCTTTTCAAAATCTCAGCCTCGGCTTTATTCTTAAAATATTCTCAAGATTTTGCAAATTTCAGCCTTGATATTCTTATAAAATACATTCTTATAAAAAAAAAAGAATGTACTGTATCTTAATTTGCTCAAGAAATATACATGTAGCAACACCAACAGATGAGAAAATTTAGCGTCATACTGGTCTGGTCGGTCATGTCGCTGTCGAAATACCAAAGTGAAAAGATGTCGCTTTGTCGAAGTTAAAAATGGATTGTCGCTGTTGCAAATAGGCTTTGTAGATTGCGCTAGCATAATTTTAAGCATAATTTAGGAAAACGAGCATTATTTTAAGCCTTTATTTCAGTTTAGCACTGCTAGCATAATCCGAGCTTTTATGCGTTGAAAACAAAAAATAACCATCATAGTTCTAGAATAATTCGGTTTGCGTTTTATTTCTGTATTGTTTTTGGAAAATGTTGAGGTATGTGCTAAGGCCCATGGTCAAATATGGTCTGGCAGACCAGGTTTCCCTGTGCATGACTCTCCTCTAGCCACCACGCTTATGGCTCGGCGGCTTGGTCCCTCAGGCCACAGATCAAAGATGGCGTCGTCCTCGGGTACATCTACTTCCAGCACTTCCAGCGACCAACAATCTGATAACCTACCCCATTAGTCTTCTGCAGTTATGAAGGTTCTGCTGGTGCAGCCCTCGTCTGCAGCCGCTATTCTTAATTCATCGTTTAACGATTCACAAGAGCATGCTGTCGTGGACTATTTAAAGGCTTGCGTAATGCTTTATTGGATGGCGTCTAAAACAAGTATGTGGGCTAAAACTTTCTGACCCGGATTCAGAACCCAGAAACGGTTGATTTTGATAGCATTTGTTAATCATTTGGCTTTTCAAGGTGCGCACATGCGTATTTGCGATGCTAAAGACTGTAAGACTGGATGTGAATGTTCATTAAAGTTAGCGTCGCTCCTTTCCGATTTTTTTTCGGAAAGCGGGCGGCTGTACACAGGCTAATTAAAGTCAGAATTGACAGAGTTAAGCTACTGGTGATCTTTATTTTACTCAACATCTAAGTAGCATAATTTCGGTGACAGAGAGCATAATTTTCAGAAAGTAGCATAATTTTGGCATAATTTCTAAAAAATATAAGCGCTGCTAAAAGCATAATATGCTTTTTTTTGGGGGGCACAATCTACCAAAGCCTATCTCGCAAATTGTCGCTTTTTCTCCGTCAGGTTCTGTCGGCTGTCGGTGTTCTGGACCAAGATTGTCGCTACGTTTTTTGCAATTTTGGAGCGATGTCGCTTGTCGCCAAGAACCCCTTGGAAGGCCTCATTCATTCTTCCATTGTTTTTCTGATTCAATTTTTGAGTGTGTTTCTTGCAGAAAGATGATGTCTGCCTTTCTTTTACGTCACCATGTGAACATCGCTCTCCTTTTCTGAACTGAAGTTATTTATGCCCCTAACGTGTAAAGAAATTAATTTAAAGTTTGCCTTTAAAGAATTTTTTCATAATCAGAGAATGCAGTAGGATCCGTATGTATTTTCCTAGATAAAGTGGATCAAAGTTCATTTTTCTTTGCAAGCAATTAATAAACAAATATACGAAACGTACGAAACAGATAACATAAACAGATATAAACTAAACAAGTAACTTATTGTTTCCGTGCGTATCCTTTGAAAACCATCAATGGATTTATTCCAAGTTTTTCATAACATTGCCATAAAAAGGGAGATTCTTAGTTTCTTTCCCTCTGTATATTTGCCCGTTAATGATTAATTTATAGATGTGGAAATACGTTCTTTTGTTAGCCTGTTTTGCACTTTTTCAGACCGGGTACAACTTTCTGTGAATTTCATCTATTTCTTTAGGAAAGTCGACTGAGACTCCAATCTGCGTACCTTTCAAGTTCTTTAGAAATCTTTTTTCAAATTGAAAGTGACTAAATCTTACAATATCGGTCGTGGACGGTCCTGTGATCTTTGACTTGTGGGTTTCGTTGGGATTCTATGAATTCGCTCAAAGCGTATAGTATTGACATCCTTGGCAGAAATTTGCATCTTAGTAATGAACATATTTCTTACCAGTTTTTCGGTGTCTTCCTCAAGTTCCTCTTGGACATTGAAGATTTTCATATTTTCCCGCCGAGTATACTGAGGCCTCCAGTTTGATATATCGTCGTTTGTAGGATTCGAGTTCCGCATCGAGGGAGTCATTCTCTTCAGTGTTGTCATCAACCGCTTGAGTTGTTTTCGCCATTTCTCCTTTCAGGTAGCCGATTTCTTTCTCGGCAAACTCTAACTTTCAACCGTTTCTTTCAGGCCACATATTTGTTCTTTTAGTACTTAAATTTCACCAAACGCGGTAACTTAAAGAACCGTTTTAAATATCTAGTTTATTTCGTCGAAACGGGCCGACGCATCACCGCATCCCCCGAACTCCACTTGGTGTTCATACTTTTGAGTCGTGTTCGATAGTCGGTCCGTTGTTGTGTCAGTAACTTGAATTTATGGCACAATGAGCTATTCGTATTTAGTTTTTGGCGACTTTCTGAAGACACCGTCTCCAAACTTGAAAAAACTGGCCAGTTTTTTCAAGTTGGAACCCATTTCCATCCTCTTGATCCCTGCAGCTGGCTGCAAACAACAAAGAGTTGCTTCAGTGCACTTCAATGTTCATACAGCATCATTTTTTGATCTTCATTGATGCAAGGACGTCTTTTAATGTTTTGAAGTTTTGCTCAAATACCGTGACAGTGCCCCTTATAAGTAAAGGTCTTATGGGGATAATCGTTGTTACGTTTGAGTCGTGTTCGATAGTCGGTCCGTTGTTGTGTTAGTAACTTAGCTGGTAGATCTAAAATAAAGATGAACTACTCATTTTTAAGGCCGGTTACCTTGCTTGTTATAGCAGTGTTGCACTATGAATTTCATTACCAATGTCTACGCTTCATACTTATTTCTTTACAAATTAGAGGACCATTATGAAAAGCACTCATGCCTAAATTGTTTTGAAGGACGTTCCAATGATCAGCTTCCGCTTGAGTGTTTTAGATCTGGAAAATTAATGGCCTTAGACCCTCCTCACAAACGAAACACTTCATACTCCTGTGTCTTGGGTAATTAAAATTGCGGGACCATTATCAAAAGCACTCATGTCTAATTCGTCCCCTATCAGAACAAAACAAATTGTTTTGAAAGAAGTTTCAAAGCTTCCACTTGAGTGTTTCTGGCGACAGTCATTTATTGGGTATCACGTGGGATTCTTGGTTCATTGTCAGCAGCTGTGCACGAGCTTTTTACAATGGGCCTCGTGTTTAAAAAACATGTAACACCCTATTGCTTTCCGAATTTCAGAGAAGTGAGATTCAAATATAAAACAGAGGACAACTAGCTGATTCTACTTTTCAGTCCAAATCACCATGTTTTTATTTGAAAAGTTTCGTTTATTTCGTTAAAAACTACAGAACCATTATGAAAAGTATTTATGCCGAAATACTCGTCTAATGATAGAAAAGAAATTGTTTTGAAGGAATTTGTAACGGACAGCTCCCGTATGAGTGTTTCTTGTCGACAGACAAAATGCTTTCCCATTATTGTCACATGGTCTCACCTCTAATCAAGCAATATTTTTTATACACAAGGAATCCACCTTCCATACTATTCGTAATTGATATCAGATGTCAAGGGGCAGTGCTAATTTTGTGACTGTTTTCAGAACGAAAAATGCCAACATGATTAATAAAGTGGGCGGAGCAACTGTAAATGAAAGAATAAATAGGATACGACCTAGTGGATCTTTAAAAGTTTAGGTCCCGGTGTGAGAACGGAGCTGAGATCGAACTGAAGTTTGAAAAACCTCACCTTTACAAGGTACAGTTTGTTCTAAATGAAAGGCTGAATATTTGCAGGGTTGTGTCCTAAACATATATTCGCTTACAACCGAAATTTAGCATGTAACCAGAAGTTACCTGAGTAGCCCAGTTAGCATTCATTAGCTTACAATTTTCTTATTCGTTTGTGAAACTTTTTTTTTCGCTGGCTATTCAACAGCTTGTGAGATCAAAACCCAGCGAAAATACAGCAAATACAACATACTGAGTGGTGTTCGAGACACACTTTTGTTAGTGATCGACCCAATTCTGGTTTCTGCTGGAAGTAGTCTCTCAAATTCTCGTTGGTTCGTGAATGCCTTCTTTAGAGCTAACGTATTGACCGACATCTTGCAAGTACGGCACCATTTCCAAACGTCTCGCGAAATGGTTTCGTCATGAGGGTCAGTGAACAACTCTTATTGTCATGCAGGAACGACTTTTTTTCTCAACTCCTCGTAGTTATACTCTGGAGTACTCGTTAATGTTGTGACTACTATCTCTCAAACTTCAATCAAAAGTAAGACCTAGTGCCCGATAATAGGATCACAAACGAAACACGATGCCTGCGTATTAATTATTAGTCCTCTCAAAAGTATTGTGAACGATCAAATCAAGGAAGTTTTCAATGGGGATTTCTACGGTGGCCAAGAAAACGCAAACAAAAAGGCAAAACGTAAAAAAGGAGATTAAGAGTCCATGGATTTTCCACTGAAATGTACTGTAGTACCTGTAGTAGGTGAACCTGCAAGACGTGCAGTAGATGTGGTATATTAGTAAACTAGACGCTCCATGAGCGTAAACTGGGTTGCCTGTGGTACGTGTTACACAAAAACAAGCCACTGAGTTGGGTGGTATTGAACTGCAGCGTTCCAGTGCTTTTTTTTGAAAGTGGGGGGAGGGGGGTGATGTAGACCATTTGTGGGGTCACCCACACGTCATTCCAGTATTAAATGGTAAGGGGCATAATTTGAAAAAAGTCGGCCCGACGTTTTTCAAATTATGACAAATCGTCTTTAAAAAGGTCCTTTTTTCTCAGAATCATTTCGTTTGTGATGTAACGATAATTTTACCGGTAAAGGAATTCCACATTACCATTTTCGAGTTTTAAACTCGTGATTAACTAAAGATTTTCCCAAAACACCCTAAAATAACGTGGCACAGCCCCTTACCTAAAATAGTCCGCAAAAAAACCTAACTGCAAATTGCTCTGACGGACGTTTTCCTGCATGTCAAGCATGTCTAGAGTTGCACTAAGCAAACGTTTATGCCACACACTAGGGAAGGACTGAACATGTTGGTTCCGCTTCATAGTTTCTCTTTTTTTCAGTCTAATCTGATGACAGGTCAATTTTTTTTTCTGGTTTACGTTTGCACCAAATGGTATCGCAAACCCCACGAGTTACGATGTAGCACTTTTATTTCGCAGGGTTTAATTTTTGCGGATTTTGCGGATAGTACTTGATCCGCAAAAATGAGTTCCAGCAGAAAAAAAACACCAGCACAATTAAAAACCGTAAAAATTTACTCCCCATTAATATAACTAAAAATGGCTTTTAATCCACATAGCGGGGTCAAAAAGATCGTTTGTTTTGATATTTGCATTGAGAAAAAAGCAAATGGGGCTCGCTACTGTTACACTCCACAAGGAAAGTCCGTTTTTATCTACTTTAATTCGTGCAAACTAATCCAAAACATCAACACATTTTCTTTCTCTCTTCGCACACGGGATTCTCTCATCCCATAATAGTCTGCATCAGGCTTGGCCCAGTCTCTCGCGTCCTACTCGTTACACACTCCCCGTCCAACCGAAATGTTGTCCCGACATTTCCATGAATGACGCTAACTTACTAACAATAACAACTGCGGCACAAAAAGTCTAATTCTGTTGTGCCCTAGTGGCCGCTGTAGAGATACTGAGCTGTCCTAGACAGTGTTCGCTTTCAAAACCTGCTTGTACGCCATCTGTCTGAGCTGTACATGGTACACGATTCCTACAATTTATGCATCCTTTTAGAAATTAGTTCAGTTCCCTTGTCTCGGCAATGAAATCCTCCTAGACGTCTAGGCCGGCATGACCAAGTCCTTTACTAGCGTGATGCGAGTGTTAACCCACGGTGGGCTATCAGCAGGGTGCGCCTAATACAGGCTTATCCATACAGGCTGTGGTACTACATTCGGTAACTGCGACTGATACAGTGGGTACCATTGGATTTGTGGGTTACAACTGGGTAATAGCCATCCGGCCAAGACGGGTGGCGACATCAACTGCGGGGCTTGGATTGTGTCTACCACAGGATTGAGACGCTGATATTCCGGTATTCCCAATTGATTGTAAGTAAACGTCAGGGGTGGTCCTCTGTCTCTCCTTGGCCGTGTGTTATCCTCTGGGTGTTCCTCAGTGTCCGAGTCTTCACTTTCCGGAGCGGTGGTCCCTGTTTCGGGTAGGCTGGCGTATTCTGCTGCCTGTGGGCCAGCGTCCGCACTCGGTTCAGCCTGGGTCTCGGCGAGGGCATCTGACATGTCCTCAGAAGCCGCAAGATCACGCTGTCCCTCTATGTCGATAGGTGGAATGTCCATTTCAGCTACAGGGCCAAGGTCATGGACAGAAGGAGGGTACGGAATGGGTATACCATATTCATCGTCAGAACTTTCTCCGTTGTCGCTGGTGTGGGATGGTATGGTGAGTGTAGGCTTGGACGTTTTGTGAGCCACCCTCTTGTGAGTCGGCAGATCCAAGGGTAAGCCATCACAAGGGAGAAGCAAATTACGGTGTAAGACTCTCTGTTTGCCACGACCATGCTCAGGCTTTACTCGATAAACAGGGCTGTCAGCAATACGTTCTTCAACAACATGTATTTGCTGTTCCCAATAAGCACGGAGTTTCCCAGGTCCTCCTCTTTCTGATAGATTTCTTACGACGGTCACCAGGGTATAGAACAGCGCTTGAAGTTTTCTTGTCATAACAGGCTTTACTTCTGATGGATGATTTCACAATTTGTCTGGAGGCTAAGGCGTATGCTTCTTGCATATATATCTCTTTTCCACTTCTTCACATAGTCCAGCTAATTGACCGGCTGCTCTTTGTTGTCCAGATCAAACATCAGGTCAACTGGCAAGCGGGGAGAACGTCCAAACATTAGTTGAAATGGAGAAAAACCAGTGGATTCATGCCTTTTGCAATTGTAAGCGTGGATGAGTTTGTTCAAGGAGTCTTTCCATTTGGTTTTCTTTTCCTCAGGTAAGGTTCTCAACATCGAGAGCAGGGTATGGTTCATCCGCTCCACTTGGCCGTTACCTTGGGGTGGTGTGGGGTAGTCCGAGAACTAGCCACTCCGCTCATACGTTCAAGGTGGTGGAAAAATTTGGTTTTCGAACTCCCCACCCTGGTAGTGATATATACGTGCCGGGAAAGCAAATCTGGGGATAAACGCATTGTATACCTTTTCAGCAGCGGTACAGGCAGTCTTGTTGCGTGTCGCATAAGCTTGTGCATATCTAGTTAAATGATCAACAATCAGCAATACATATTCATATCCACCCTTGATCTTGTCCAGATGAAGGAAATCAACAGATACAAGTTCAAAGGGTGCTGATGTCACGACATTGTGCAACAGTGCCATGGTAGACGTGTTTGGTTTCTTCTGTTTGATACATCTGCACTTGCACTTGACAAACTGTTCAATATCATCATACCTATGAGGCCAGTAAAATCGAGATCTCGCCAGATCAACTTCTCGGTCCACTCCAAGGTGTCCCATCTCTACATGAAGTTCCTTTAGCACTAATGGTATGAGCTGTTTTGGTAGAACTAATTGTAAGTTAGAGCTGGTTCGGCGCCGCAGGATACCTTGACCGTCCATTTCCAATTTGTTCCATTCTCTCACTAGAGTGTTAACATCACGAGGATCATGCTTCAGCTGGGTTCCATATGGTCTGGCTCCATGAGACTTGTAGTGAATTACTCGGCTAATAACAGTGTCCTTATGCTGAGCCTCCTTAATTTCCTGTGGGCTGAATAACTTCACGTTCAGATCCTCCGGTGTAATTTCAGGTGTTGTCGCATCACCAATCACCGCTGTTATCTATGGGGTTGAGCCCTTGGACTGTTCCCTGACCGCTTGAATAGTAGCCCCAAAAACGTCCTGAGATACTTAATCGGTGCAGGTCCTCATGTAACTGTCCATGTCTAATGGCATGCTTAACAAGACATCTGCATCAACATTCATCTAGCTAGGCCGATATTTAATGGTGAAGTTGTGGTCTCCTAATTCTTCCACCCATCTGTGGCCAGTAGCATTCAGTTTGGCTGATGACATAATATATGTCAGCGGGTTGTTGTCAGTGAATACTACAAAAGTTGGAGCATAGAAGAGGTACTTCTTGAATTTGTCAGTGATTGCCCATTTCAGAGCGAGGAACTCTAGTTTCCCAGAGTGGAGATGATAGTTGCGCTCTGCTGGCGTCAGTGTTCTAGAGCCATATCCGACAACTCTCAGTTTGCCTCCCTGTTCCTGATACAAAACTGCACCAAGGCCTTCGGACGAAGCGTCTGTATGTAGCACAAATGGCTGCTCGAAATCAGGGTAGGCCATTACTCCTGGTTGCATTAGTAGGTCAATGAGGAGATTTAATCATTCCTGGTGTTCTTCGGTCCAGTTTATTTGTTGTTTTGATGACAGTTGTCATCCTAAAGGTGTCTTTCTCCTAGTTTTGGGGGCCTGTTTGCTCGTGTGTACAGCTGACGACAACAGAGCATACAGTGGTTTCGCTAATCTGGAGAAATCCTTTATGTACTGCCGGTAATAACTGATGAAGCCGAGGAGTTTGCGTAGGGCTCCCAGAGTCCTTGGCTTAGATTCCTTGAGCGCCATCACGGATGCTGCATCGGCTGGATCCATTGTATAACCATCCGCTGTGACCACCATTCCTAAATAACGAACTCTCGGCTTGAACAGATTACATTTCTTCACTTTCAGTTTGATACCATGTTCTTGCATACGTTTCAGCACCTGTCGCACGTCTTCTACATGTTCCATAAACGTCTTGCTGTGAACCAGGATATCGTCGAGATAGGGAATACATATCTCGTCCCGCAAGCCTTCCAAGCAGTTCTCCATATACCTCTGGTAAGCGGCTGGGGCATTTTTGAAACCAAATGGTACGCGGTTCCATCGGTACAACTCCCAGGGTGTGATGAATGCTGTTAAATGGCGGTGTTCTTCCGCTACGAATCCCTGATGATAGACTTTCCCTTGGTCAAGGACTGAGAAATAAGTGTTACCACTAAGGCTATTGAGGATATCTTGAATGCGGGGGATGGGTTGTCGATCATCCAGGGTTTTACTGTTCAGCTGACGATAGTGGACACAGTCTTAGGCTACCATCTTTCTTTCTTACGCAAACCACTGGTGACGAATATGGTGATTTCGATTTGCCTATCCAACCATGAGAGATCATGTCCTACAGGTGCGTCTTCACCTCTCCATACAGGGGCTTTGGGATGGAGTTGTATGTCGTCTGCACTGGTTTGTCGTCCTTGAGGTTGATATCCAACTCTAATTCCCTAGCACAGCCAATGTCATTGTCATCCACCGCAAAGGCGCCGCACTCCTCTTTTAACATTGCTGTCACTATGCTCTGCTGCTCACACGACAATTGTCTTAGGTCAACTGGTGGAACCCACTGCCCTTGCTCTTGTTCAGGCTTCCCAGGCTCCCGGTTTCCACTAGTATCTTCCCCATCTGTAACGCTTCTTGCTGACTCATCCTCCTTATGTTCGACCGGTAGTGGGGTAACAGACTGCACTACACGTATCATGCCCAGTTCGGTACGTTTACGTAAAGTTATCTCCCTCTGTGTTTGGTTATGTACTGGGACAAATATTCTACTTGATGACCAGGCTTGAATTCTGCGAAGGCACTCCCTCACTTCTAGCCCCTCAGGCCAAGTTTCTTCTTCTTTTGGTTCAAACACCACTGGTAAATCCTCCTCTAATGGTCCAAAATGTACTGGGCACTTAATCCTCACAGTCTCTCCTGGGGCTAAATATACGTCATGCCGTCCAACCCTAATCACCCCGGTGTCAGCCTCTTGTTCCTTAGTCTGGAAGAAGTTAACAAGTGCTTGCGCCCTGTTTCCTACTACTGACGGAAACGAATCACTCACTACTCGTGTAAGCACATTTGGGGTATCAGAATTGTCTTTTCTCTTTATCACCTCTTCAATGACATTGAACCCGATGATGGGATACTCTTTGTTATCCTGACTACCTACGAGTATAGGAACTTTCAATGGTTCTGACTGTTCAACATCCCCAGCCAGCTGAACGTCCACCTCAACCCAACCATAAGATGAGATTTCTGTACCATTCGCAGCTTGAAGGTTCAGTTCCTCCGCATCCAGTAATTCACTAACGTCTCTTACTAGTTCACCGGGTAGGTGGATCTCTTTCCAGCGCTTTGACATAACACAGACTTGAGCACCAGTATCCCACATGGCATCCACCTTTTGTCCTTGTAGAACACAGCTTACCATACACCTTCTTCCCACCAACTTTGTTAGTTTTGTACGCTGTCGTGGAGTTAGATGGGAGGGGAATGACGTTTTCATTTGGTCGACACTTTCCCTAGACTGTCAAGATTCCACATCCCTAATTGCTTTGCAAAGTTTCTTATGTTCCCCCCAATGCATTCTTTGACACACGTTTGAACAATGATGGCTGGCATGGCACTGTGAACGCCGTAAGTATTGATTAGCCCATTCTTCCCACTTCACACAGTTCACACATTGTTGGGACTGTCCCTGCGTCTCCTGGGCTGCTCCCTGTCCCGCGGGAGCGACCCCCAGCCGTTTCCCTGGAGGTTTTCTGACCTTTCAACCCATTGCTGGGGGCACTGATATCTGAAGTGTCCACGCTCTCCACACTTATAACAATGGTCACAACGGTACTCCAGCCCTTCCCTTTTGCACCTCAGACAACCCCTAGGGGGTTGTCCCGCTCTACGAATCTGTATTGGTTTGGGCCAGCGTTACGTTGATTCCCCATAGTTTCCCTGATGGCAGCAAGCTCCGCTTTCATCTCCCTAACTTCAGTAAGTAGATTGACTTTGACTGGTTTTTCTGGGGTCTTACCCTCCGCCGAGCTTTGGTTGTCGCTAGAAGAGGGCAACTGAGCGACTTGTTGCACAACGCCCTGTCTTGTGGGCTGTTCACGCCGAGTGCCAAGTTTTTGCCACCGTTCCATTTCATTGCTAACTGCCACATTCAACTTCTCAAACAGTTCTTCATCCGTCACTTCGGTATTTTGTAGGTAAGGTTTTACTTCCAATTTAATACTGTCACTCCGTAAACCAGTAGGCAATGAATGTAGGAACATGCACTGGACAAGCTTAGGGTCATATTTGAAATTAGAACCATCTTCTTGTGAGGCGACGAGTACTTTCTGCTTAAGATCGAGGAGGCGGACAAGAAACTCCTGTGGGGTTTCACCACCCTCTTGTGCCCCTGAGCTGAGAAGTTGGTACATTTCAGTCGCACCTTTCTCTTGGTAATATGACCGGAGAATTTTGCGTAGCGTGGCTAGTGTTAACTCAGGCTCACCTTCAAGGTAGCTTCGCAATCGAAGCCCGGAATTAATCGCCCGAATAACCGCTTCCGTTTCTTCCTTCTCCTGATAGCCACGGTTCAGCCCAGCATTAATTTGGTGGGCCAGGCTTGTAAAAATGAGTCGATCCTTTTGACGCGAATGTCCAATCTGGCCTGATATTTTAAACTCTTTCTTGGATGATGGGATCGTTGTGGATCCTTTCAATGTGCTAACGCTCGCTTCGTGGAAACCTGGTTTCTGTTCCTTCTCTTTTCCACTCTTGATCTCCGCGGGTGGTTTCTTTTTGTCCGCAATCGCTTCCTTAAGTTTCTGCAGTTTTTCGACATTCAGTTCTTCAGCGTCCAGATATTTCGTGATCCGTTGAATCAGGGCAAGGCGGCCCCACTCCTCCTTCAACTCTATTTGTAGTTCTGCACATAGCTCTCGAAGGCTCACTTCGTCCAAGGTGCAAACGGCGGCCCTTAGCTCGATCTGCGTTTCTTCCAGTTCCTCCGCCATTTTCTGTCACGTCGGGGTCACCAAATGTTACACTCCACAAGGAAAGTCCGTTTTTATCTACTTTAATTCGTGCAAACTAATCCAAAACATCAACACATTTTCTCTTTCTCTTCACACACGGGATTCTCTCATCCCATAATAGTCTGCATCGGGCTTGGCCCAGTCTCTTGCGTCCTACTCGTTACACTACAAACAAAGAGAAACGATAAAAGGTTAAGTCAATACCTTTCCAGTCTCTGGGGCATAAGAAACGAACCAAAAGACAAATGAAGAAAAAATAACATAGTTTTTGTATAAAACTCTGAATTTCGAATTCTCAGCGAAGGATTAATGACAATCGATCACAAAAACACTAGAATTCCTGGGGAAGGGTAGGATATTCTGACAGAAGGAAGAGGTTAATCACTTGCTAGGCAACCACAAAGGTGCACGTGATCACCTTGTGTCAAGGTTCTTGTTTATAATGTGTTAGTCATGCACTTTTAGAGTGGAACAACGTACGTTTTAGCCAAGAAACGTACGTCTTCAGTTTTTTTAATTTTGTTGTAATATTAACTGAATATTTATATTTCATTTGTGGGGTCCGGAAGCCTTCTTTGTCGGGTTATTGACCCGTGACCAGACTCTTACCTGGAACAATGTTGATCAATCCCTTCACTTAAGAACCATTTCTTTCAATAATGAAGAAAAAAATGGACAACAAGCTTTCTTTCAATTAATTCTTCACTGTCACATTTCCAATTTTTTTCTACCTGAAGACTGTGCAGACTGAGTTGAGTACAAAATAAATGTAAATTGCCCGACAACTGAGAGTGAGATGTGACTTCAGCAAACACTGTGACGCACTCAAGGCGTTCAATTCCTTCAATGTTTGTTAAACCGATAAAAAATTTGCCATTTGATTTCAGTATTGTACATAACACCAATTAGAAAAATATTAGAAACAAAGCTTACTTGATATCCAAAGCGAAAAATCATAGTGCAATTTTTGTCGAGGACCATTACTCGTCGTTTTAAAGGTTCCAAATATTTATTTTTCACCGCCTGTCTTGTTTATCCAATTGACGTTCCATTCTTGAGCTCCATAAGGATATATTTTGTTTAAAGA
>NC_090886.1:3601880-3629380 GCF_036669925.1 Montipora capricornis | reverse complement strand
ACGAGGTTAACCACCAGCCCGCCCCGACGTAACACATTAAGAACCCATCCCACCCTGACTAAGAAAATCTATCAAAAAAAACACACAAAAACATATAATTCACGCTACAAGACAAACAACAACAAAAAAAAAAAAAAAAAAAAAAGAGAGAAAAAAGGATCGCTAGCAATGACAACTTGTGGCGATATTTGTCTTACGACAGTTAGGACAGATAATTTATACGATCTAATATCATCTTGATCAAACACGTTTTGCAGTCTTTGGAATTCGAAGTAAAAGGATTTTAACTTGGACTTAAACAGAGAAACAGAGGTAATAGTTGTAATTTCATTGGGTAATGCATTCCAGAGATTGACTATGCGAAAAAAGTAGGTATCGCGAAAACTGTTTGTTTTAGGAATGGTTAAGTGTATAAAATTATTGCCCGAGCTAGAGCTTCTAGTGTTGCATCTAGGTTGGTACATATAATTTCGAAGATCAATTGTATATACGTTAGTTTTGCGCTTAAAAAAAAACAAAGTCCAGATATTCTAACCAGTAATTAATAGGTAAGAGCTGGAGTCCCAATAAGCGATCCCTGTAACTGAGGGCATTTGAATAGTTATAGAGGAATTTCGTTGCCCTACGTTGGACTTTTTCTATGGATAAAAGGTTTCTAATAACACTCTGAGGAGCCCAAACTTGGCTACAATAACCAAGATGAGATCTAACTAAAGCTGTGTAGAGAGCCTTTCGAGATTGCATTGACATATCCTTAGTGCAGTTTCTTTTAAGGAAACCAAGCATCTTGTTGGCTTTAGCGGTAATAGTATTCCCCAGTACGGTCCTGAGAAGGTGAGGTTGGCTGCAAGCAAGCTTTGGCTTAAATATATATATATGAAGGAACTAGAACATTTCTGTTCTTTCAAAAGTGTTCTTAATACTGACTCCTCTGTTCAAGTTCCATACTTAAGCCTTTTGGGGGCGCAGGACCAATCTCGACCCCAGAGCTCTTCTTTTGACTGAGGGAGAGAAGAGCTCTGGGGAACCCTGAAACAAAGTATCTTCTCATTGGTTTTCGTGAAGAACAATCAAAAGCGTCTCTAATTGGTGCATTCATGTTCGCACGAGGAGTGAGCAGGCGCCGTAAGGTTCAAATAGCCAATTTTTGGCTATAACAACCCTACCGCGCATGTTCTCCGACATAGACTTTCCCAGAGCCTTGGGTCGATCCGAGGCTCTGGTGACGAGAGTGGCGTAGGACGAACTAAGTGGTGGGAGCTGGATAAGGAGCATGTGCAAACGCAACGAAACAGTTCAAGGAAAACATTTATTGCACCAGGCGGCATGCTCGAACCCAGTGAACCGTCTCTCCCATGCTGCTCAAGACGAAACCTTGACGAAACCTCTAGGGAAACTGCAATTGCAAAATGTACGACTTTCGCTTCAAATGTGAAAGAAGTGTTTTCTTTGTCTTAATTAACCCATGTAAATACCGCTATCGTAGATAGCGTTGCTACGATATTCCTAATCTAGAAAATCATTATCATCATTCGAATCTTCCGTCAGGCCCACATAGGCCCACGTCACGTTGCTACGATATTCCTAATCTAGAAAATCATTATCATCATTCGTCACGTCCGTCAGGCCCACGTGAACTGACAAACGTGTGTAGAAATAACAATCAACTGAGGAAAAAGAAATTTCAAAACTATGTTGTAATTATCCTGCAATCTCTTCAATTATTTAAACATCTTGGAATGTACGTTTGCATAAATCTGTACCACTGTCCACATTTGGCAGCCGTGATAGTGCCAATATTTCTCTGCAGGCCGTGAAGTAGCAACTGAGTGCGGTAAGTTTTCAAAGATGCGCATGTTCTGCATTTCTCCGGAATGCTATTTTCCCGAGGCCTACAACCTTCAATTTTGTCAATGCGGCAGATAATGAACAAAATTGCAATTTTTTAAATGTGTCTTTACTCTAAATGCTGAAAGTGAAGAGTCCTAAGCATTTCGTTAAAAGATATTGCTTGGCTAGATTGTGTCGTGGGGGGACAATTCTAACAAACGCTGCGTTTGAGCACAACAATGTGAAACTGAACGTCATCCCAAAATTTGGAATATCCTCCCGATTCTTTCGCTGACATTCCCGGAAAAAAAGAAAACCTTCGGAGAAAACCTTCATTGAAGGAAGTGTATTCAGAGATTAGCTCTAGCTAAATTTGTGTAACCGCTGGGTTTACGGTTTAGAGGTAAGGATTAATATTGACAATTCGATCGGAACCTATTAACTGTGTGCTCGTCAAGTTGGCGCACGCATTTCTGCTATGAAAGCAGTTTCTGACCACAGGCAGACCACCCTCTGTTAGTGGGGGGGCCGTTGAAATCTGAGCATTGATCTTTTACAGATGAACAATACGGTGGCTACAATTTGTTCCAATGCAGAATTTAAAGCAAATGATTCAATAAAAGTGTGAAGAAAATGTTAACTGAGTCATGTGTCATGTTTTTTTCGCCGTCCCGTGTTGTTTTAAGGGCTATTTTGCGAGATGAATATTTGACCTCGGCGATTAGAACTAACCAAGGAGACAAGGCAGGCAGCAATCAGCCGCCGGCGCGTGAACTAGTCCACTTTAAGCTGGAACTGACACCAAACCAGTGAAATTCTCACCTTAAAAACACCAGCATCCGATCAATTAGGGATGTCGCCATACCTTCGCCGAATTTGAGCTTAAACTCTCAAAAATTCACCTAGAGAGGCGATCCTGAAAACCGTAATAAAGCTGTCTCAACTTGATCGGTGCAAAATTCTCGACGTAAGGCATTTGAGGTATGCACGTCGATTCAAATTCACCAATCAGCGTATCGCGACCGTTGATAGTTCAGAACCACAACCCTGCCCCGATACGCTGATTGGTGGATTTTAATCGACGCGCATACCTCAAATGCCTTACGTCGAGAATTTTGCACCGATCATATTGAGAAAGCTTTATTATAGTTTTTGAAATTTCGATAAAACATTCTCTAGCAAGTTATTCATGTCGTTTCTGTTACATAAACTCTTGAATGTTGCAAGCAACTGTTCAAACAACCAAGAAGATTTCTGTTTTCGGATTTTTACTCGGCAATCTTTGTGGCAGTTGAACCTTCCGCTTGACTTCAACTGGTTTCAGTTGTGGTTTCCTTTCCCGCTTGGGCAATAAATATGAGGGGAGAACAGGGGGGGATTCATAACGGTTTCCACTGTTTTACGGAAATCGGTCAGAAACACAGGAGAGTTAAAACCCAAAAAATTCGCGGGGGATCATGCCCCCGGACCCCTACTAGAATCTTTTTTGTTGTTTTGGAAACCGGTCATTATTTATCTGAGTTCCAGCCCTGAAAAACGCGGGCCATAATTTACAGTATGGCCCTCAAACTCGGTTAGTAAGAGGTATTTAATCAATAATCAAAGTCAATTTGGTGACGGGAGTGGGAAACTGTTCAGGGGAAGTGAAACGCATGGCGGAGGCGTGGTGAGCATATGGGACATGGAATGGCAGGGGGTAGCGTAAGGGAGGGGCAAGACGTAGAGTCTCAAACAGTAAGACGTCGTTATTAAGGAGAAATTCGAAAACTGTTCGTCCGCATCATTGGGGAAATCTTTGCAAAGAGGAGATGGGAATCACCAAAACGTGGGTGGCGACTAGCGAATCGGAATAAAGGCGAGAGGGGACTGTTCGGATCACCCGAGCCTTATTCCTTTCCCCTTCCCTCATTCGCAAGGAACTGGGCGTACATTAGTAACGACTCTGCTCGAAACGCAGTGAGGCTGGTTTACCGTTGAGATACACGACGACAAATACTGAGCTTAACTTTGCTTTTAAAAATGTTTTCCGTGATCCGCCCAGATTGAATTTCAAGTTAAAATCATCAAAGGTTAATTCGTTAATTCCGATTTCTGTATTTTGGAATCTTGGATAGGTGCATGTTTAAATGGTCACTCAATCAGGAATTGTTACCTCTTTGCCATTTTAATATTGTTTCATAGCATACAATACATGTGAATACTATGCGAATTTGACAGAGAAACTTATTTTACTGCGTCGTGCTTCTCTAAATGTTGCCAACATCTCTAGGATTTGATCTCAGCTTTTAAATCTTTTCGAACTTGATCACGGCTTAGCTTCGTCGACCTATGGTGAGCAGCATAACGCCTGACACCTTTCTGAACGGCATCTCTGTTTGGCATCCTCCACACCTCTTTACGGACCTCAATGTTGTCGTTGTAGCAGGCACACTTAAACCAAGTCACTTTCCAGCCGCAGCTATGCCATCCCCATTTCTTGTCGGTGTTGGCGTATGCAGTACGCTTGGAGACCCCGGTATCTTGTTCCCCTTCGTCGTAGCGAACGCAAGTTTTACCGTAGCAGGAGCACTTGACTCCTATTCTGTAATGACAATCGGCATCGTTGTGGCACCCCTTTGAAGCCAAAGAGCACTCAAATTCAGGAGACTCCTTGGTGGAACCTCTGGTGTAGTCGAATTTTTGCAGCTGTACACCACCACCTTCTTTAAGTCGACAGCCATAATTCAAGTAACCAAGGTAGTAGTACTGCAGGTTTACAGCTCGGATGTAGTTGTCTGATCCTGTCTCGAAGCGACTTTGAAGAATGTCCCAAATTGATCTGAAACTGTGCTCCACAGCCGCGTCTGACTCGCCAGCTTCATTCATCAACTTCTCGATCAATTCTTCCGTCCTCTGTTTGAACAGCGCGTTACGAGTTTCTTTGGTCCCTCCTCGGACGATGAGTCTGTCTACCGTGTTCATATGGCTTGCACGTGATGCTTCACTTCGGCTGACATTTGCACACGCTTCGACACCGACTTTGCCAACACTGGTAGGTCCTGCGAGTGAAACGCAACTCTTCACCTGGAAGTCTCGCTGACTGTATGATTCAGAACTCTGCACAAACGTCGTCTGCTTTATACTTGATCCACGCTTTATGGACGTTATAACATGGGAACCGAACGTCTGCAAGAAATTGGAGTATAGCTTCCAGGAGTTTGCGAGCCAAGGCTTCTCAAATGTTAAGGGTAGACGTTCGAATTCCTTCAGAAGACGCTTCGTTGGAGTGGAGACATCAACATCATCCAAGCAGTCCTTTTTCACCAGGATCTTTTCTGTCAATGCTCGGACATTTAGAGACATTCCACTTATATTAGTTTTCTCTGAATCTTTCGTCTGGATGACGCTGTTTAACGTTGTTCCAAGAGTGAATGCTGTCTGTAGTGATGCGTCCAAACCAGCTCCGACGGCCGTCTTAGTGTAGAATACTTTGGTGCTTTCGTAGTAGTCAAAATAACTGCCTAAGTCATGAACCTTTGATCTTTTGAAGCAGCTGGAAGGCAATTCTTCGAACACGCTCGCCTCGCGTTCCTGAAAGTCCCTGAACAAGTTGATTTTTCGCAGATTGATCCCTTTTCCAAGCTCAAATGTGTCGCTGTCATTGTTTGCTATGACCCATTTCAAAGTGGCTGTCAGGTAAAGGAGGAGCAGTGGTTGAACGATCATGATTCACAGATTCTGTTTTTGGAAGCAGTGTCACCTAACCTGTCGATCATGATAAAGGATCTGTATTTAGCATCATGAAATATTTCAAAGCCAGAAACTTGATTTCAAGTCACCAAAGGGTAGAAATAACTGAATCATGAGGGCGTGGACCGGAAAAAATTCTGGCGGTTTGGTTGACTAATTATTTCTCATCCATAATGAATTATTGCGACAGCTATGTGAGATGAACGAAGAGAATAGCCTAAGTACTTCCCCCAGCGATTAGGAACTTAAGAAAACACTCTTTTTTATGCGACTGGACCCCAACTGGAATGGCCCAGTTAGCACAACCACTGTCAAGGGTTTAAAAGATGCACTTCCGCGTGCTTTTTGTTGCTTAAATACGCCTCTGCTTAAGCTAGCCTTAAAAGCAGGTCTTCCGTTTTGGAATTTATTACTGGTTATGTGTTGAGGTGTTTGTGTTTTTTTCTCAAGAGAATGCATGATTTTGGGAGTCAGGGTGGGGAAGTCAGGGTTGGAAAGTCAGGGTGGGGGAGTCAGGGCTGGAAAGTCAGGGTGGGGGAGTCAGGGTGGCTTAGTGGTTATCTATCGAGCCTCCCACCACTGCTAGGCGGGGTTCAACTCTGCATGGCCCCGGCTCGAAGGTTTTTATCCGGGTACTCCGGTTTTCCTCCCTCATCAAAATCGACTCACAGCTAATTAACATCTAGCTGTGGTGCTGTGCTCCGACATCAAAATGGACTGTATAGCGGCAGCCAGAGGCGCCCTTGTATGCTTTCAGCCCGATATCGTGAGCTGCGCCCTTCGTAATTCAGTCCTCAAGACTGCAAGTAAAGGGTGATTAGCACTGCCAATTATTATTATTAATTATAAATCTTGGTGTGCTCGGTTTTGTGTCCATTGAACGACTTTCGTTCTCAGAAATTGAAAAAAAAAAAAAGACCGAAAAAAATGTCCGCACAACTGAACTTTTTGATATGACCAACAAAGCCTGAATGGTAGGTAGCATTGGTGGCATAAAATTTGCAAGTTGGGAATCGGCGTTCATTTTGAGTTTTTCACTACTTTATTGAAATAAAGGCGTTGTTTAATCTTTTTAAAGATTCCTTTTCATGTTCTATTCTTGGTAAATCAATTCTTGCCTTAAGTGGACGTAAATCAGTGATAACAAACCCGAGCTGGTTTTCCAAAAGTGCCGCAGATTTCTCAGTTAGGTTTTTTTCTTCTGTTTCAAATTAGGCCGTGCTCCATACCACACTAGTATTTTGGTAAATTACTTTATGCCCCAAACTAATATGAAACATTACAACAAATACATAGTCACACAGACATAAACATAAAATATCTTTTAGCACAACGAAGTCGAAGGGATGAATAGCTGAGTAAAAAGGTTGAAAGTGATTGCAATGAGACAGCTAATCTTAAGTGGGAATCAGGCTATGACGCATATTATGTGGAATCATCGTAGAATGTTGCCAAAATGTAACATGAATCCGGCGCCAGATATGAAGTATGTAGAAGCTATTGTTTGTTCTTTGTCTTGCATGCTGTTGTTGTTAGACAACCCACAACAAATTCTTTCCATCTTAGGGGAAAATCTTGTTAATTTTCCCCTAAACTGCGAGACAAACTCTAATATTTGAATTTAATGAAATGAAAAATCAATCCCCATGAACATGCTTTTTTTTTCTCAGTAATCGTACGGGATTTCTTTTAAACTGGTAATCCAACCTCGATTGTAATAATAACAATATCTCAAAGAAACGGAATTGACATCCCGTACGTACAACGTTTATGAATGGCCCTGTTTATCTACGCTCAAACTAGGCCAATTACGCTTTGTTATAATCTATGAGTGGATTAAACTTCCATTGCTATAATTACCAACCTTGATGTTCACTGGACTACCTCTCTTGCTGGTATGGCCAGTGAGGGAGAAACTTAGTTATCAAATAGTGTTGTTATGCCTCACTACTCAAATACGTTTTCCGATTGGAGGAAAACATGTCACGTGTCATGGGTCAAAACCCACTAACTCCCCAGGGACTTGAACTTTCGACTCGCACGTGATCAGGTCGTGCAAATTTGTATGCCAGCCGCGTCAAGCAAATAATTTTTACGAAGTCATGGCAGCTAAACGGTTTCAAACAAGGACTGAAGAAGAAATTGAAAAGCTTCTAGTACGCGACAAAACCTCGAAATCTACTAACATGACCACCCACAATGCCGTGAAAACGTTGACAGGCTTCTGCAAAGGGCAAAATTTGGACGAAAGCTTCCAAGAATCTACTAAAAGTCGTAAGCTGACATCCGTGTATTGTTCTATTTTGAGTTGGGAGGTATAACAAAAAACTTAATGACTGGCCTCAAGGGAAACCGTGAGTTTTGTTTCCTCGAAACCCTCAATGTTCCCCATTGAGGGTCTCGCCTGTTTCCCTTGGGGCCAGTCATTAGGTGCTTATAGTGTTGTTACGGTCTCCCAAATACAATGTTAACTACGTTGGCTTGCAGGTTGATATGCGTAAGTCGCCAAAAATTTTCACGGATATCACCTTTTCCGCTATCCTTTTGTTCTCCTTTATTTGATCGCTTACTGATACATGTCGCGGACTTACATTGAAAACGCAATGGACTTGTAACACATTTTATGAGTTTCTATCAAATTAGCGTTTTCTTTTGCTTGTCTGGCCCAAAAAACTATTTTTAATATTGTTTATAAGGTCTCGATAAGGAAAATGAGGTGTCCGCGAAAAAAGAAAATTCTCGCGCCGTTATTTTTTGAATAGGGTCAAACTGTATCTTATATTAAAGCTAATAGATTGAAATATTTGAATAAAGTTTTAGTTTTTGGGTATTTAACTTGCCTTTCAGTTTTGAGGCCTCAAACTCAGTCTGAGTTTGAGTCTGCTACAGAAGCTCCAGCCCCTTCACTTTATAATTATTGCAAAAGTAACCGCACTTTGTTGCATCTTAGTCCCACAGATCAATGCACTCCAATGCAGTGTGAGGAATTTTTGATATGTCACGAATTAAAGTCGAAACTGTCATCTCATTCTTAATTTGGGATGAAAAAGTGCCGTAAAATCAGTCTCCGAAGACAAACGAAACATTCCTCGCGCGGTATTTGGCGTATTTGGAACTGAAAATTTGGAAGCGATATCTTAAAACCCGTCTGGACAGGAGGTCCGAGAAGTTGTAATTTCGAGGTCAAAGTGAAGCCCGCCTTTAGTGGGTTTTTTTGGTACATTAATATTCCTTGCAGAAAATCACGCTCTTTAAAATCGCTTTTCTTATTTTCATGTTGACCAAACATGCATTTTTTCACGTTCTATTATTTAGGTTTGTTCTGTCGATGTTTTCACATTAGGAGAAACTGCAGATTACCTAGCCACTATCGTTTTCTTGTAGCGGCGTCGTCTGAAGAACGAGGCATACAACATGATTTTTCGCATCTCTCATACTAGTCATAGCCCAGGCTTTGAGTAACAGAGTAATTGAAGTATGAAAGAAATGCGGACTATAGACGAAAGATAGAAGTGATCCTCGCAGTAAACTGGACAGTTTAAGCAATCCTCGCTTTATAGCTTCAACGAGATTCGAACCCATGACCTCTGCAATGCATTCGTTATAAGCTATCTCTGCAAACCGTCAAAAAATCGAGAGGCAAGGAAGTGTAGAGAATTAATTACTCGGTGAAGTTTCGTCAGAGGAAAATGACATGTGTAGCCGGATTTGAAAATGGACAAGGGCTCCATTGAGGATGAACTTGTAAGAGGTGTCCATGTTCAAAATTTGTTTGTATTTGTTAATTACTGTGTAATATCCTGGTCCCAGAGGTTTTTCTTGATCCGCGAGAAAGCCGCGAAGTGGTGAAGACGAGTCGCGAAGCGGCGAGAAGAGAAAACCCTCTGGTTACCTTGGACTTGAGTCTCACTTTCATTTAGACGCCAGCTGTCAAACGTCAAAGAACATTGCATCTCTTCATAAAGAAAATTAATGCGCAAATGTATAAGAATTGAAGTCTTGTTGAAAATCTAGAGCTTTTTGTTAAGTCTTTGTAGAAATGTCGGGCGATAGTTATCCTTCGGATGCTGTGAATGTTCTGATGATTCACAATGGAATAACATTCTTGACTTCTTTGATGTCATCAGTTACCAGGACCCAACTGGCTCAGCCAAAATGAAAGGCCCGCTAAAACGTGTCGATACATTATGAGGGAAAACTCACTACGCTCCAAAAAGCACATATTAAAATGAAAAGTTAAAAAAATGGGAAAAAAATAATCGTCATAAGAAGTTTCAGTTATTTAACTACAGTAAACAATGCCAAACAAAAGAGATTGTAGCTATGAATAACAAAAGAGCAAACGCGTTTATGCAATTTCAAACGCAATTTCAAACACGCTGTGTTTTGCGTGTGCATTGGTAAGAAACTTTAAAAGAAAAGGAAAGGAACTTAAGTGTCTAGTCGTTCTAGCGCTGAAGCACTAATTGGGGACACTGTAAATTGAAATTAACAATTAACACAAATCAAGTCAAATGTTGGTTTTTGAGGAGAGGGGAAACCGGAGAACCCGGAGAAAACCTCTCGGTGCAGAGTAGAGAACCAACAAACTCAACCCACATATGACGCCAAGTCTGGGAATCGAGCCCGGGCCACATTGGTGGGAGGCGAGTGCTCTCACCACTGCACCATCTCAGGTATTGTTCTTTTGAACACGATAATTACATTCAGTTGTTTGATTTTTGCAATTTATTTGTTCCAATTTTATCCGTGTCTGGTCGCTTCCTCACCTAATACTAGCCAGCCCACAAGAATCTAAAAGAACTACACACACACACATCTCTACAGACATCATTCGTCCATTAAGGGAAGGCAATGAACCATTTACGTCACATCTGGCGTCAGTCATCCAACAGCAAGACATAAGGGACGAACGACTTCACATCCTGCAGGTTTTCCACGGAGAATATTTTGAATTAATAACAAAACACCAGGGCCCCTTTCTCGAAAGTCCCGAAACTTTACGGGCTATTTTTGGGTGTCCTAATTCCCTCTGTATCTCAAGAACGGAGAGGATTTAAGTCATCAAACTTCACAGTCAGTTTGCTATTTGTTACCTTGAAAACATGGTAAAAGATCGGCTTTCCTGAACAAACGGTTGATAGGTTCACAAATGGCTTTTCGTGCCCTAAACGTTTCGGAACTTTTGCAGGTACCCTGTTTTCTAAGGTCACGTTTTTTTCAGATTAATTTTCCGGAGAAACGAGACTTGTCTAGAGAGTCACGTGCCTCAGTTATCAGCATTACCCTTAACGATTTAGCGTGGCTTCTCATGCGAGCAGAATCGCATTGAAAGGTCGAGATGGTCTGTGAAAATGACGTGCTATAGACCTAGTATAAGGGATGTATTAAAGCTCGTATTTATTAAATCCTAAAAACGCTTATTGAATTCTCCGGCCGTTTTCTGATAAGAATTATGCAGATCCTTGAGCGGGTGTTCTCGGGGATATTTCCTCTACTGATCTGTTCAATTCTCGGATAACATCGGATGGGATATTCTGGGATATTGTCTCTGATAACTCCCTCGGATATTCTCGTGGGTAACCCCCTCCTGATCTATTCAATCAGGTTCGTACGGGTCATGGAATTTAAGAATTTAATTTTCCAGGCCGGGAAAGTCATGGAATGTTATGGTCGGTCATTGAAAGTCATGGCAAATTGTAGTTATAAATGGCAGATTAATCATTTGTCAAAGCAAGGATAAAATGAAAATGAAAACGAGTTTTTATCAAACAATCGGAAGTTTGGCGGACAGAGGTTGTTAATTTATTCAAATTTGAACAGAGTTATGTCAGAAAATATCCTAAAATAAGGACAGTTTAGAGTTAAGAAAATTTTCTTACGTGGCAGCTAAACTTAAGGTCATGGAAAGCTAGAGAAGATCATGGAAAAAGTTATGAAAAGTCATGGAATTTGAAGAGCTTAAAAGAGTACAAACCCTGTCAATTCTTCATTTCGTTTTCAGCTGTCCCTAGTACTTGTTCCGATTAGATGGTTTGCACGACACTATCCACATAGATCCTTCATTTGCTTCGTTTCCTCGTCATCCAGCACTTGCTCATTGGTCATTTTTACTTGTGTCTTGGGAGGTTGTTTTCAAACCACTCAATTGATGGGCCTGGTTACATGTAGCGAGGAAGATTGTTGCAATCGCGGAAGATCGTAGAGGGACAGTTTACATGGGAAAAGTGTGGTTGGCTTTCTCGTTTACGATAATTGGTAAACGAAGTTGTTGAACGCCCGGCACCCATCAGTGATCATGTTGATACAGTTGCTTTTACTGCGTGCATTTCCTTTCTAAAGTTGTTTACATGGTGCTCGGATCTTCCTAGCTCCATGATCTTCCAATTTTGCTGCCAGGAAGATCCTTTCACGACATACGACCTGGTACATGGAAAACCTTTTAACTGATTTAAACTGAATGCTGAAAACAGGCCTCTAGGACCTTCCTAGAGGACCTTCCTAGCACAAAGATCTCTCTTCTACCGCGTAAAAAGCCCCCCAAAATTGGGCCAAATATTAGGTTTTTACCTCATTGATAACGAAGTCTCAATAAGGTATGGTGAGGGGGCTTCATGTCAGGTGCTAACGGGATCACTCGATCAATGGGCCGTTAAATTTCGGGTTTCATTCGGGCGACCGAATGGGTGTGCGAATGTTCTCGAAACAGAAGCGCGAAGCGCAAGTGTCGCTGGTTCAAATCTATCCTTCGCTCTTATTTCATTATTTTAAGAGGTAGTTCTGCACAGAGACTAATTTTTTTTTCTGTTTCCAAAACGGCCGACGTTTCTTACTTACACAGAAAATGCGAGGACCAGTGTCACCTATGGGCAACTTGACGGAAAATATAACACGACGACTACAGAGTTTTCCGTATTCTCAAGGGCTCTACTCCAATCTGCCAGGATCCGGCCCTATTCCTGAGCCTACGAGTCCCACCTCGCCTTCAGCGCATCACAAACCGCGTTTGACGATCACCTCGGCACCCGACGTGTCGTCGCCGACACTGCCCACATCTCCGAGAATACCCGTACCCGAACCGATACCCGCGGGCCCAGCTATGCAAAATGCACCAATGACAATTGCTGAAGCGCCGAAAAAGAAATACGCGAAAGAGGCGTGGCCTGGAAAGAAACCAACGCCGTCCTTGCTTATTTAGGTCCTGTGGATGTATTTATGAGAGATTTTTAATTCCATTTTTCCATTCAGTTATGGAAAATATTGCTTCTAGTCGTTGACTGGAGAAAGCCTTCTTTGTACAAAGCTTTATCAAGCATAAAAGAACGTTCCTCCTATTTTCTTAGGGTTTAAGCTCATCAAACTCGCAAATGTTTTGAATGTTGAAACTTTTTCTCTAGTTTCTAGTGAAAAAGGACTGAATCTTGGAAGGATTGATCCTGTAAATGGCTTTTGTCAAAGTTAAAGCTGTTTGTCAATTTTTGTAAGGTCGATTTCAGTTGTTTTGGTTTTCGTATGTAACTTAATTCCGATTCATTCTCATAAGTATGTCCTTCATTCTGAATGGTATCTCTACATGTAATGTAGTTGTAGTTATGATGTTGTGGGCGAAGGTTTGAGCAAATTTTTATTGAAGTTAAACTGTCTTTTAACATCGTTAAAAAATCGAATAGTCAAATGAAATTAGACAAGAATTTAGAAGGTGCTGAAGTAAGACCCGCGGCGTGCAAGAGAGGGAAGGCGTGCGTGGATCACTTGCGCAGGCGCAACTTTATTATTTTGGCGCCTGTTGGCGCCTGGCTTCCAATCTCGTTCCCAGAGGCCGCGATCCTTTTGGTCAGCGACGGGGATCGATTTTTCCCGCGCATGACAAAAGGGACCCCTAGGGACGAGGTTGCCTGGCTTCTGGTTAAGATGTAGCTTCTTCTATCAAGATGACATTCTTCATTGTAGCACCCCTTCCAGTTGTTTAGGTTTGCCCAACATCTCCAAAAAGTTTAGAAAAGTCATGAAGAGCTCTGAAGAATATATTTGCCCGTATGAGGACAGAAATAAAACTGAAAAGTCTTTAAATATTGTGGTGTTAAGAAGACATTGCGTGACGTTGTCACGTGCGTGTTTATTGCGCGCGCACTCGCAGACATTTCCCCATCTCCACATGTTGTATGAATGTTTGTTGTAATGTTAAGAAGCTTGGTTTTCGGTGTTCACCAGTAAAAATCCTTTGAGAACTGGATTAAGAGTTGATGACACGGGCTTTTCGTAATGATGGTGGTTATCCCCTTTATTCCCAGTTTCTCCTTACATTATCAGTACAGTGTTAACCAGGCAGGTGATGAGAATACAGAAATCATCAATCAGGGTACATGGTCTCTCTGTAATACCAAATTCCCCTAACTGACATGGAGATAATTGTATGGTAGTAAGTAAGGAGAATTAACATTTCGATCTTGAGATTGACGAAGTTAAGATTGCAGCATGTGTGTATCTGGGTAGTTGAAAAGGCAGAACTCCTTGGGCTCGATATTTAAACAGTCTTACGTAGACGGCGGTTTTAATCAATCATTATAGGGGAATCTTTTTTTTTACATTTTTTGCGACATTAGCATAAGCCCATCGTTTTTTAATATATCAGCCAAAAATCAGAAATTTATACCCTTGATGGTATCCCTTTCTAAAAGACGCCATGTATCAAATGGAGGTGCTTTACTTGACCCGCGACATTGGATTGCTGTGAACAAAGGCCATTGTACGCTCTTATCTTTTATAGGAACGTCAAATTTGGGGCTGTAGCTGAACGTCCTGATTTTTTTATGGTTTTGAGTGTGAAAGCGTTCTTAACATGTTGTTAAGAAACGGTCCAGATAAGAACCATAGCAACAACGGCAACAACGAACATGTTGGAATTCAATTGGAATGCAAAAAGGTGATAACTTTT
This sequence comes from Montipora capricornis, assembly GCF_036669925.1. NCBI lineage: Eukaryota > Metazoa > Cnidaria > Anthozoa > Scleractinia > Acroporidae > Montipora > Montipora capricornis. The sequence goes on along the minus strand of NC_090886.1, from coordinate 3,614,886 downwards.
CTATTGTCTGTACTTACATCTGATTGGCTTAAACAGCAAAAGTTAACAAAACTTCATAAAGCAGTGTCGGAAATTGTTTGTTACAATATTTGTTTTGTTGGACCGTACATCCGAACAGTACATTGATGATTGACATTTGATTATTAATTTGATTGACGTGTACCTCGTGATTACATTAGCACGTACTTTTGTGTCTTTTATCTCTTTTTGTCTACGTATCAAAGTTCATTTTACGATTTTTGAGTATGGTGTACATAGCACAAGGCTAGTGAATTTCGATTCAATCATTTTTGAATGTTATTGCGTTTGGTTTTCTTCTGGATCTGTTTTACGACAAGCAGTATTATATCACCTTACTTTCCAACCATCTTCCATATAACAAAATCTGGTCTCAGTTTGAATACCACAGAAATCGTATGTGGGGAACATGTAAAATTGTAAACGTTTCTTGGCAAAATTGCACTTGTTCCGTAAGAAGCAGACGCAAATTAACAAGCATAATAGTAAAAAATATTTCGCCGATCTTTCAAGTTGCACGGTGATCTACATCCCACTAAAGCTAAGTTGGCTTTTCATGTACGCTCGATGTGCGCCTTAGACCTCTGGAATAGCGATCGCTGGATATATAAAAGGACATAATGGTGTTTGAAATACGTAACGGTAATGAAGGGATTTTATTTCGTACGTACCTTTACGGTTGGTTGATTTTGGGGCCTCAAAATTGTAATTCCCTAACGCGAGTATTGTTACTGTTGTTCAATGTACAAGTTTTCCACCATGTCAGATTGTGTTATAAATTCGGTCAGTGTAAAATGCAGACTGCAGACCGTTGGGGTAAAATGCAGACTGAGGTTATAATGCTGAAAAAGCCCAAATCCCTTAGAAATGCTAACCGTAGGCCTAATTAGGCCTAAAAGAATATTTAGGCTTAACTGTTAGCATTTACCCCTGGTCTGCAGTCTGCATTTTACACTAACCGTACTCCATTTTGCTTGTTGGCAGTTGTCGTACCCAGATTTCTCTCACCTTATTCCTTGCCGCCATTTTGAAAAAAATTGCATATTTGTACGGTCAACAGATAAGTCTGCAGTCTGCGTTTTTCAGTGTCCCGTGCGGTGGGTGACGTGAAAACCAAATTGCAAGGTATTAAGTGAGATAAACTAGTGAGAACCACAATGGAAATTAAAGCATCTGTTGGCAGACATACATAGTTTTAAACACTGCATACTTGTCAAGAAACCCAACTGCTCACTTCATTGACAAGAATGAAAAATCAAGAACGAGGTTTACTCAACTCACGCAGCATTTGCAAATCACCAAGAATTTCAGTCGGAAAGTTCTGTGCCCCAGAGTATTTCAGCAGTTAACCTCAGTACTCATTAAAAATTTTAAAAGTTTGAACTGTCTTCATAAGATAGACCAATTCGGCTAACTCAATGTTGTACCCAATTCAAATCCTCTGGGAATAAAACGTTTTGTTCCAAGAATTTCCATATCATTTAAATGTGAATGCTTCATTTCCATGCAAATTCAACACACAAAGAATCTTAACTCCGAGAGATTTGAATTGGGTACAACATTGAGTTAGCCGAATTGGTCTATTACAATAGGTAAATTGTGAAGAAATTTTGCTACATGCAAACTACCTGAGATGACCCGCCATATTCTTCCCGGGCTTTTTCCAAATGCTCGAATACGAGGCTAGTTCCATTCCTTCGCAATATTGTCATTCAATTTTCGAGCTTCCTCTCGAACATAGCTAACAAGGGGTGAGTTATTTATTCCATGTCACATTTAAATTCTTCGTTCAGTTCAGACTTATTTCTTTTCCTTTGGTTACGTCTCTCCCCTTAAGCTCTCAGTGCAAACACTTCTCTGTGATCCCTTGATGTATCATTTAAAACAATTGCGTCGGGCGCGGAAACCACTGAAATAACAATTCCCCGGCTTGCACGAAAGCACAAAGTCAGGATCGGTTGAATCTTTTTTGTTGCAATGAGGTTAGGTAAGGGAAAAAATTGCAACAAGCATACCTTTTGGAACTGCGGAACATAGATCTTTCTTTTAAAATGTTCACCTTTCTTAAATGCTGTACTCGAATATTCGACAACTTAATTAATTCATCCCTTGAGAATAATTAACATTCTTGTGAATAGGGTCTGAGCAGCACTCTCCTCCTATCATTTCGAGAGTAATCCAATATTTAACTTTTAGCACAGCCATATTCTAGAATAAAAATGAAAGGAAAGGAACTTTATTTAAGTGTCTAGTCGTTCTAGCGTCCGTGGGGACACTGTAAACTGAAATTAACAATAAACGCAAATCCAGTCAAATGTTGGTTTTTGAGGAGAGGGGAAGCCGAACTACCAGGAGAAAACCTCTCGGTGCAGAGTAGAGAACCAACAATTGCATCAGATTCAGCACATGTAAAATGCGACGTTTAAAAAGGGGCCATACAAAACCATTTTTTGAAGCAAAACACTTTAAGTTTGGTAATACCTTTTAATCTCACAGAATCTTGCCTACTTACCCTTTCACTGCCAAAAATGCAAATTGACACTTATAGATTTTACTCTGTCTAACACCAGACGATTTTACTCGTCAATGGGGAAGCCCTCGGCAATGAAAGGGTTAAAAGAGATAAGACATATCTTAATCATCGGCTAAGAAATCTAATATGTAATGCATTAATTTGGCCGTTATTTGAATATTGTTGCACAGTGTGGGGAAACACCAAAATTGAAAATTTACTTTGATTATCAAGAGTTCAAAAGCGTTGTGCGAGGCTAATCTTAGATGCTAGGTTTTCTGATAATTCCGTTGAACTTTTTAGTAAGCTTGGCTGGTTACCTATTGATGACGTCATACGAATGAGAAAGCTTTGTTTAATGCACAAGATTGTTAATGGCTGTTGCCCTCTGTACTTTTAAGATAAGGATAAGTAAGGAGGCAGTGTGGCCCAGTGGTTAGGGCGCTTGCCTTGAGATCTGGAGATCCCGGGTTCAAGACACGCTCTGACCACTCGTTGAATTTGATCCTGGTAGTCCTTGGTTCAACTTCCCAGCTGCACTTGTAAATAGCCAACTGGGTTGCCTCTGGCCGGTTGGGATTCTTAACAGTTCTTCTGTTCTGTGGCTTTGTTGGTTGTGTTTCATTGGCACTGAAAAGCCCCTATGGGGAGTGGTCAATTAAGTATGTATTGTATTGTGTGTATTAAGATTGTATTTCCTATGGTAATGATAAGCATAGGCATAATACAAGGGCGTCAGCAAATAACTATATATTATTCATACCCCTTTTCCGTACCAATTCTGGTCTACACACTTTTTATTCCAGTGCCAACCGACTATGGAAAACATTAGACTATAGCACTAGAAGCATTACAACCCTAAGGAATTTTAAAAAGTACATTAGTGATAAATACTTAGTAATTTCAAGCTTGATCATTTTACTATTCATAGAACCTTTTAACAATTTTAGTGTAGTTTAGGAATGCTTTGTGAATATTTCATTTTTATCAATACTATTATTAACGGACCACAATGTAAACTACTGAATTATCAGTAATAATAATAATAATAATAATAATAATAATTATTATTATTATTATTATTATTATTATTATTCCTTTCTTGGTCGTGTTTGATCAAAACATCAGGAAGGGCTTCTTTTACAACCATTGAATGATAAAAATGTTTACTTACTAGTAACAAAGGTTTTTTTGTCTATGTTATTAGATTTAACCTCGATCCAGAGTTGTCTGCTCTATGTAATCGCATGTTGGAAGCTGATGAGAATCGCCTCACCCCTGGACTTCTCTACAAAATAGACCCTCGAGGGAAAACCCGCTACCACTCAACTGAAGATCATGCAAAGGAGCCCCTTTTTTCTTATGTAGATCCAAACGTTTTTAAAAGAGAGACATTTAGAGGTAAGTGCTGATGTCATTTTTGATAACAATAATACCGTTACTTAGCCTGTGTATTTGGCAGGATATTTTATCACAGGATTATTAAACACTTGGGAGTTTGTGTTTTGGCTGAAAGTGGGCTGCGACTGATATGGTGATGAGTAGTTTTGGATTTTCACTTGTGGCCAAAACACAACAAAGCAACCTCCCGTGTGTTTAAATATTCCCGCAATAAAATACCCCACCAGCTACTCAAGCAAACCATTTCTTCATTTTTTGTTCTGCCCATCCACAGCTGTACTTACTTGCTAATGGTATATTTTATTTAATAGGATTTATTGCTTTATTGGACAACTATGAAAGTGGAGGGGGTCAGAAAGAGGTAGTTACACAAGAGGAAGTTCGCGAGAATCAGTGTTTTATCCATGCTATTTATGAAACAGAACCAATGAAAATAGCACACAAGTACCTGGCTGAGAAGAAACTTATGCCCGGTGATCGTGCCCAGTTCAAGTGGGCCCTATATAATTTATGGTTTAAAATCCCGGGGGGGGTGTACTTGACATATCCCTGGGTGGGGAGGTACGGCGCGGCCCCTCATACCCTGACCCTGTTTAAGACAAATATCGCTAATTTTCCTACCCATTTTAAGACAGAATTCCGATTTTTGATACCCTGTTTAAGACATTTAACCCAGTTTAAGACAAAAATTGATAAATCGTTACCCTGATTAAGACAAAAATGATAAATTCGATACCCTGTTCAAGACAAAAATCCCGAAAAACATACCCTGGCTGGCCGCACGTCCCCATTAAGGCCTTATAAGGGAGTACCCCCCCTCCCCCCCCCGGGTTTAAAATGTATCGGAGAACCAAAGGAGTGAAGTAGATTGCTAATAATAATTATTGTAGTGTGGCAACTTATGAAATATCAAGTTAAGACCTTTACTTTGGTGTGCTTCCTTGTCAAAGATCACCAAAAGTACAATCCACTTTTAAGTTCTGGTGCAATAGAGTTGCAGGTATTTGCAAGTTTGGGAATGTCAGCTTGCATACCAACTTGTGTTGGTGGCTAAATGGACTTACAAGACAAAGTGCTGTTGTGAACAATCAGTCATGGAACTGAATTGTCAGATTGAAATACCTTTTTCTTTGAACACATCACTTTGGTTTTTTTTAATGCCCTTTTCTTCTGACTTTTCAACATTGCCTTTGCAAGGTGTCAACATTCTTTGATTTCTTCTCCTCATCATTTCATTTTCTTTTCCTTTGACCATTCATAAAGAAACTTGATTGATTAAACACTGCTATTTGTGTCACAAATAATTTGACACATTGCAGGACTAATAATTTTATTATTAGTCCTGCTTTAGTTCCTTAAAAATTAAATTCCATTCTTTAAAAGGGGTTGCAATGTGCTAAACCTCCTCCAAGATGCGTTATATGTCAGCTGATGAATTAAGTTCATCCGTTTTTTTTCAGGCAGTTAGATTCATCAGCGTTTGAGCATGTTTTTGTTGGTGAGACAAGGAACAAAACAGATGTGATTGGCTTCCATAACTGGATTCAGTTCTACCAGAAACCCATAAGGGTTGAAACGTGTAACGCGCGTTCACAACTTCCGAATATTCAGTGCGAACTGATTGGTTGAATTTTCCAGTGCTAAGTACCATATTTGGAAACCCCTCGCTCTTGTTGTTCCAAATATGGTACTTAGCAAATTGAATATTCAGAAGCTTGTTTCCCAGCACACAAGGGGCCATTACACGTTTCAACCCTTATGGGTTTCTGGTTCTACTTGCAAGAAAAAAGGGGCCTAGTTGACTACAGTGGCTTCTTTCCAAGCCGAAGGGTAAGTATAAGCATTTTTATAGTGAGGCAGACACAGACCATGTAATAACTCTAACATTTGAATGTGAGGTTGAAGGTTTTAGGTTGTCCACTTTTAATGATCCCAACTGCAATTCCACACAATGCAAGATTTGCGGGTTGGGTTTACTGGCTCTCTTCTATGTTCCAAGACTTTTCCTCTGGGTACTTCGAGATATGCAGGGAGCCATATTCATTTTTTATCAAAGTCGTCTGCCGACAACGTACTTGCCCGAACAAATTTTGGGCTGCCCGGGCAAAAAATACGGACGTATAGGAAATGGTCGATAAAATCACTTGTAACTTGAGCATTCATGTTTTATTTTACACTCCTGTCAGAAATTACAAATTTTGACCATGGAGTATTGTTATTTGCACCGTGGGAACCCGATTTGCAGTGGTCCATATCTGCCACGGCAAAATGTACTTGAATGCAGCTTACAAAGTTACCATTCAAAGACCCAAAGTTAGGACGCTCTTGTCTAGTGTCTTCCTTTTATATGCTATCAAGATTTTGTTTTTGCTGTTTGTAAGTAGCAGGTTCGTCTCCACTTGTTTCCTTTTTTGCCGGAGGTGGCGAAACACCTTGTAACTATCAGCTGAGACCACGAGTCACCCTTTGCTATTTGCTAAACGACTTACCAACAACCATTCCAGCGGTGAGCTACATGAAAATTAAGCGTGCGATTGTTTCATGGAAAATACCGCGGGGTCAAAGATGGCGTCCAAACTTGAGATTTCATTGCTGCAGAGCTCTCAAGTCTTAAAGTTTCCAAAGAGTGAGATGCTTGCTGAAGATGGCGTCAAAGGCACAAGTGTCCTGTGTTTCTTGTGTCAGAGGCGCCAAAAACTTCTAGGGAAAATTTTTGAAATTTGAACATCACAAATCGATGGAAAGGCACCGTCGAGTTCGCCATGTTGGTTTTTTCATGCTGCTTGCTAAGAGAGCCCATGTTATTATGGTCAGCATGAGTTAACATATCGGCCTATAATTCGTTAAATAACGGTGAAAGTCCTAAAGAAACGGGTGTGGACAAAACGTGGGGTAGGCCATTGCCTTCACCATGGCCTAGGCCTAGGCCATGAATTCTATTTTATAACATTTGATGGCATTAAACATCACTCGTCCAGTTCTTATATTCGTCCGGGTGGGTTTTTAGTCGTCTGGGACGACCGGACGACTGCGAATGTGGATCCCTGGATATGTCCAGAAATGTGCGTAGTTAGATGCACAACAATTTTGATAAGGGTCACAAAGTGTCCCCTTGGGCGTCTCCCCAACTTAAACATAACTTACAGACAATACAGACAATAAATAACATAATTAACATCGCAAACTGTCCCTTTAACTCTACTCCCTAACCTACATATTATGACTAACCCTAACAGTGACACTCACCTAATAGACCAGTTCACGCTCATGAGTGCATCATGGGTAATCATGTCAACATGGTAGGAAATTCAAAGGTTTGCAGGGTTCTCCCTAGTTTTCAGCACAACAGGTATGGCACCTTTTCAAACCGTTAAAGCAATTGGTCATGTTGGACATTCTGCAAAGGATAAGCGACTTCTGAGCGTTTGCAGGCGGTAATAAGTGCTCTTACAAGCGGTAAATTTTACCGGTTACCGCCTGACAAGGAGACCCCTGGGTTTGCATGGAAATTCAAAGCAAAAGAAACTATACATGACTCTGCTTTATAGACTTTCGCCTTCATAAACCAAACAAATAAGTTCAAGTTCACGACTGAGATGAACTGGACTTGGTATCTATTCTTTGGAATTTCTAAATGATGTCTCTATAGATTCTCTGTAATTTTGTGCCTTTGGAATTACAGGAAATGCATGGCACAACGTTTGTTTAATAAAGTAATTTACACAATAACCATTCTCTCCAACTTTATTCTGCCACACGTTTGAGCTGATATCTTTTGTTTTGGAAAATAAAAAACCCCAAAATTGCGCATCATGAACACTTTTCATCGTTTTCAACTTCCACACAAGCCTTAAAACTATCTTGCCCTGATTACCCATGATACACTTAAGAGCATGAACTCATCTATTGTTGGGAATAGGTAGCAAATGCTTTGACATAAAGCGACACTTGGAACTCAATACAGTCGAACCTGGATTATCCGGACTTTTTCTCTGGTTTCAATTTTGTCATGAATATTTTTTAGTCATGATCAAGATCCGAAGCCATATCCTTTTTAAAACTACAGCATTGAAAATTGAAGTAAAGGCGAGTTTGTTTCGCTTTCAAAAAGCAAAATAAAGTAGCGCTTGCACACGTCGTGACTAATGCAGAACAGATTGGCTTAGAGTTGCTTTGTTGCTAAGTGAAATTTCATGCTCTATTGGCTCGTTCGGCAAACAAGCTACAATATGTGACGAATGTTTATTCACGATCATCATGTCCTTGAAGCGTAAGCAATCCGTTCTTTCGATAAAAGATAAAAAGGCTATAATTTTCCGATTAGAGAAAGAAGAAAAAGGAACCAATTTGTCAGCTGAATATAGCGTTAGTAAACGGCAGATATCTGATAAGATCATGACGTTTGCCGACACTTGTACAGGTGTTCACAACGGACAGTGAAGATGTAGACCATATTGTTTTCCAAACGATTTGCAAATGTTTTGTTTCACGATTAAATGTCGTTTTAATGTAATCACTTTTTGTTCCTCATTAATATGCATATTCTCGATTATCCGGACCCTCGATTATCCGGACTATTTCGCCTAGTCCCAACGAGTCCGGTAATCGAGGTTCGACTGTATTGAACATGCATTCCCATGGACCTAAATGAGTATTCCAACATTTGATTTGATATCACTTAAGGACGTTCGCGCGAAAATTTTTCAACATTGATTTTTTTCTGAAACTTTTACCACTGTAAGATGATGAGTTAGTTATGTCAGAAATGTAAAAAAAATGGGGGGTCACCGACTTCGTTTTGGAGAGAACATGCCCGGAAAAACACCCAAAATGTGACAAAATCGGGCTTCGTTAGCGAATAAGGCCAGTGTCTGTAAACCCAAATATATTGCAATTAAATCTTTGAAGTGAAATCTTCTCTGCCAAATATTGTTTAAGTGGACTTATTAAGTGAATTTAGTCAACTGGTGAGGTTCCTTAAAGATCAAGTTCGCGTTTAGCGACCACAGTTTCACGCGCCTTGCAGCCGCAAGATGGCAAGATTCGATGTCCCGTGAGCAGAAATCTTGAAATTTTTTTAACTTCCCACATTGATTTTTTGTTCATTTTTGGACAACGTGGAGATAATTGTAAATAAAATCCGTTTCTGGAAAGAAAAATAGGGGTCACCGAACGTCCAAGACCGTTAAATCAAGGCAAAGCTATAGCAATGGCCTTTTGCCCTATCATTTCTTATTTTAGTACTTAGCGCGTGCGCTCGTGTATGACGTGACGTGTGCATTTGCGTGCGCAGTAAGGATGCGCAGAAACAATTGGCGCGAACGTCCTTAATAGACCATTTTACAGTTGTCTGCTTAGTTACCTGGCCTTTGAATGAAAGTGAGGCTGGAGTTGACCTTGCTTTGATAGAAACCACTGCTTTTCTCATGTAAATTCCTACTAATAAGCATGAGAGCAACATCATTAACATAAGAAAACCAGTGAGGTTTCTATCAAAACAAGGTCAACTCCAACTTCCCTTTCATTCGAAGGCCAGAAAACTAAGCACACAACTGTAAAATGGTCTATTTGATATGTTGATTTGACTTCTCATAAGTTGTATGGTAGTGTCTTTAATTAGGGATTCGGCTATGTAACCTTGAAACTGGAACAAAGTGATTTTCATTAGCGATCTATTCACTGGTAACCCAGGCTCACTGTGTGTGCCACATAGGTAAATATAGAGAACATATGAGGCGAAGTTTAGGTCTGGAAATTTGCAAGAAAATGGAAATAAAAATCGATAAAACTTACCATGTGGTGAGCTGTTGCTGTCTTTAATACGTACACGAAGTTTCGGGAAAAATGGTCCCCGTTCACCTTCCTTCATAGTATAGTGACAAGGTAGGAGACGGAAGCCAGCGTAGGAACTCCGATCGACCCAAAACAAGCACGATTTCTTTCTTGAAAATCGAATCCAGTCGCTAAATAAACACGCCAGGCTCGTGGAACATGAATTTCTCTAAACCATGAATCCACCGAAGCATCTCCAGGTAAGTTAACTTGCTAAAATGGCGGCCAGAAAGCGTTGTCCTCGTTAAGTGTCCAATTCAAAATGGCACTGAACTCGGGACGCCTGGTGACGAGGGGAAATATGTCCCCCTGGAGGGAGGGGAGTCCCAGATTGATCAGTGAGTTTTGTATTTTAGCAATTTGGGACTCCCTTCCCTCCAGAACTTATTATACTCGTCACCAGGCGTCCAGAGTTCAGTGCCATTTTGAATTGGACACTTTGCTAATAATAATAATAATAACTTAAAAACTTATATAGCGCATGCTTCATGACAGAATGATCGCATGCGCTTAACATGGATTAAAATACCAATAAAATCTATCAGTTCATATAAGCTAAGAATATGTTCATTAAATAGATTTGTAAGTTAACTTGAGATTAATTACATGAATTCAAAGTGCCAATAAAATTGTTAATTCCTGTAAGCTAAAAATATGCTAATTTTAAATAATAAGTTTTAAGTTGGGTTAGGGTTAGTGCTACCTGGAGATGCTTCAGTGGATTCATGGTTTAGAGAAATTCATGTTCCACGAGCCTGGCGTGTTTATTTAGCGACTGGATTCGATTTTCACGAAAAAAATCGTTCTTGTTTTGGGTCGATCGGAGTCCCTACGCTGGCTTTCGTCTCCTACCTTGTCACTATACTATGAAGGAAGGTGAACGGGGACCATTTTTCCCGAAACTTCGTGTACGTATTAAAGACAACAACAGCTCACCACATGGTAAGTTTCATTGATTTTTATTTCCATTTTCTTGCAAATTTCCAGACCTAAACTTCGCCTCATATGTTCTCTATATTTACGTATGTGGCACACACAGTGAGCCTGGGTTACCTGTGATCTATTTTGACTTGTCACCACATTGTCTTGAGGAACAGTGTATTGTTGATATACTGAAACTTAAATTTGGAAAATGTATATGTATTGTACCCTTTTGTGAGCAGAGCCTCTTTAAAACTCAACAGAGTCTCTGCAGAAATCGTGTCAAGACTTTAAAACCGGTTTTGGCGGCGCGCGCATCATATTTTTGACAAGGCAATCAAGGCTTCAGTACGAAAATCAATATGGCGTCTTGAGTGTGATTGAGACGGTCAACTAATTTCCATCCCTCAAAACTGACATTGGACATTTCGTAACAATTACACGACGCAATATCCCATGTTAGTATTGACAAGCTTACCACTGTGAAAAGAATGAAAACAGGCAGAATTACAGCTTTAGTTCAACAAGAAATAGCGTTTCTAAGCTAAGCCGCGCTGATCTACAGTATTTAGGTCTAAAAACCCCGTTGAAGACGGTTAACTTTCAATTGTTTTGCTGGGTTCTATTATGTCAATACTCTAAAAAATTCGACTTTCCGGGAGCTTGTCTCGTATGTGTAGTGGATATCGGATACTGCAAGGTGAAGCCATCGATCCGGGTGCAACTCTTTGCCTCACCTTTTGTGAATCTTCTCAGCTTGTTTAAAAATCTTTGTTTCGTTGAAGTAGATTTGAAGTCTAAAGTAGATTGTACGTCGTATAAGTTGAATAAAAAGGGAAATGCCAGTTTGAGGGATGGAAATAAGTGATGACCTATTTTTACATCCGCGATGGAAAATTTGATCACGTGATCTGCTGTGTGCCAGGGTCTTCTCCCGACCCGCCGCTATGTTGAAAGCCGAGAAGACCCTGAGAGCGAGGTTGATGAATTGTCCTAATAAAGTTGCGATGCTAGATTGTAATTCAATCTTTTGAAGTCAAAATGAACTTATTTTGCCATAGTCTCAAGTATTCAAGGAAATTTTCGTAAAATTCAAGCATTACACCTACAAATTCAAGGAGTTTTCAAGGAGTTTTCAAGGACCTAGCACTTTTTCAATGAGTATTCCAGGCCCGTGCGAACCATGTTTAAAGGGAGTACCCCCCCCCCCCCCGTCCCGGCTTCTGAGTTAATCGAATCGCCCGCTTTGGTCACGCAAGCGAGCCGAAGGGACAATGGTGAAAGAAAACATTCTTATCCAATGGAAATGTAAAAAGAAAAGAAAATTTAAAAAAAACTGATCAATGCATGTCTATTTGATAGAGCGAGGTAACACAAATGCTCTATCTTCGCTGACTGTATTCGAACTTTTCGATATACAAGTACTCTAGGGAAAATCGTTCCCATCTGACTTGGAATGATATGACCGGATACCCATACGCAAGTGAGTAATGTAGCCTCGCCCAAAAGTCGAACAATTTCGTCAAGTTCCTGAAGTCCGCTATCTGTGTCTTGAACTTGAAACTCGAACGTGAAATACCGAATTTTCCGCTTCGATGTCAAGTATTATTCAAAACTTCGATTTCAAACTTCAATGTTGGATATAAAACTTCGATGTCGAATGTGAAAATCAAGGCAAATTTGAAACTCGGATGTCAAAATTCTGATGTTGAATTTTGCCGGAGATATAACTCCATAGTGTTTACACCCAGCCGCTTCATTTCGCTTGCAGATAACGGTGGAACTACATCAGGTATGATTTAAAAATAGAAGAACCGTAGCCAGGGTAAAACATATTAAAAAATTATTACAAAAAACGTTCACTGGCTATATACAGTTAAAAACTTTCGAGCTTTCGGCTGTCAGGCTACAGCCTTCAATGGAAATGAATGGAAAAAAATGATGACAACTACAATATATACAAAAATAGGTGAGAAAAAGAATATAAAAAAACGGGAAAAAATATTTGTCAAAAAGACTTATTGTTCTTTTTTAAAAGAATGGAGTATTGATTAGGGAGCGGCCTAGAATTGTTATCTGCATGATCTATCGAAGCGGTGTGCCAAGATTCCAGTGTCTTGCGGGTACGAGAAGAACCCTTGTCAATCACTTGGGAATTTTTAAAGTCAATAGAGTGATTTGAAGACCAAGCGTGTTTAGCGATGTTGGAGCCTCTTGCGTAAGACTTCACATTCCTCATATGTTCTTTTTTTCTGAGACTGGCAGATTCTTTGAAACCAGAAAAAAAGAACATATGAGGAATGTGAAGTCTTACGCGAAGAT
>NC_090886.1:3594380-3596880 GCF_036669925.1 Montipora capricornis | reverse complement strand
TTTGTTAATAGCAGCTACTTTATTATTCAACAGCGTCACAATATTTTGCCGATTTTGGGGGTAACTTTGTTGAAACTCAAGCACGCTTCCAACAGACCTGTTTATTTTCGTGACTAATGCGTTACCACAAAAATTCTCCCCGTATCACATTTCAACACATGTATGCAAATTTGCTAAGCTCGAAAATTACGCATGATAAATTTACAAAAGCTAGAAATTTCACAGAAATATTTTCCAGCGAAACATTTATTGAAAAAAGCAACATATTTGCTATAAGAGGCAAGAAACCCTTCCTATTTCAGTTGCGTGCGAGCAAGCGAAACACAATCACAAAGTATATGCAATTAAATAAATTTCTGACAGTTCACATCAAACCCTTTTCGAAAGAACCTTGACCGTAAATAATAAAGCACAAAAGAGACAGCAAGCTTTCATTCAAATAATTTTTCACTGTCACATTTCCAATTTGTTTTTACCTTTGCTGAGTTGAGTCTTAAAATGAATGTTACTTGCCAGACAAACAGGCAAACTTTAAATAGATGCGACTTCAGTAAACACTGTGAGACACACAATAGAGATCACAGATCTACTTGTGGTGTTCGATTCCTTCTCTGTCTTTGTTGAACCCGTAAGTTACCAGAGAAATTTCCATTTGGTTTCAGTGTTGTACGTAACACCACCTTGGCGAAATATTAGAAGTACAGCATATTTTGATTTCGGCTCGACGGGCGAAAGATTCACGCTGTCGAAGTCCATTACTCGTCGCTTTTTTAAGATTCCAGATCTTTATGTTTCACCGCCTGTCTTGACGTTCCATTCTTGAGCTCCATGTGGGTATATTTTCTTTAAAGATGTACTAAAAAGCCATTCGCGTTACAATGACTTTCGACGCCATTACAGGTTAATTGTGCAGAGCAAGCTACGCATTACCCCAGCCCCCTCAAACCTAACAAAATACGCACGGAAGACTCCATGCACAAAGACACCACTTAGCAGGGGAGTGACAGGCAAGACTTTTCCCGACACGAAAAATAACAAACGAGATGCTTCCGGGAAGCATACACTGGGTTGCCTGTGGTACGTGTTACAGAAAATCAGAAGGCACTGAATTGTGTGGTATTGAAATACAGCATTCCAGTCTCCGAAGAATAACAAATAAAAGAGAAGCGAGAAACATTGGCTTCTGGGCTGACATGTTGATAATTTTCAAGTTCCCTCACAACTTCTTTTCACCACAAGTGTGCCCTCTGAGCATCTGAATGCTTTTAACACTAAAATTCACCGGAAGTTAAGCCCTTTCGGGCGGGGTTAGTTTTAGGATGGGAGACCAAAAACAGTAAACCCCTACTAAAACACAAGGAGCTGACCGAAAATACTATTTACGCTAACAAATGCGAACTCAGCAAAGTACAGATTTTGTTAGCTTGCTTTATGCAAAACAAACATTGATGCAAAAGCAAATATCTATTGATACACAGTTTTAGAAAGAGCAGAAGGAAGTTTCCGGAACGGTCGATCGAGAGTAAAATATTTACGACATGAAAACAATATTAATTTTGAACCATGAATATAGAATATAAAAGGTTACGATCAGCGACAAACATTTTGGGAGATTTTTGCTACGTTCAAATAAATCGCAAAATCGAAAGTGACATGCCGGAATTCAGCGGGCGGCCGTGATTAAGTTACCGCGGCATGTTTACTCGCCAAACAGTGAAGTATCTGTGTCAAATGATGGCAAGATACCGGGTTTTTGTAAGTTTCTTTTTCTGTCAAGTGTTATAAAGTTTGACACTGAAATGAGCGAAGTCAAAACAAAGATCACAATCGCCCAACTCTTGTTTATGCAAAGTCAAAATTTACTCTCCACTAGACGCGTACGACGTTATTTATCACCAGGTAATTCCATCATTTTAGAAATAGCAGCTACTTTATGATTCATCTGCGTCACAATTTTTCACTGATTTTGGGGCTCATTTTGTTGAAACTCAAGCACGCTTCCAACAGGCCTGTGAACCCTTCCTGCTTACAGAGCAATACTAAAAAACTTCTCCCATATCACATTTCAACCTTAAGCTCGAAAATTCAATACACAACATGATATTATAATTCACAAAGGCAGAAAATACCACAGAATCCTTTTCCAGCGAAAAATTTATTGAAACAAACAACATATTTGCTCTTAGAGGCGAAAACCTCTTCCTATTTCATTGCGTGCGTGAAGACAAGAAACTCAATCGTGTCAAATTACTTCAGGTAAATACAGCTCACTTTGATTTCTGCTCGACGGGCGATAGATTGTTGTCGAAGTCCATTACTCGTCGCTTTTACGATTCCAGGTATTTGTTTTCACCGCCCGCCTAGTTTATCCAACTGACTTTCCATTATTGAGCTCCATAAGGGTATATTTTGTTTAAGATCCACTAAAACGCCATTTGCATTACATGACTTTCGACGCCATTGCAGGTTAAGTTTATCATTCTACTGTGTCCACCAGAGA
>NC_090886.1:3589380-3591880 GCF_036669925.1 Montipora capricornis | reverse complement strand
TTATTTATCTAGCCGCTTCCTGGGAGCGCTGCCCTGATCTCCCGTAATTGCTTCTTGCAGGCGTTTTGTTGTGAACAGATAGATAGCTCGCAGCTACAGAGAATTCAAAATGAAGGTAGGTACATTTAATAGACATTTTTGAACTGTGCTTGTGACTTGTGCTGCGTTTTTGAATTGTACTCTCACCTAACCTGGTAACATCCATTTGTAAATGCCCTAACAGAGACGAAAGAACTTAACTCCACTAGTTCACTTTAACAAAACACGGTGCTGACTTGTCTCTAACAAGCCAATCATCTTGTATCACTTTACGAGAGCTGCTACGCCTGTACACGCACTAACCGATCAAGTAGTTTGATGTTCGTTTTTCGTTGACTCTTTCTTCAAAACCATGACTATTGATTGTTTAATGTTCGCTCTTAATCGTTGACTGTTCAGTGCATATAATTATTTACTGATTTTCACTTTTCACTTTTTTTCAGTGTTTTTGCTTCTTTTCGTGCATCACCACTTTTTCCTTTTTATGAGTCTTTATCGGTTATTATACACCTCCTCTGATTAAATGTTTTTATTTATATCAAAGATAAATTATTTGCTTTCCTCTTTTTAGCCCGCAATTATTGTTTGTTTCCTGTTGATGGCTGCCTTTGTAACCATGGTCACCGAGACAGATGGCAAACCTGCAGATGAGTACGAATATGTGGAAGGAGAAAAGCCTGTGAATGTGAAGAAATTCCGAGGTGCCCCGAGTCTGTATGATGCGATTTCGAAAAATTATCGTCGAGTGGTCTGTTGTTGTGGCCAACATTGCAACCAAGGTTGCGCTTGCTGTGTAATATGCGATGACTAGAAACCAACCAGTGCCGCCGTAAAGAAGCAATAAGAAAGTAGAATTAAAGCAACAGCATGATCATGTTAGGGTTATAACTTGAAGAACATAGCTATTGATCACCTAAATAGGCCAGTTATTTTTTTTAAAGTTGAACACAATATGTATCCGTCTGCGATTAGTATAAAAAATCAGCTGGTTTTTGATTATGTCCTTAGGTATGAAATCAATGTTAAAGTCGCATTAAAAAGAACGAAATAAATACGCGGTTGTACTGATTTTGTTTCAGTTGTATAGTAGAGAACTCAATGGTTTGCCTCCCCTCAGTGGTTTTCTTAACCATGTAACCCTTTTGAAGTAGTTTTTAAAGCTGAGTGCGTTTAAATGTTATTACAATGATTTCGAAAAGTTTCATTACACCAGTGGTAACCTCTTACTAACCGAGTGCGAGGGCCGTACTGGGGAATATATAGCCCGAGGTCGCGACAATGCGGACGGAACACAGCAAGGGCTGTACAAAAACTGCCAAGGGACAGTATTTATTTATTTATTTATTTACTGATTAAGTATGAATACATACATGGTGGAATCAACAATAGGACATAAGTCCCTTACGAGGTTAATCACCAACCCGCCCCGACGTAACACATAAAGAACCCATTCCACCCTGACTAAGAAAATCTCTCAATTGAAAAACACACAAAAACATATAATTCACGCTACAAGACAAACAACAACAAAAAAATAATAATAATAAAAATGAGAGAAAAAAGGGTCGCTAGGAATGACAACTTGTGGAGATATTTGTCTAACGACAGTTAGGACAGATAATTTATACGATCTAATATCATCTTGATCAAACACGTTTTGCAGTCTTTGGAATTCGAAGTAAAAGGATTTTAACTTGGACTTAAAAAGAGAAACAGAGGTAATAGTAGCAATTTCGTTAGGTAATGCATTCCAGAGATTGACTATGCGAAAAAAGTAGGTATCGCGAAAACTGTTTGTTTTAGGAATGGTTAACTGCATAAAATTATTGCCCGAGTTAGAGCTTCTAGTGTTGCATCTAGGTTGGTACATATAATTTCGAAGATCAATTGTATATATGTTAGTTTTGCACTTAAAAAAAAAAACAAAGTCCAGATATTCTAACCAGTAATTAATAGGTAAGAGCTGGAGTCCCAATAAGCAATCCCTGTAACTGAGGGCATTAGAATAGTTATAGAGGAATTAGGTTGCCCTACGTTGGACTTTTTCTATGGCTAAAAGGTTTCTAATAACACCCTGGGGACTTGGTTACAATAACCAAGATGAGATCTAACTAAAGCTGTGTAGAGAGCCTTTCGAGATTGCATTGACATATCCTTAGTGCAGTTTCTTTTAAGGAAACCAAGCATCTTGTTGGCTTTAGCGGTAATAGTATTCCCCAGTACGGTCCTGAGAAGGTGAGGTTGGCTGCAAGCAAGCTTTGGCTTAAATATATATATATGAAGGAACTAGAACATTTCTGTTCTTTCAAAAGTGTTCTTAATACTGACTCCTCTGTTCAAGTTCCATACTTAAGCCTTTTGGGGGCGCAGGACCAATCTCGACCCCAGAGCTCTTCTTTTGACTGAGGGAGAGAAGAGCTCTGGGGAACCCTGAAACAAAGTATCTTCTCATTGGTTTTCG
>NC_090886.1:3551880-3584380 GCF_036669925.1 Montipora capricornis | reverse complement strand
AGAGCGTACATTAGTAACGACTCTGCTCGAAACGCAGTGAGGCTGGTTTACCGTTGAGATACACGACGACAAATACTGAGCTTAACTTTGCTTTTAAAAATGTTTTCCGTGATCCGCCCAGATTGAATTTCAAGTTAAAATCATCAAAGGTTAATTCGTTAATTCCGATTTCTGTATTTTGGAATCTTGGATAGGTGCATGTTTAAATGGTCACTCAATCAGGAATTGTTACCTCTTTGCCATTTTAATATTGTTTCATAGCATACAATACATGTGAATACTATGCGAATTTGACAGAGAAACCTATTTTACTGCGTCGTACTTCTCTAAATGTTGCCAACATCTCTAGGATTTGATCTCAGCTTTTAAATCTTTTCGAACTTGATCACGCCTTAGCTTCGTCGACCTATGGTGAGCAGCATAACGCCTGACACCTTTCTGAACGGCATCTCTGTTTGGCATCCTCCACACCTCTTTACGGACCTCAATGTTGTCGTTGTAGCAGGCACACTTAAACCAAGTCACTTTCCAGCCGCAGCTATGCCATCCCCATTTCTTGTCGGTGTTGGCGTATGCAGTACGCTTGGAGACCCCGGTATCTTGTTCCTCTTCGTCGTAGCGAACGCAAGTTTTACCGTAGCAGGATCACTTGACTCCTATTCTGTAATGACAATCGGCATCGTTGTGGCACCCCTTTGAAGCCAAAGAGCACTCAAATTCAGGAGACTCCTTGGTGGAACCTCTGGTGTAGTCGAAGTTTTGCAGCTGTACACCACCACTTTCTTTAAGTCGACAGCCATAATTCAAGTAACCAAGGTAGTAGTACTGCAGGTTTACAGCTCGGATGTAGTTGTCTGATCCTGTCTCGAAGCGACTTTGAAGAATGTCCCAAATTGATCTGAAACTGTGCTCCACAGCCGCGTCTGACTCGCCAGCTTCATTCATCAACTTCTCGATCAATTCTTCCGTCCTCTGTTTGAACAGCGCGTTACGAGTTTCTTTGGTCCCTCCTCGGACGATGAGTCTGTCTACCGTGTTCATATGGCTTGCACGTGATGCTTCACTTCGGCTGACATTTGCACACGCTTCGACACCGACTTTGCCAACACTGGTAGGTCCTGCGAGTGAAACGCAACTCTTCACCTGGAAGTCTCGCTGACTGTATGATTCAGAACTCTGCACAAACGTCGTCTGCTTTATACTTGATCCACGCTTTATGGACGTTATAACATGGGAACCGAACGTCTGCAAGAAATTGGAGTATAGCTTCCAGGAGTTTGCGAGCCAAGGCTTCTCAAATGTTAAGGGTAGACGTTCGAATTCCTTCAGGAGACGTTTCGTTAGAGTGGAGACATCAACATCATCCAAGCAGTCCTTTTTCACCAGGATCTTTTCTGTCAATGCTCGGACATTTAGAGACATTCCACTTATATTAGTTTTCTCTGAATCTTTCGTCTGGATGACGCTGTTTAACGTTGTTCCAAGAGTAAATGCTGTCTGTAGTGATGCGTCCAAACCAGCTCCGACGGCCGTCTTAGTGTAGAATACTTTGGTGCTTGCGTAGTAGTCAAAATAACTGCCTAAGTCATGAACCTTTGATCTTTTGAAGCAGCTGGAAGGCAATTCTTCGAACACGCTCGCCTCGCGTTCCTGAAAGTCCCTGAACAAGTTGATTTTTCGCAGATTGATCCCTTTTCCAAGCTCAAATGTGTCGCTGTCATTGTTTGCTATGACCCATTTCAAAGTGGCTGTCAGGTAAAGGAGGAGCAGTGGTTGAACGATCATGATTCACAGATTCTGTTTTTGGAAGCAGTGTCACCTAACCTGTCGATCATGATAAAGGATCTGTATTTAGCATCATGAAATATTTCAAAGCCAGCAACTTGATTTCAAGTCACCAAAGGGTAGAAATAACTGAATCATGAGGGCGTGGACCGGAAAAAATTCTGGCGGTTTGGTTGACTAATTATTTCTCATCCATAATGAATTATTGCGACAGCTATGTGAGATGAACGAAGAGAATAGCCTAAGTACTTCCCCCAGCGATTAGGAACTTAAGAAAACACTCTTTTTTATGCGACTGGACCCCAACTGGAATGGCCCAGTTAGCACAACCACTGTCAAGGGTTTAAAAGATGCACTTCCGCGTGCTTTTTGTTGCTTAAATACGCCTCTGCTTAAGCTAGCCTTAAAAGCAGGTCTTCCGTTTTGGAATTTATTACTGGTTATGTGTTGAGGTGTTTGTGTTTTTTTTTCAAGAGAATGCATGATTTGGGGAGTCAGGGTGGGGAAGTCAGGGTTGGAAAGTCAGGGTGGGGGAGTCAGGGCTGGAAAGTCAGGGTGGGGGAGTCAGGGTGGCTTAGTGGTTATCTATCGAGCCTCCCACCACTGCTAGGCGGGGTTCAACTCTGCATGGCCCCGGCTCGAAGGTTTTTATCCGGGTACTCCGGTTTTCCTCCCTCATCAAAATCGACTCACAGCTAATTAACATCTAGCTGTGGTGCTGTGCTCCGACATCAAAATGGACTGTATAGCGGCAGCCAGAGGCGCCCTTGTATGCTTTCAGCCCGATATCGTGAGCTGCGCCCTTCGTAATTCAGTCCTCAAGACTGCAAGTAAAGGGTGATTAGCACTGCCAATTATTATTATTAATTATAAATCTTGGTGTGCTCGGTTTTGTGTCCATCGAACGACTTTCGTTCTCAGAAATTGAAAAAAAAAAAAAAAAGACCGAAATAAATGTCCGCACAACTGAACTTTTTGATATGACCAACAAAGCCTGAATGGTAGGTAGCATTGGTGGCATAAAATTTGCAAGTTGGGAATCGGCGTTCATTTTGAGTTTTTCACTACTTTATTGAAATAAAGGCGTTGTTTAATCTTTTTAAAGATTCCTTTTCATGTTCTATTCTTGGTAAATCAATTCTTGCCTTAAGTGGACGTAAATCAGTGATAACAAACCCGAGCTGGTTTTCCAAAAGTGCCGCAGATTTCTCAGTTAGGTTTTTTTCTTCTGTTTCAAATTAGGCCGTGCTCCATACCACACTAGTATTTTGGTAAATTACTTTATGCCCCAAACTAATATGAAACATTACAACAAATACATAGTCACACAGACATAAACATAAAATATCTTTTAGCACAACGAAGTCGAAGGGATGAATAGCTGAGTAAAAAGGTTGAAAGTGATTGCAATGAGACAGCTAATCTTAAGTGGGAATCAGGCTATGACGCATATTATGTGGAATCATCGTAGAATGTTGCCAAAATGTAACATGAATCCGGCGCCAGATATGAAGTATGTAGAAGCTAGCGAAAGATGTTTTGTCTCGATATTTTTTTGACCAACTAGTTGGATTTTACTAAAACAATTATTCCTCTCGCCCTCATGGCCTCTGAGTCAATAGCCCATTCGGCCTTCGGCTTCATGGGCTATTGACTCAGAGCCCATTCGGGCTCGAGGAATAATTGTTAAATATTCGCATTTGGCAATTTTATCTGATGAGTGTTGCACAAGTTGTGCAGTACGAAACTAAGGGCGCGATCCATTCAACCAAAATTTCCGGACAGAACTTTCGAAATTTTCTTGAGGCAAATGGAACGGGACTTCGGACCGGTCTTGCTTTATTCCCCCTTCGGCCAGTTTTCGCGCCAAGATTCAAAATGTCGGATGTTTATTCATTGGTCGCAGATTGGTCGCAGGAAGATTTCGAGATTACAGACAGGTACTGGTAACAAAAATGGTGAAATGGAACGGTCAATTTTCGATCGGACCGGTCCAACCGAGAAAAGTGGTCCACCTCGAGAGATGGGCCATTTTTTTCGAACCTTTCACGAAATTTTGGTTGAATGGATCGCGCCCTAACCGCTGATTGATATTTCACCCCATACCTTAATTCAATTGCTCAATTGAATTAAGGAATGGGGTGAAATATCAATCAGCGGTTTAAGTCGTTCTTCCGGACCAGAATTCCGCTGGAAACTGAGAAAGAAGGGAGCGCACCTCAACCAAAGCGTATTTATAGCTATCCTGTAGTGTCATACACGTGTTTTATGCACGCCTAGCCAATAACATGCTGGTATTCCGTGTTATTTCATTTTCGCATATCATTAGGAGTGTTATGAATAGAAAATCAAGTGCATAGTATGACAATCAGTGGCGAACACAACATTTCAACGCAACATCTTGCAACATTGTTAGGGCACAACATGTTGCATACGTTTGGCCACCCTGTTGCGATATGTTGTGATATGTTGCAACATGTTGGATCATGTTGGATCAAATTTGAAAACGGTCAAATTTCTCGTGCAACATTTTGCATATTGCATGATGTTGTACTCGTTTGGCCTCGTTCACGCAACATTGTTGCACTAGGGCATGCGCGCTTGGTCCACTTTGTTGCGCGCCAAGGGCCTGGGGCACATAAACATCGACATATTGTGTTCAAAATGTTGAAAATGTTGATTTCGTTCAACACATGTCGCAACATCATGCAACAATGTTGCAAGATGTTGCGTTGAAATGTTGCGAGCGTTTGGCAAGGCCTTTAGAGACATACAGTAATGGAATTTGCATAGAGACGCACAATCACTTGCACCTTCACACAATCGTTTATTCGAAATGGTCAATCATTAACGTGAACTGACAAACGTGAGTAGAAATAACAATCAACTGAGGAAAAAGAAATTTCAAATTTGTTTTGTAATTATCCTGCAATTTCTTCAATTATTTAAACATCTTGGAATGTACGTTTGCATAAATCTGTACCACTGTCCACATTTGGCAGCTGTGATGGTGCCAATATTTCTCTACAGGCCGTGAAGTAGCAACTGAGTGCGGAAATTGCCTAACGCGATTCCTTGTCGTCTTGCCTCGAGCTCTGCTCTGTTGTTTCGTCTGTTCTTGCTGCTCTGGACGACTTACGTCCGCTTTTATGGCTGCTTTTAATTAAGGCACTTAACGGGCTGTATGGTGGCTATTTAAGCTCAGAATCAGGACAGCGTACATGTACTCTGTTTCAGTACTGTACATGTAACATGTTCTTCATTTTACATCTGCTTCAGCAAAAGATTATGCAAAAAAGAACATAAAATTTAAGTGGGTTTTTTGTGACATTACTATCCCTTGCAGAAAATCACGCTCTTTAAAATAACTTTTCTTATTCTTATGTTGAAAAAACATGCATTTCTTCAAGTTCTATTATTTAGGTTTGTTCTGTCGATGTTTTCATTAGGAGAAACTGCAGATTACCTGGCCACTATCGTTTTCTTGTAGCGGCGTCGTCTGAAGAACGAGGCATACAACAATATGGGAATAATTGAATGGATTGATTTTTCGCATCTCTCATACTAGTCATAGCCCTGGCTTTGAGTAACAAAGTAATTGAAGTATGAAAGAAATGCGGGCTATAGACGAAAGATAGAAGTGATCCTCGCAGTAAACTGGACAGTTTAAGCAATCGTCGCTTTATAGCTTCAACGAGATTCGAACCCATGACCTCTGCAATGTATTCGTTATAAGCTATCTCTGCAAACCGTCAAAAAATCGAGAGGCAAGGAAGTGTAGAGAATTAATCACTCGGTGAAGTTTCGTCAGAGGAAAATGACATGTGTAGCCGGATTTGAAAATGGACAAGGGCTCCATGGAGGATGAACTTGTAAGAGGTGTCCATGTTCAAAATTTGTTTTTATTTGTTAATTACTGTGTAATATCCTGGTCCCAGAGGTTTTTCTTGATCCGCGAGAAAGCCGCGAAGTGGTGAAGACGAGTCGCGAAGTGGTGAAGACGAGTCGCGAAGCGGCGAGAAGAGAAAACCCTCTGGTTACCTTGGACTTGAGTCTCACTTTCATTCAGACGCCAGCTGTCAAACGCGTCAAATTGATAATTGCAAAAGGGACCAATGGCAACTTAGCAATCACGCGTCCCCTCGGTACTATCAATCAAAAACGAACCAATCATATTGATTTGCATGGTTGTAAAAATATCAACCAATCAACCAATCCTGGATTAAGTTAATCGGCTTTCGAACAACCGGGCCCAGGGTAATTGTGTAAGGTCCTGCACTACTGATTTGAGAATTAATTGTCAACAATCTATCGGTCTTGCAATTGAGCTATCATTCGCCTCTGTCGAAGACTCTTTGGACTGAAAATGTAGCTACATACAATCAGACAGTCTTCGGCGATTTTCCCGTTGTTGTGAACTTCACTCATTTTTTTTAAGGAACCCTATTTTTATAAGAACGTTCAGGCTGAGATTACCGTATTTACTCGATTAAACGCCGTGGCGTTTACTAAATTTTAACGCGGCGTGTCCGATGCGGCGTTTATTTCAAAATCATATTTCTTAACGGTCATGCCGTAAGTGTTATACCGGCAAAATTATTGGTCTTAACAACAGAATTGCACATTGCGAAAATTCTGAAGAACGAACTTGATGAAAGAGCGGCAAAGTATGGCCACTTCGAACTTAGAAACAATGTCATACAGGAAAATAGATTTCCAAGACTGGTTTAGATTACCGAGTCGAAACTTGACTTGTTTCTTTCTTACAAGAATAAACGACGCCTTCTTCTGATTGGGTTCGGCGTCTATTGGTACTTTTCCTTCCATCTTCCATCTTACGGGCGCGTTCGATTGATCCTACTTCCGGAATAAGAATACGCGAAGTGATGATTTAAAACACTATCTGTGGCGTTTTGCAGCAACAAGGATAATAAAGCTATGTTTAAAATAGCGTTTTAGCAGATGTTTGACAATATTAATATGAATCTCCGCAAAAACGAAGTATTTCTAACTTCTATTCTATGTATTCCTATTCCGGAATACGGTCAATCGAACGCGCCCTACGTGTCATCATTGCATGGATTCCATTCGTCGACAGTTTTTGTCGGGAAGTCGATTAGGTTGATCCTTTGTTAAATGACGACTTCAGGCTTTAGTGTCAGTATAATTTTCTTGTGGAATTGTACATGAAAAACATCTGATGATTAGTTTTGAAATTAATTGTGTACTCGACTTTTAACAGATTTCACCACAACAAACGTCCACTGGTAAGTTTATTACGAAATTACCTAACAATTTGCTATTCATTGTCTCATAGCTTATCGTAAATAATACACTAAACTCTCATTAGCGACATTTTGGGAACGGGTTCCTTAAATTCTAAACAGACATTTCATATCTCCTGATTTTTTATCAAAAGGAGTTTTTTTTTCCTGTTACAGTAAGTGATAACAGCGAGAACATCTGATTTTGTGATTAAAAGCGAGTTTCTTTGTTCAGAAAAGAAGAAAAACCGTTTAATTTTATATACGATCATCAAGCCATTGTGGTTTTCGAACTAAGTTCCCTCGAGGCTAGTACCAGTTAGCGAACAAAGAAATGAGAATAAAGCAATATTAGAAATGGTAATGTTCGTGAAAAAAAATTTCGCGACTTACATATCAATCGACAACTCACGTCCGTAAAAAGACTACACTATTTGAAAACTGAGTTATTTTACTACTGCATGGTCATATTAGTAAGAAACGTAGTAAGAAACGCAGTCGAAATATCAAGTTTGGTGAAAAAGCAGTGGACATTTCTTCCACTCATAGAATATCACTTTGTTTTCAAAGAGCAATTGTCTTAGTTTGCGGTGCGTAGATAAACAGGGACATTCAACAACCATTCCATGATGGACGTTGTATGTTGGAAATGTGAATACTGTTGTTAGTTCGTGTATGGACTAACGTTTATTACCACATTGTTCACTGTTAAGCTGAACTCTACTGTGCGCTGACCACTTTTTCAAATTTACAGCTGTCCCCTTTCTTTGTCGAAAAAGAGAGGACATCTTGGGTTCGTGGATGTAAGATTCAACACTGCTAAAAATGACAGCAGAGGGCTTCGTGTAGACCCTTGAGGCGCTTCCCGAATTTCCTCGAGTGATCAAAGATGGACAGATACTCTTCAAGTCCCTATGATGCTTGTTTTTCCCCCGTTTTTTCACTTTCGCTTGCATATCTATAGTGTCTTTCGTGTAGTACTTCAAAAAAGTTTCCCTCGTAGCGTATCCACGCGTTTTAGCGGGCGCTTGATTTATGCACAAAAAATTTTGGGCGAGCCAGTTGGGCCTTGGTAAGTAATGACGTCAAAGAACATTGCATCTCTTCATAAAGAAAATTAATGCGCAAATGTATAAGAATTGAAGTCTTGTTGAAAATCTAGAGCTTTTTGTTAAGTCTTTGTAGAAATGTCGGGCGATGGTTATCCTTCGGATGCTATGAATGTTCTGATGATTCACAATGGAATTACATTCTTGACTTCTTTGATGTCATCAGTTACCAGGACCTAACTGGCTCAGCCAAAATGAAAGGCCCGCTAGAACGTGTGGATACATTATGAGGGAAAACTCACTACGCTCCAAAAAGCACATATTAAAATGAAAAGTTAAAAAAATGGGAAAAAAATAATCGTCATAAGAAGTTTCAGCTATTTAACTACAGTAAACAATGCCAACAAAAGATTGTAGCTATGAATAACAAAAGAGCAAACGCGTTTATGCAATTTCAAACGCAATTTCAAACACGCTGTGTTTTGCGTGTGCATTGGTAAGAAACTTTAAAAGAAAAGGAAAGGAACTTAAGTGTCTAGTCGTTCTAGCGCTGAAGCACTAATTGGGGACACTGTAAATTGAAATTAACAATTAACGCAAATCAAGTCAAATGTTGGTTTTTGAGGAGAGGGGAAACCGGAGCACCCGGGGAGAATCTCTCGGTGCAGGGTAGAGAACCAACAAAGTCAACCCACATATGACGCCGAGTCGCCGAGTCTGGGAATCGAACCCGGGCCACATTGGTGGTAGGCGAGTGCTCTCACCACTGCGCCATCCCTGCACCCCCACTTATCACTTATCTCTGACCTGTACTGTACAGGTACAACTGTCTAAAATGCTACAATTATTGCATCTCATTGCACTAGAACAGACTGTGATGACCATTTTATTGGTTGTTACAGATTCAGTTTGTACTAGATCAGAGAATTGGGTAGGGTTTAGGGATCTGATGTAGTGAATGGTTTGTCGCTGTTATTACTCCTCAGACATAAACATGTGTTTCAGGAAAAGCAATATTCTTACAATTGTCTAGAAATGATTTGTTAACACTGGGGTACTCGCTGCACCTATGTACAAGTTACATCATCAGTGAAACATTGGAATTTTTTTGGGGGGGATGGTGGGGGAAGTGCAAGAATTTTTTTCATGACCAAAAAATGCTTGATAATCTCGAATGACCAAACAAACAATTAAACTGTCTATAGTATAATACATAAATCTGCCAAGATAAAGAGAAAGGCACATTTTATTGGAGAATTCCAGGGGTTTCAATAATCTTTGAAGGAGATGCCTGGGCTTTTAATAAATGGTGGTCTCTCTTGTCTTTTAAAAGGGTTTGAGTAAAAATCAAGGCAGAGTAGCCAGCGGTGAGAGGCAAATTTTTGACAAACATATGGTGGTATACTGCCAGTGAACAGCTTCTAATGTAACCCTGGAATTCAGGCCAGATCACAACACTGGAAACTCTGTGCCCTGCTCTTCGAAAATAGTGTGTTGTATCTTTAGCCCATTGAGTGTTAGGAGTAAGACTTCATAGATTTTACTCTGTCTAATGTCAGCCAATTTTACTCATCAACGAGGGGTCGTTAATTAAGGGCTTAATTAATGTCTTTTTGAGGTTACGAACAGTGTAGATTTATAGTCCTTATCGCAAAAGACTTGAAAGTCTAATCATTTGCGGTTGAAAATTACAAAAGCAGGACTTTCTCCTCAGTTATTTTAAGACCCTGAGTGTTGGTTTGGCTGGAATTGAACTCAGGACCTACTGTAGTCCAATGCTCAACGTCAGAGCATTGCTCTTTACAAATCACTATTGTCAATACCTTATATGTACATTTCTGGAGGAATTAATTAGCAAGGCATACTTGATTTTTTTAAGTGAACTGAAAGTTAACACATTGAGCCCTGCGAATCAGATTTTACTCTGTCTAACGCCAGACGATTTCACATGTACTCGTCAGTGGCGAGCGTCCTAGGGCGTTTGAGGTGTGAATTGGTCGAACTCAGTCAAAAACTCTGTTCCCATTAACCCATGGACACTTGAGAGTGAGACTTAATAGATTTTACTCTGTCTAATGCCAGACAATTTTACTCATGAATGGGGAGGGGGGGGAGGGGAAGGCGTCCTAAGGCATTTGAGCTGTGAATGGGTTAAATGGGTAGTATACATAATATGTAAATTTTTTGTCGACAGTCTTTTTAAGGTGATAGGCACTCTAAAGTTGTAATAATACTACATCCTTATCTATTCTATGAAAATAGGATTTGACGGAGTTTAATACTGCTCACAATAAAAGGATATCCTCACTTGGTATCGAAGAAGGAAGCACTAATTTAGCTGGTGTAACGTCACTTAAACGAAAAAGAAAAACATCACTATCTGTGGCATTTAGAGAAGGAGAAGAAATCCTAAATCCAGGTAAAGATAGCTTTGGTTTCGGGTGTCCTTATCGGTTTGAGCGTCATTTTCCGGCGTCATGAAATCGTTTCTTATTTGGATACTAATTTATTTCTTATCATTTCAGAGGATATTGATCCCACGGTCGGAAAGTTTCGAAATATGATTCAGACAACTCTTGTAATTCCAAACAAGGTATGGTATTGTTCTTTTGAACACGATAATTACATTCAGTCGTTTGATTTTTGCAATTATTTGTTCCAATTTTATCCGTGTCAGGTCGCTTCCTCACCTAATACTAGCCAGCCCACAAGAATCTAAAAGAACTACACACACACATCTCTACAGACATCACTCGTCCATTAAGAGAAGGCAATGGACCATTTACGTCACATCTGGCGTCAGTCATCCAACAGCAAGACATAAGGGACGAACGACTTCACAACCTGCAGGTTTTCCACGGAGAATATTTTGAATTAATAACAAAACACCAGGGCCCGTTTCTCGAAAGTCCCGAAACTTTACGGGCTATTTTCGGGTGTCCCAATTCCCTCTGTATCTCAAGAACGCACAGGCGGCCCAGAGTCGGAAGGTAAACAATTATAAGGATTTGTATGGGAATCTTGATAACAGACTGAAAAAGATATTTACCCGCAAAAGTTCGCAATAAAAAAGCCGTACTTTATTGTCATGGTGAATTTCTTGCTTTTTGTGTGGTTTTTTGCCTGATTGAATGCGATTTAAGCGACTTCTCAAATTCCCGAGTCGTCACTTTTCCCTAAATAAAGGAAAGGCTGGCAACTCATTTTTAACTTACCTCAGATCTCGCCGAAAAAAATCACACTTCCCCGGCATCAGTCACGCTCAAACTCCGGCGATGGCTACACGGATAAATTTACTTCCCCTTGACCAAGTTTCAAGGTCCAGCGAGTATCCATTGCTGAGAAACTGCGAAAAATATTCAAATTTTCGAACTCCTTCGAGGCTCGCTAACAACCAATTTTGACACGGCTGGTCAACGGTTCACCGAGCCTCCATATGGTGAGCGCAAACCTACGCAAGTTTACCCATAGTTGGGCAGAGCAAAACAAATCCCAGACTCGTCCCCAAATACCTGCCTGGGGTCATGTTCGAGTTTCTAAATCGGCGAACGATATTAATAGTTCCACACTGAAACCTTAAACACAGCTCCCATCGCTTTGGTTGCCCCACCGCATGTTATAAATCCGGATTTTCATCGAACTCCATAAGTACTGAAGCTGTTTGGATGGAGTTTGAAACGCAGTCGAAGGTATTTACGAGTGTATGAAACACAATCCTGTTTTTCATCCGTCAACAACTCATATTATCATGACTGCAGAAGAAATTCATGTGAAAAGGTCGCTGCACCTTTTCAGCCTTTTGGACTCATTTTTCTGTTGAGAGTCCAGGGAAAATGCCATCGTTGAAATCATCCGTGCTTTGTTTTTGCGCATCCAGTTGCGTTGAAATGTTCAAAATTATTTCTCACACCGGTGCATCAAGCGATACCGATCGAAAACCAACAATTATTACTTGGAATACCTGAAAGGTATCCGAGTTTCAATTTTTGGACAGTGATTTCTTTGGCTCAAAGCAATTCACTTAACAAAACTATACTTTTTCCAACAACAACAAAAAAACAGCCGTGGTGTCGAGTGTCATCGGACGAGGGGATTTTTGCACGCGCGAGGCTTCAAACAGCTTCAGTACTTATGGAGTTCGATGAAAATCCGGATTTATAACATGCGGTGGGGCAACCAAAGCGATGGGAGCTGTGTTTAAGGTTTCAGTGTGGAACTATTAATATCGTTCGCCGATTTAGAAACTCGAACATGACCCCAGGCAGGTATTTGGGGACGAGTCTGGGATTTGTTTTGCTCTGCCCAACTATGGGTACACTTGCGTAGGTTTGCGCTCACCGTATGGAGGCTCGGTGAACCGTTGACCAGCCGTGTCAAAATTGGTTGTTAGCGAGCCTCGAAGGAGTTCGAAAATTTGAATATTTTTCGCAGTTTCTCAGCAATGGATACTCGCTGGACCTTGAAACTTGGTCAAGGGGAAGTAAATTTATCCGTGTAGCCATCGCCGGAGTTTGAGCGTGACTGATGCCGGGGAAGTGTGATTTTTTTCGGCGAGATCTGAGGTAAGTTAAAAATGAGTTGCCAGCCTTTCCTTTATTTAGGGAAAAGTGACGACTCGGGAATTTGAGAAGTCGCTTAAATCGCATTCAATCAGGCAAAAAACCACACAAAAAGCAAGAAATTCACCATGACAATAAAGTACGGCTTTTTTATTGCGAACTTTTGCGGGTAAATATCTTTTTCAGTCTGTTATCAAGATTCCCATACAAATCCTTATAATTGTTTAACTTCCGACTCTGGGCCGCCTGTGAAGAACGGAGAGGATTTAAGTCATCAAACTTCACAGTCAGTTTGCTATTTGTTACCTTGAAAACATGTTAAAAGATCTATCGTCTCCAAAGTAACGGAAATTGATTATGTACTCGACTTTTAACAGATTTCACCACAGCAAACGTCCACTGGTAAGTTTATTACGAAATTACCTAACAATTTGCTATTCATTGTCTCATAGCTTATCGTAAATAATACACTAAACTCTCGTTAGCGACATTTTGGGAACGGCTTCCTTAAATTCTAAACAGACATTTCTTATCTCCTGATCTTTTATCAAAAGCAGTTTTTTTTTCCTGTTACAGTAAGTGATAACAGCGAGAACATCTGATTTTGTGATTAAAAGCGAGTTTCTTTGTTCAGAAAAGAAGAAAAACCGTTTAATTTTATATACGATCGTCAAACGCGTTACAAAGCCATTCTGGTTTTCGAACTAAGTTCCCGCGAGGCTAATACCAGGTAGCGAACAAAGAAACGAGAATAAAGCAATATTAGAAATGGTAATATCCGTGAAAAAAATTTTCGGGACTTACATATCAATCGACAACTAACGTCCGTAAAAAGACACACTATTTGAAAACTGAGTTATTTTACTACCGCATGGTCATACTAGTAAGAAACGCAGTCGAAATATCAAGTTTGGTGAAAAAGCAGTGGACATTTATTCCACTCAGAGAATATCACCAGGAGAATCACTTTGTTTTCAAAGCGCAATTGTCTTGGTTTGCGGTGCGTAGATAAACAGGGACATTCAACAACCATTCATGGACGTTGTACGTTCGAGATATGAATACCGTTGTTAGTCTGTGTATGGACTAACGTTCACTGATTATCACATTGTTCACTGTTAAGCTGAACTCTGCGCTGACCACTTTTTCAAATTTACAGCTGTCCCTGTTCTTTGTCGAAAAAGAAAGGAAATCTGTTCGTGGATGTGGAGAATATTTTGAATTAATAACAAAACACCAAGGCCCGTTTCTCGAAAGTCCCGAAACTTTACGGGCTATTTTCGGGTGTCCCAATTCCCTCTGTATCTCAAGAACGGAGAGAATTTAAGTCATCAAACTTCACAGTCAGTTTGCTATTTGTTACCTTGAAAACATGTTAAAAGATCGGCTTTCCTGAACGAGCGGTTGATAGGTTCAGAAATGGCTTTTCGTGCCCTAAACGTTTCGGACTTTTGCAGGTACTCTGTTTTCTAAGGTCACGTTATTTTCAAATTAATTTTCCGGCGAAACGAGACTTGTCTAGAGAGTCATGTGCCTCAGTTATCAGCATTACCCTTAACGATTTAGCGTGGCTTCTCATGCGAGCAGAATCGCATTGAAAGGTCGAGATGGTCTGTGAAAATGACGTGCTATGGACCTAGTATAATGGATGTAAGCTCGTATTTATCAAATCCTAAAAACGCTTATCGAATTCTCCGGCCGTCTTCTGATACGAAGAATTATGCAAATCCTTGAGCTGGTGTTCTCGGATATTTCCTCTACTGATCTGTTCAATTCTCGGATAACATCGGATGGGATATTCTGGGATATTGTCTCTGATAACTCCCTCGGATTTCTCTTGGGTAACCCCCTCCTGATCTGTTCAATCAGGTTCGTACGGGTCATGGAATTTAAGAATTTCATTTTCCAGGCCGGGAAAGTCATGGAATGTTATGGTCGGTCATTGAAAGTCATGGCAAATTATAGTTATAAATGAATGAAAGGGTAGTTTCTAAAGAAACTGTGGTGCTGCGTCGGTGGGGAAGTAGTATACAAAAATTTGGTTTTATCAACGGAGTTGATAATGTAAATTGGCCACCGTACAGAGATTCTAAAAGCTGACGTTTCGAGCGTTAGCCCTTCGTCGGATTCGCTCTGACAAAGGGCTAACGCTCGAAACGTCAGCTTTTAGAATCTCTGTACGGTGGCCAATTTACATTATCAACTCCGTTGATAAAACCAAATTTTTGTATAGTTATAAATGGCAGATTAATCATTGCAGTTGTCAAAGCAAGGATAAAATGAAATGAAAACGAGTTTCTATCAAACAATCGGAAGTTTGGCGGGCAGAGGTTGTTAATTTATTTAAATTTGAACTGAGTTGTGTCAGAAAATATCCTAAAATAAGGGCAGCTTTGAAAACTTTCTTACGTGACAGCTAAACTTAAGGTCATGGAAAGCTAGAGAAGATGATGGAAAAAGTTACGAAAAGTCATGGAATTTGAAGAGCTTAAAAGAGTACAAACCCTGTCAATTCTTCATTTCGTTTTCAGCTGTCCCTAGTACTTGTTCCAATTAGATGGTTTGCACGACACTATCCATAGATCCTTCATTTGCTTCGTTTCCTCGTCAGTCATCCAGCACTTGCACATTGGTCCTTTTTTACTTGTGTCGTTGGAGGTTGTTTTCAAACCACTCAATTGATGGGCCTGGTTACATGTAGCGAGGAAGATTGTTGCACTCGCGGAAGATCTTAGAGGCACAGTTTACATGGGAAAAGTTTGGTTTGATTTTCTCGTTCACGATAATGGTATAACGAAGTTGTTGAACGCTCAGCACCCATCAGTGATCATGTTGATACAGTTTCTTTTGCTGCGTGGATTTTCTTTCTAAAGTTGTTTACATGGTGCTCGAGTCACCCTAGCTCTATGATCTTCTAATTTTGCTGCCGGGAAGATCCTTTCACGAGATACGTCCTGGTACATGGGAAAACCATTTGACTGATTTAAACTGAATGCCGAAATCAGGCCTCTAGGACCTTCCTAGCACAAGGCCAAATTTTTAGGTTTTTACCTCAATGATAACGAAGTCTCAGTGAGGTATAGCGAGGGGGCTTCATGTCAGTTGCTCACGGGATCGCTCTATCAACGGGCTGTTAAATTTCGGGTTTCATTCGGGCGACCGAATGGGTGTACGAATGTTCTCGAAACGGAAGCGCGAAGCGCGCGTGTCGCAGGTTTGGATCTACCCTTCGCTCTTATTTCATTACTTTAAGAGGTAGTTCTGCACAGAGACTAATTTTTTTTCTGTTTTCAAAACGGCCGACGTTTCTTATTTACACAGAAAATGCGAGGACCAGTGTCACCTATGGGCAACTTGACGGAAAATATAACACGACGACTTCAGAGTTTTCCGTATTCTCAAGGCCTCTACTCCAATCTGCCAGGATCCGGCCCTATTCCTGAACCTACGAGTCCCACCTCGCCTTCAGCGCACCACAAACCGCGTTTGACGATCACCTCGGCACCCGACGTGTCGTCGCCGACACTGCCGACATCTCCGAGAATACCCGTACCCGAACCGATACCCGCGGGCCCAGCTATGCAAAATGCACCAATGACAATTGCTGAAGCGCCGAAAAAGAAATACGCGAAAGAGGCGTGGCCTGGAGAGAAACCAACGCCGTCCTTGCTTATTTAGGTCCTGTGGATGTATTTATGAGAGATTTTTAATTCCATTTTTCCATTCAGTTATGGAAAATATTGTTTCTAATCGTTGACTGGAGAAAAGAAGCAGCCCAAGGAAGAAAGCCTTCTGTGTAAAAAGCTTTATCAAGCGTAAAAGAACATTCCTCCTATTTTCTTAGGGTTTAAGCTCATCAAACTCACAAATCTTTTGAATATTGAAACTTTTACTCTAGTTTCTAGTGAAAAAAGACTGAATCTTGGAAGGATTGATCCTCTTAATGGCTTTCGTCAAAGTTAAGGCTGTTTGTCAATTTTTGTAAGGTCGATTCCAGCTGTTTTGGTTTTCGTATGTAACTTAATTTCGATTCACTCTCATACGTATGTCCTTCATGCTGAATGGTATCTCTATATGTAATGTGGTCAGAACTGGAAAAAAGTTAGGATGTTGTGGGCGAAGGTTTGAGCAAATTTTTATTGAAGTTAAACTGTCTTTTAAGACAGTTAAAAATCGAATAGTCAATGAAAATAGACAAGAATTTAGAAGGCGCCGAAGTAAGACCCGCGGCGTGCAAGAGAAGGAAGGCATGCGTGGATCTCTTGCGCAGGCACAACTTCATTACTTTGGCGCCTGGCTTCTGGTTAAGATGTAGCTTCTTCTATCAAAATGACATTCTTCATTGTGGTACCCCTTCCAGTTGTTTAGGTTTGTCCAACATCTCCAAAAAGTTTTGAAAGGTCATGAAGAGCTCTATTGAAGAATATATTTGCCCGTATGAGGACAGAAATAAAACTGAAAAGTCTGTAAATATTGTTGAAACTGAGTTGTGGTGTTGAGAAGACATTGCGTGACGTTGTCACGTGCGTGTTATTGTTCACCGGTGAAAATCCTTTGAGAACTGGATTAAGAATTGGTGACCAGGGCTTTCTGCGTTGATGGTGGTTATCCCTTTTATTCCCAGGAGTTATCAATATGTTATTTCTCCTTACATTATCAGTACAGTGTTAACCAGGCAGGTGATGAGAATACAGAAATCATCAATCAGAGTATATGGTCTTTCTGTAATACCAATATCATATACCAATCCCCTAACTGACATGGAAATAATTGTATGGCAGTAAGTAAGGAGAATTAACATTTGGATCTTGAGATTGACGAAGTTAAGGTTGCAGTATGTGTGTACCTGGGTAATTGAAAAGGCAGAACTCCTTGGGCAACCTCGTTCCCAGGGTCCTCTCTCTTCCTTCCTCGAGGAAGGAAGAGAGAGGACCCTGGGAACGAGGTTGCTCCTTGGGCTCGTTATTTAAACACGTCTTACGTAGACGACGCTTTTAATAGCCCATCGTTTTTTAATAAATCAGCCAAAAATCAGAAATTTATACCCTTGATGCTATCCCTTTCTAAAAGACGCCATGTATCAAATGACGGTGATTTGCTTGGTCTGCGACATAGGATTGCTGTGAACAAAGGTCATTGTACACTCTTTTCTTTTATGGGAACGTGAAATTTGGGGCTGTAGCTGAACGTCCTGATTTTTTTATGGTTTTGAGTGTGAAAACGTTCTTAACATTTTTTTAAAGTTGTGTATTTTGCCAAGTTCGACATCGAACTGAATTGTTCTTCATGCAACAAGAAAACCACATTAGTAATGTTGAAAAACGTCCCGTTGTTCTGTTAGACTACAGTCTTACATTTCTTTTCCCTTTATTAATACTACTGACACTGAAAAACAGAAAAACACTCTTTGTGCAAGATGAAGACACTCTTAGAAGACTCTCAGCCTGGCTATGTTCTTAGTATATTCTTGCTAAAGTGTATCATCAATATTTAAAGGCCGTTAGCTACAGAGTATTTACGGTACTATTCTTGGCCCAATTAAGATGAGAGCCCCAAACGACAAAACCTACTGAAAAAACCCAAAGCAAATGACACAACTCGGGAAGGAGTGGAGAGAAGGATGGAATCTTAATAAAGACCCACTTTCTTTCATCAGTCCTTTTTGCGCCATGGAACGCATAAGGCCTCATGCCACTTTCTTTAAATACCCCAAAATGAATACTGTGATTGTAAGTTGCAAGCACAAGTGACTTTCACCCGTTAGGAGGCCAGAATTGACCCAGGACGGCCTAACATTCACTCGGATGTTGTAACGCCATGCTTACGCGCTTTACACTTAGATGCTTAAAAGCATCTCAGTGTAAAGCGCAATGACTTTTCGTGCCTTATCTAATTCTGTAAAAATTGCTAGTCGCGATGACAACACTCGGCAACAATTTCCCCCTTTTTAAAGTGTATCAGTCAAAGTTCAGCTACTTAGAAGGTGGCAAACGTAGAATGAAACTTAACTGATCATTTTCAACCAAAGTTTATTTCTCAGACCATTTTCACCTGTTACAGTAAAAAAGAAAAGTTAAGCTTTTCTTCGTTAGAGGTTACAAAAAGGCGCTTGTCACTCCAGTCACACGATTGTGGCTCCGCAGCGTTCTTAGGGAGACTTGCGAATGCTTTTCACTGAGGTATTCAGTCCCATCTGCCCTGGATCGTTGTACAGTTGGCCTGCGTTTAACTGAACGTGTGCACCGCCATAGTTGACATTAACAAATGCCTGCCAATTTCCAGCCGCATCGCCAACTTGGATAGAGTTAGCACCATTAGGCAATGTCTTTGTCAGGTCTGGAACATCCTTGTCGGTAGTCTAAAGAGTTGGAAGACAGCTTGTTTAGATGGATCTCTGATAAGATTAACAATTTTTAAAAAATAATATTTATTATTATTATTATTATTATTATTATTATTATTGCCCCCGCAGGGTTTTGGCCTGGACCAAAACCCGAGGAGGCAACCAAGAAGCCCCGGCGTAAAAATGAAAAATATGTAAATCGTTACCGAGCGCGCAAGGTAATGCCGGTATTGCTCTGACAGGGCACCAGTATTGTTCACCGAGCTCGCGAGGTGTTCTGGGTAACTTGAGTCACGTAGCAGAAAGTCACAAGGAGCATCGTCAAATCGAAGGTTCAGCATAGCGATCGAAGGTGTATAATTTTCGAATATTTACAGCACTTTTACTTTGAAAATCAAAGATTATAGTATGTGATAGAAAACCATATTGCCTGGGTCAGAAATCGAATTTTCAGGCACAAATCAAGAACAGGGGCGACGATTTCTCAGCCACAAAGGAAAGAAGGGCGACAGACTCGGCTACAAACTGCTAGACGCAACCTCAGAAAGCAAAAGCATATATAGTCTCAGTATCAACATTTTCAAACAATCTTCGATCATTTTTACGACAGTTATTCATAGATAATAAAAATCAGCGATCCGAATATAATAGCCGAGTTGTGTTCCTATTTTATTGTATTTCAAAGTACCGTGGAAAGAACCACATGGATCAAAAAGTTGACAAAGGAAGATGACGACGAAATGTTACCTTCTAGTCATTGAATGTTCTTGTTCCTGAGTTACTATCATATTTTCAAGGCATTTTCCATAATTATGTAAATTGCTTTTCAGTAGATAGCGTATCAAATAAACGTTGGTGGAAATTGAAAATTGTTGCCCATCCTTTAATTGCATCTCACTTTCATTTACCTACCTAATTACATGTAAAATAAAATGAAGATATCACGATGTGCAGCACATATTATTTGGAAAAAATCTCAGCTGCCATCCATATTATCTTGGGTGGGGCAGATGTAGTGAAAACTATTACTAGTTATTATTATTATTATTATTATTATTATTATTATTATTATTAAGTTCATCACCCAGTTGAAACAAAATGCTAAATTACAAGGGTCTTACAACTGGCGGCAATATATATCAATAAAAACAAATAAATACAACACACACCAATTAATCGATAAAAAAGCACATTCGCATTGATACTTGTCTGTGATGAAGTTATCTGGTCTTCCCAATTGTTTTTTGATACTGTGCTAGATGGATGGTGTCACCCTATCGGGGATTGTAGCCACACACAATTTCTCGACCCACAGAAATAAGATAACATGCAAGACTGCACGCAATATTTTTGTAACACATGGACACATATCGATTAACTTAATCTGCTAGAGACCGCATGGTGCACAAAAGGTTTCGCTCTAACTTTCGCACGTTCTCGTGGTACACCTCCCCCTCCCATGAACTTTTTTGAGCAAGTAGCAGTGTTTTCTTCGAACACGAGACTGTAGGCCTCCAGTTTGACCTATTTTGAAAAATGAAAGAACGTAAGGGAATTGGATTGTTTTACCATAGATTGTCCTCCTTGCGCTGTATTCTCCCACAAAGCTACTGTTTTGTTAGACATGATCTACAACCAAGAGAAAACATTCGGAACCGTGACTTTCCCTGTTAACTGTGTATAGACTCAAAGGCTAATTGGTATTTGCTGAGCGACGACTTGTTCACACCACAATCGTGGGTTTGACGCAATAGGTTATAAAGCATCTGTACGGATTGTTTAGCCAAGAGTGAAAAAGAAAACTGTGGGGTATTGAATCTCATTCGCTAAATTCTCAAGCTCATTTTTCCCTACCAAAAATGCTAGCTTGGTCGTAATACTTAAGTTCCACTGTGTAACATTTCATACAATATTATCTTCGAACATCGTTGGTGAACTTGGTCTTTCCAAACGGATTTTTGACGAAACTATTCGTCGCCTTCATTGAGATGGCATAAGAATGCTGAAGAGGGAGTGGGCTTCAGGGCCAACCAATACAACTCTTACCTGGATTGATCGTCTTCGAAAATTAAGTTGAATCAAGGCCTCTAAAGCTGGTAAGCTGTGATGGATGTGATGACCAAAATGATCAGTAAAGATGTGTTTGGCTAAAGCCCTTTTATTCATTCCAAAAACAATTCACGTGCCTTTGAAAACAATGAAGATAGCTTTGTCGCACCATATAAGGTCACAAAACCGGAGCGCACATATTAATTACACCCCTCTCTGGGATGCCTTCCCGTCTATCTAAGCTACTGAACAATATCAGTTGACCTTTTTGCTCTGTAAAACATTTGTTTAGTTAATCAAACCGAATGAAAAACTCTGTCTATGCGTTCCAGCAATCAATTACTTAACCATCAAGTGGTCTCACGTCACTATACCCAGAACAAGCCCCGCCCAAACAGCTTAACTCAAAGCAATACCGCTTTAATCACGGAAATTTCGTTCGGCTAATGGCTGTGGGTGTGGCTCCAGGAAGAGTGTTGTTAAGACCATCAAAACAAACCTCTTATGATACTGTTGAGGTTCATTTGACAAGAATTCAAGATGTGTCTAACGTTCCATTGTGTGGGTTGATTTGAAAATTCTAGTCGTTTGAAAAAAAGGGGCAATTTTGGACGAGTCTTTTGAGAAAACGGAATGACCTTTTTTTTTTGAAAAGATGCAAACTAAGACACCACCAAATGTTATGTGGTTAGAATTTTGTTTGTTCTTTACCAGGAAAATCGAATTGTGGAAACATCTTCCTGAAAAGTAATAAACAGGCCGGGTATTTTCAAATCCACTAAATAAATAAAATACTTATCACAGTTCTATTTTGACTTTGCACGGGTATGCTTTGAAACTTTACGGGAAGTGTATCTGTTTGGAATATTTGGCTGAGAAGTGTTAGTAACATGAAAATTTAAGGACAGGACGTCTTTCGCCGATGCACTCTAAAGATCATTTTTTTCTATTCGAGAATGGTAGTTAGATTCAGTTTTCAAGCAAAATATGAACTTACAGCGGACTTTCGAAAACCCAGGGCTTAAGGCCTAGCCAAACGCCCGCAACATTTTAACGCAACACCTTGCAACATGTTCATTGTTTCATGACGTTGCGACATGTGTTGAACGGGGTGGCCAAACGCACGCAAAATTTGACCAGGCTTTACTTTTCATGATGAAATGTAAGTTTCAGATCATTATTTCACTCAAAACGAAGTTGTACAGTTGGATAGCCCCTGCTTACCTGAGAAAGGGCGAAAGTGCGTTTTTGTTTTTTAGATGTGGTGCTTCGATTTAAAATAAGCACACCGATAAACGATTTTTTTTTTGTGCTTGAATGGTTAAAATAGAAGTCAAGAATGCGGGTAACTTGTCATAACATTAGGGGCAAAGCACTTTCAGTTTGGTATTTATTTATTCATTTATTCGGTGGCTTCGATAAAGCAAACCTACAAACATTAGCACTACAACATATTTAAGATTTGGGATAAACGTCAGGTCCGAACGAGGTCTAATCCAAAATAGCAAAAAACATATACAGTATGCATAAATATGACCACATTCAAGGTTACTATGAAGGACCTGACAACCTGACGACTTTTGAATTTACGTTTTCTCTCCAAACATCCTCTCCTTTCGTGACAACTTTGTTCCTGGAAAGTTAAGGCTTTTTTTTTTTTTTAAAAAGTCTAACTTGAAGTTAGTGTTCAATCTGCACGAAAATGGCGTGTTCATAGTGTTCGTCGACGTGTCGCATCGACGCGGCCGGATGCGGGAATTATACAAATCTAGAGATAATCTTCTAAAAGGCAAATTCCGTGAGCAAATTAAAGAGAAATGAGAGAGAGAGAGAGAGAGAGAGAGAGAGAGAGAGAGAGAGAGAGAGAGAGAGAGAGAGAGAGAGAGAGAGAGAGAGAGAGAGAGAGAGAGAGAGAGAGAGAGAGAGAGAGAGAGAGAGAGAGAGAGAGAGAGAGAGAGAGAGAGAGAGAGACTCCGCTCTTGAATTCGCCGAACGAGTTTCTCTTTTTACTTAAATAATACATTCTTAGCAAAAGATTCCGAACGTGTATTTCCTTAGCTTTTCAAAGTACACTCAAATACTGCAAAAAATCGGTGTAGAGGAGCCGTTGTCTTGAAGACAGATAACAACTGCGAAATGTAATGTCGAGCAAATCTAAAGACGATTTATTGTTACTTTTCATGCTCGTCTCTTTTGTTGCTGTCAAATTTCTTTAAGCTCTTTACAGCACTTCCAAGGCCCATAGCATCTAAGCTTGTGTAATTTCGTCCAGGCTCTAAAAGAACTTTTGCTCCTTGATAATTCACTTCGGCAAACACTTGCCATTTCTCAGACTGTTCATCTACCATAGCCGACCGAACTCCTGTCGAGAAATTTTTCGTCAGGTCTTCGGACCCTTCATTCATCATTTCCTGCGAAAGAAAGAGTGGAATTTGTTAGACTGACCAATTGCATCTGTTCAGTGTACTGTCACTGCCTTGTAAGAATGCATTTCTTTTGAAACATTTGTTTGCAAACAAGTTTTCGGTAGACGATAATAGTTTATATATTCTCGAGTAGTTCGAAGAACGTTGAATGAGAGAATAGTGACATTACTTGTGAGTTTCCGCCGTAGGCTTCGCCTTCAAACAAAATAATAGCCCCAGTCTGAAAATATGAAAATAAAAGCTGTGTTTATCCACAGTTTCGGGATTTTGTCAATATTGTACATAGAAGTTAACAGAACTTTTCTATACGGCAGAAGCTTGTGGGGACGTGTAAGAAACGAAACCAGTAATAAAGACAACAGAGTTTAAAAAACGCAACTGAGCGAAATGACTGAAGGAACCAGTCGTCTAGTACAAGATATGGTAGCGTCGAATCAGGGGCACCCAACGACAATATAGTTTAAAATCACTTAAACATAGCATTGTTAAACGTATCTTAGTATTTAAACGGTAGATATAGGCATATCTTTATTCCCTAAAAAATTTTGATCTGTTCGGATTTCCTAGCTGAAAGTCTAGTGATCCGAAAATTATAGCGATCAAAACTTACCTATTCGAAAATTTCAGCCAGAAAAAAGGCTCCCGAAAATTCTAGGTGACCTTTTTTGGGTAAAAATCTGTTTACAATGGGCAATTATACCATTTTTTAGTTGTTCGAAAATCCTAGGACAGGCAGGCAAGTAAGAAATTTTACAACAAATGTTCCGAAAATTCTAGATCTCAAATTGTCTTCCGAACAGATATTTTCCGAAAACTGACGTTGGGTGCCTCTGTCGAATTCGCGACCACCAATGACAGTTTATGGTCAAAACGGGATCTGGACTCAGAGCATCTACAAACAAGGTGTTCCTAGGCCTCATAAATTGTATAGCAGCAGTGAGAGCAATAGCCTCCCATCGATGTGACCTGCGGGTTCGATTCCGAGGTTTGGTGTCGATTAGGTTGAGATTTTTGGTTCACGGCTCTATTCTCTTCCAGAGGTTTTTCTCCGGTTTTCACCTCTCCTTGAAAATCAACTAATGATTTGATTTCTGAAAAGTGTCGCCAATTAGTGTCTGAGTGCTAAATACGCTTGACACAGCTAAATAACGTTCATTTTATTTCAAAGTTCGTAAGCAGTTCGCTTGAAATAAAAGTGAAGCATAACTAAATTAATTTAGTACCTTCGGAGCTGGGAAGATTCTCATGCTCTTAATAGGGTTTCCCAGACCCATGGAATCTAAACTAGTATACCGTCGATCAGGTTCCAAAGCAACTTCTGCTCCGTGAAAATTCACT
The DNA here is from genome assembly GCF_036669925.1 of Montipora capricornis. Lineage (NCBI taxonomy): Eukaryota > Metazoa > Cnidaria > Anthozoa > Scleractinia > Acroporidae > Montipora > Montipora capricornis. The sequence continues at coordinate 3,559,567 of NC_090886.1, read as the reverse complement.
TTAGTAAACACTAGCCATTTTTTGGCATTCTCTTTCAGAATGACCGAGCGTGCTCCATCGGAAAATTCTTCAAGATTTCGCAATTCTGTGCAGTCACCATCCAAACTCTAGAATTTTAAATAAAAGGATATCTGTGAAAAGTGTATTTGCCAGTTGATCAAATCTATGGTAACCTGCAAAATCTCCTTCGGAGAGTCAAACCATCTCAGCTTCTCGAATTCTATGTTACCAAGAAGCTCGGTATAGCTTTCTACTTGAGACATCATCAAAAGATATTTCAGCCAATGGGGGAAAACGATTTCTTACATTTTGTGAATGGTTGTTGTTAAAAAGGTCGATCGATATCCGCAACTGAGATCACGATTCGCTAAGCAAAAAGACCTATATCTATGCACTTTGCCAGGAATGTGATCCGTGGCAAGCGTTTGGAAATACTGAATTGAAATAGCTTCGATCACAAATAAAGCATGTTGTGACCTAGTTTTGTAAAATTCCCAAGGTGCAAAATGTTATTGGCCTCTCGGCTTTACACTCGGAGTTAAATCTAAAGCGCCGTGACTCCACGACTGGAGTTCGACACAACAACTCGGAAACCATGTCTTAGCAAGAAAAGACACAATTTAGCTCCAATGGCAATTTGTTACTTACTTTTTGTTTCCCTCCATATCCTTCATTCTCATATAAAATAACATTTCCACTCATCTTCTAGTCTGAAACTGAGAAAGCAGAACAAACCGCTTCCTAAACTGATTCAGTCATGATTTGTGAACGATCGCTTTTTATAAGATTAATAAACAGAGTCCCATTTTATTGAATGAGAAGAGAGCTGATCCTTCTGATTCTACCGACTTAAAACATTGAATCATTTTTTGGTTATAATAGCCCGATTTCAGAGTAATTTTAGTGATTTTTCAGCAGTTGACCACAGCTTCTTTCCTGTGTTTTCAAATGAATTTTAGCTCTCTGATTAAAATTAGTATTTACCTATTCAGTGCGATAAACAGAACTTGATGCCGACAATGCACTTGGACTATATAGTTGAACTGAAGACAGATCTATCATCCGATAGCTCACCGAGAGAGAGTAACTGAGTTGACTCATTACAGTACGGAAACTGTGGAACTTAAATTGACTTGTAACGCAACAAAAAGTTTCAATTCTCGCTTTCTTAAAGCAAAAAAAAAAAAACAAAAAAACTTTGAGTGCCTATGCAAGAAATCGCAGGGAAACAAACTAAGTATTTAAATAAGGTATTTAACCGTAAATGGAAGAGAAATTTCAGCTGATGACAGCGTCTTATGACAGTTAAATCTGTACCTTAATTAACTGACGAAGAACCCCGCTCGTTGCCTTTACTACGTCTCAGTGATGTCTCCCTGACAACATCAACAATTTAAGAAACACTCTTCATATAAATGAAGAAATCGTGAGGTTTCTCTCTTGTTTTGCTACCAAGTTGGTAACAGAGAAGCAAATGGTTGATACTAATTGAAAGCAAGATAATCTTTCCTTAGGCGGTCATGTTATTTCATAATTTGGCATAAACTGTTCAGTACTGCAAGAACTTGTGTCAAACAAAAAAAATTCACATTGTCGAAACTGAACATTAACTCTAGTTTTCGAAGATTGTGAACGATTTGTAGTAAAATCTCCTCGTTTCAAGATCTTTCAATATTGGTTTAATATTTCATTCTATATATCACGGTACCGGATAAGTGGAATCGACAGTCGAAACATCTAACATGGCTTTTCCTTGAAAAGCTAAACTGTGACAAAAATCTAGCATTTGCAAAGCCAACCAACAGGAACAGAAAATAATGAGATCGTTAGATTCCGTTCTGTTTCTGTTCGGAAATTCATGAAATCGAACGACTTGTTTCAAGCTTCACAATAAAACAGTTATAAATCTTTATCCGTTGTGAATTAAGTTTGGATAAGTTTGAGATTGAAACCAACTCACCGAAAAGTGTTCCTGTTTTGAAGCGGGTTAACTTGGTTTGAGCCCCTTACAAAATGTAATTCTCGTGATTTTGTTTTGTTCTATCGTAGACTTTGGTGCGAATGCCAGAGGCATCCATGCATAACGGAACATTAATACGGTCAACATTTTTCGTGCAACTTGGCGCGCAACAATGTTGTGTTGCATTGCAAGTTGTGATGGTTTGTTGCGCGTATTACCACCTCCTCGTGCAACAAATTTTCATGTTGCAAAAACTAAAAGCGACGTCTACTTTTTGCAACATGAAAATTTGTTGGGCAAGAAGGATCTCAACTTGCAAGCAACATTGTTACGCGACAAGTTGCACGAAAAATTCTGCCCGTATTACTGACTAATTCTGTTAACATTTTCGACTTGATTCTCTACACCTTTACTTGCATAATCATTACACCGATTTAATGCGATCATTACAAAATATGAGGAATCCTCCACAGGTCAGTCAAGCCGACAAATAATAGTGGATCGCACGTACACTCGAGGTAGACCAGGAAACGGAATCAACAGTCCAACGATTAGCTTGTTCATCAATGTTGTGTTCCTGTTTTCCAAGCCATGAGGGGACCGCAAAGTCATCGGAAATTGGCTTCTACCGGTATTGTTTCCTGCACTTCTGGAGGATTTCAGCATCGATGCATTTTCCTCTTTTGGGAAAGCCACACGCACTTTCAATATTCGCAAAGAAAGAAATAGGTAGATGGGTGTCCCTTTTAGAACTGAAATTTTTTTAGTTTCTAAAGAAACTGTGGTGCTGCGTCGGTGGGAGATTGAAACAGAAATTTATTTTATCAAACGAGTTGATAAAGGTCGAATGGCCACCGTGAAAGATTTGGTGGCCATTCGACCTTTATCAACTCGTTTGATAAAATAAATTCCTTTTAGAACTGGTCAACAAAGGAAATAAATTGCCAATAATAAGACCTAGTGAAACTCGACGTGCAGAAATTGAAACAAAAACTACCCACAATCGTCCGGATACGTGTGGACGGGCCTTAGTTATAAAGACTATTTAATTAAAAGATTAATGTTTTCACCTATGAGAGAAAGGAAAACTTTAAACAATGTAAAAAAGTCGGTAAAATCGGAAGAAAACCCCGTCAAAGGCAACCATCAGGAATCAAAAGCTAAAGTTGAAACAGGAGAGTCCCTTTTTAGTCTTAGATAAATCGTGAGACATCTGGGGAAATCCTTGTTTCAACGAAGCGGTCAACTCTTGTATGTCAGTTTTGGCGCAAACGGCGCCATCAACAACTTCAACATTCGCTTCGATATGTTCGGCTGTAGAAGCCGCATTTCTCCGTTTTAAGTTGTCTCTCTTGCCCTTAGGTTCAACATTAGTCGAACTTTCAGGCATTCTTTGCGAATTATCGCTTTACAGACAACAATAACAATCTTTAGAAACCGAATTGCTAGGAATGATGATTACAGCGACGCAGTTAAAGCGGTCAACAAACGTCTAAAACAACTTTGCACGCAAAATAATTGGAAACTCATCAGCCATACCAACATCACTTCAAATGGACTTAACAAAGGTGGCCTGCACCTTAATAGGGAAGGTAACGAGTTATTGCAAAAGAATTTTGTAAATTTTTTACGATGTAATTGATTTCCTAATTCCATGAATGCCGATATTGCTGATAATTCTCTTGTTTCTCTAACGTTGCCAAAATCAGTTGAAAACGAAGTACATGCTGTTAATTCGAGTCTTTCCAATGCGTCTAGTTTTTTACCAGCAAAGCGTGGTTTTAAAATGGCCTGTTTGAACATTAACAGTCTCGTCAAACATATTGACGAACTTAGAGTCCTTCTTTCTGAGTAAACTGTTGATATTCTGGCAATCAACGAAACAAAACTTGACGAATCCATAAAAAGTTCCGAGCTCCATATATCTGGCTACGAATTTATCCGTCGTGACAGAAGTAGAAATGGTGGAGGAGCGGCAGGTACAAAACCACAGGTCACAGGGCACAGGGCACAGGGCACAGGTCATTGTTTTACCAATACAGAAAGTATCCTAAACATTCATAAGAGCTAACCTTAAGCCTAAAAACGTTTGTTTAGGCCTAATTAGGCCTAGGGTTAGCTTTTATGAATGTTTAGGATACATTCTGTATTAGTAAAACAATGACCTGTGACCTGTGACCTGTGCCCTGTGACCTGTGTTTTGTACCTGCCCGTGGAGGAGTAGGTTTTTATATTAAGTCTTCTAATTCTTATGTAGTGCGCTCAGATCTAAATGTAATTAATCTCGAAAATTTAATCATTCAAATTCGTAAACCGAACTCTAGGCCTTTTCTGATAGCGACATGGTACAGACCTCCCTGTTCCCCTACCGATTTATTTTCAAGTTATGAGTTATTTATCGACAAGGTTGATTCTCTTGACCTTGAATACTATTTGTTGGGTGACTTAAACTGTAATTTGGCCTCTTCTACACCTGATGCAAACACTCGTCATTTACTCGAGATTTCGGATTTATATGGGCTCAATCAATTAATAAATGAACCAACTCGTGTTACTGAATCCTCATCTACATTGATCGATTTGATTTTTACTAATCATGCAGATAAGGTAAGATGTTCCGGTGTCTCCCATATTGGCATCAGCGATCATAGCCTCGTCTATGTTTATCGTAAACTTTCTTCTGATTTATCATCTAAAGGACACTCTTACATCTCTTATAGAAATTTTAGAAATTTTAATCGAGATAATTTTCGAAATGAAATCTCTCAACAAGACTGGTCTTTCGATGAATCTGAAGATCCAAATTTGGTTTGGTCTAACTGGAAAACAAAATTTTTGCGCGTTGTCAATTCTCATGCTCCAATTCGAACTAGACGTGCTAAATTGAATAACTCACCCTGGATTAATTCAGTCTTGAAGAATGATATGCGCTGTCGTGATGCTGCTAAAAAGAAGGCGATAAAAACAAAGAATCCTCATGACTGGGCTAATTACAGAAAATTACGAAATAAAATCAACAATAATGTAAAAACCACTAAGGCATCCTATTATCATAATAGTCTCGAAGGACTTGGAAAACTATTAATCACCTCATGTCCCGTCGTCAGAACAACCAGCTGGTAAAGGAAGTCAAAGTAAATGATATATCTATCTGTAATTCTAACGAGATTTCCAATACCTTTAACGAACATTTTTCAACTATTGGGCCCAGACTAGCCCGCGAAATACCTTCTACTTCGGACGAAGTGTCTACTTATTTAAACAATTTTCCTGAAAACTTCAACAAATTCTCTTTTCGCCCAACTACTAGTAGTATTGTTTTTACTGACTCATCTAAATCGATTGTCGAAAACTAAATCTACTGGGTTAGACAATATCTCTGCTAAGTTAATTCGTGTGTGTGCTGATATTATTTCAGGTCCGTTATGTGACCTGTTTAATAAATCTTTGATGTCTGGCATATTTCCTGACGATTGGAAATGTGCCAGAGTGATTCCGTTGTTCAAACAGGGCGAGTCACTTGATTTGAACAACTACCGACCTATCTCTGTCATTTCAGTTGTCGCCAAAGTGTTTGAGAGGATTGTGTACGATCAGTTATACAACTTCTTAAGTAACGTGGGAGTCATCTCTAAACAACAATCCGGTTTCCGGTCTTTGCACTCTACTGTTAGTGCTCTTCTTGAAGCCACTGACAGTTGGGCGTTTAATATCGATCGTGGCTACGTAAATGCCGTAGTGTTCCTCGACTTAAAAAAGGCCTTCGACACTGTTGATCATGAGATACTATTAACTAAAATGAATCAGTACGGAATTCAAGGGAAATCGCTTGATTGGTTTAAATCATATTTGACGAATCGCACACAACGGTGCTCCGTTAACGGTTGTCTCTCTGATTTTACCACTCTTAAATGCGGTGTGCCACAGGGAACGATCCTTGGCCCTCTTTTATTTCTAATTTATATTAATGATTTGCCTAACTGTCTATCGTTCAGCGTTCCTAGAATGTATGCTGATGATACACATATTACTTATGCTGGCTCTGATTTACATCTGATTCAGTCTAGTATATCTCATGACCTTGAAAAGCTAAGCAAATGGCTTGTGTCTAACAAACTTACTTTGAACGCTACAAAGACTGAATTTATGTTGATCGGATCCAGGCAAAGATTAAGCACTCTATCTGATACTCTTGAACTCTCCATTGATAATGTTCCAATTGAAAAAGTTTCCTCAGTGAAATCACTTGGAATATATGTTGACGAAAATCTAACATGGTATCTCCACGTTGATAAACTGTGTAAAAAGATTGCTTCCGCAATTGGAGCCATTAAACGAGTTAAGCCATTTGTGCCTCAATCAACTTTACTCAGTATATACAACTCACTAGTTCAACCCCATTTTGATTACTGCAGCCTAGTCTGGGGTAATTGTGGTAAAACATTATCTAACAAGCTACAAAAACTACAGAACCGTGCTGCACGAGTGATAACTTCATCGAGCTATGACGCTGATGCTAATTCCTTGTTTGACAAACCCAGCTGGAAAGACTTAAATTCTCAACGTCAAATTCAGAAAGCTTTAATGGTTTTCAAGTCTTTAAATGGTCTGGTTCCCGAATATCTCACGTCTAAATTTGTAACGCGTAATGTATCAAACTATGCTCTGAGGGATTCGGCAAATAAACTTGTTGTTCCGTTTCCGAGAACAAACTACATGAAAAATAGTTTTAGTTACAGCGGCGCAACTCTTTGGAACAGCTTACATCGTAACATTAGGGAATTTAGTTCCATAGATCAATTTAAACGCCTTCTCTATCAAAATTTTTAAATATACGGCATTCATGGAAATCAGGTCTGTAGGTAGCTTATTTTGTAAATTAATGTAATAATAGGATTAGGATTTTAGATTTTAGGATTTTACAAATCTCTTTTTTGGAATTGTACCTGATGAATTTTTTACCGTGTATAAATTAAGTAAATAAATAAAATAAAATAAATAAATAAATTAGGTGCTGACTTCAGTCCGCTTTCAAAGGCGGCAACACACTGAGTTCGCGCAGGCGCAGTACTATCTCTCACGTGAGCCCTCGGTGCGGTGACGGTATAGAATTAAAGGCGTCAGCGTGTTTTTTGCAATTCGAAGCCCTGGCAATTGGCTTCAACAATTCTTCAGCCGCATCCGTTCGATTTTGTTGAACGATGTTGACTGGCACAATGACATACATCCAACTCTAATTCTCAAGTTAGCCGGAAACTAGCGAACTTTCACCGAGCGCAACGAACGAGTGCGAGATGCTATAAGTACGAGAACTTCAAGATAAAATTCGTATCGCCAAGGGGTCATGTAACGTTTTATTGCTGCGACTCATCGGGCGGACGGTCCTGGGCGGATGATCCTCTAAACATCAAATACTTTGCAGTCAGCGGAGAACTCACTAAGGGTACAAAGTCAAGTCACCTGAGTGAATCGTTGAGCCTGAAAGCTGGTTTACGATGTTCCCGGGGGAGCGGGTACTTCTTATTAATGTTCTAATGAGCATGTGCCGCTGGATGGGATCGCATTTTCACGACTGGATTGACTATACTGGGGTTGCATTTTCAACAGACTTCCCGACAGAGTTACTAGAATGGGGTCGCAAATTGTCGGGGTTTTGGGGGTAAGACAATTCTGGCTAGTGAGATTTAAAAATGGAAAGATTCGTGGTAAAAAAAGTTGTTACAGAAA